>NC_090444.1:557115315-557421624 GCF_031143425.1 Pleurodeles waltl | reverse complement strand
TTAGTATTGCCTTTACACTAACTGAACAACTGCAGTTGAAAGGGAGAATTAATGTCCAAAATAGTAAAATTAGAAATGTAGTTTATATATATTAGTATGTGAGGCACAGTTAAAGTAGCATCATGTGAAGAATTACATAGTGCAACAAGAAAATGATGGCACTTTTGAGGAAAAGTAGAAATAAAGGTTGCAGACAGTCCAAAAGCAAAACCACTTACATGTCTGGCGTGCAGTGAGTTTCAGGAGTCCTGACGCTGCTACTTGAAGTAACTCATCAGTTTTTTATTCACCCATAATATAAACGTCCAGATGATCACAAAACTTCAAAGGAATGTGACTATCTTCACAGGTGCCTAGCCACACCCCTTCTTGATTGATTTCTAAGAGACTACCTTGCAATACCAGTGACATTGAGTCCAGTACAACCGGAATCCATGTGGTGGTAACTTTTTGAATCAGAACTGGCTTACACAGTTATATGTGTCTTTTTGTAGTTGTATTTGCCACCCTGTTTTATCTTTCTTTAATCCACAATCAATTTTGTGATAATAGGTGCTTCCCATTATCCAGCCACTTGGAATTGCTCTCCCCACCGAAAACAACAACAACCACATCCAAAGATCTGTGTATTTTGTTACGTAAACTCCATACATAACAGATTGAAGAGGCACAGGAACTTTCCACCCAGACCTTAGTGAACAGAATTTGCAGTTCAAAAAGAAGTATGAGTCCAGCATCAATTACATAATCAGAAATGTTTTTGGTAAATAGACCACGTATTCTTTTACCAGTATCAGCTATGCAACAAAGTAATTGAGGGAGCAGTTTTCTATTTACTAAGTAATCTTTACATACAGTTTATCAACTTACTGTCAGAACAAGGGAAAAAGTAAATGAAAAAAAGTGTGTCTGGAATGCCAAAAAACCCTCAATGACTCTGGGCCATTTAAATCTTGGCGGTAATTGCCCAGTCATCAATGTTTTGGCAGATAACCTATCCACCCAACCAATTTAAATGTTGGCAGGACCATGGGCAAAAGAGCACACAAGACCCGCCGACTCCGCCAAGAACCTCCAGTCGTCTCAATGGCAGCATTAAGAATAGGGGCTGACGGTAGGACTCTAGGCACCTTTACCACTGAGCAGATTTGGATTTGCCTTACCGCCAAGATAACTGTGGCGGTCTGACATTAGCACCTGAATTGGCATATTGGGAGGGGAAAGAGACACAAAACCTACCTTTTTCTACATTTCAGCATCCCTTTTGGACTGGATCTGACTGGACATCACCTGCTGTTGCTGCTGCCATTGGACCATGGCGGACACACAACCCTGCTGTTACCAGACTTGAAAGTAGGGATACTGAATGTACTGTGTACATTTTGTGGACACTTCACATCAGTTGGGACCGCTGCAGTAATATTCATGCCACAAGTACTTTTTTAAATACCTCTGACATGCATAGGTTGGGGACACATTTTTGTCAGTGATTGATGCGGACACACTGGCATAAGATGCATATTGCACACATACACAAATGTTATTTTGGTGTCAGTATTCATTGTCAAATTAATGCTAGCATCCCAATAATGATTGCATCACACTTGTCACCATGTCTGTCTGTACACAATGCAAGTGAATCTGCACCTGTGATGTTGTGAGTCCAGTTGTGTAGGTGAGTTAGTTTATGTATGCATGTGTGTGATTGGAATGGCTGGTAGAGGTGGAAGGAGCTGGAGTTGATGATGTGGATGTCTCTTTATGTGTGCCACATGAATGTGGGTCTGATATCTGTTGTGTGTCTTGGGTTGTGTGTTGCTGTGTGCATCATTCAGATGTGTGATGTTGTGTTGACCATTGTTGTGATGTGTGCAATTCTGCTTTTGTGTGAAAATGTTTATGTAGATGGGTGTGTCATTGTGTTGGTTGTCGTGGTTGTGTTGTATGTGTGTGTATGTGTGTGTATTACCAATGGTGTGTGTATGTTGTGCCATGGATGTCTGGCAATGTGTGTTTTATGCATGTAGATGTCATGCTGTGGTGGAATGGCAATGGATAATAATGTGTATGTTGTATATTGTGTGTTGTGTGTTGTGGTAGCGACCCTTGACCCAAGGGTAGGTCGCTCCCCCTGCCGCTGCAGCTCCTCCAGGTTCCTGAGTTCCTGAGACCCACCCCACAGTAAGTACCCCCCACCTCCCAGCCCCTCGTTCTGCCCCGCGCTACTCACCCTCTCTCCTGCTCCTGCTTCTTTTCCTCTTTCCTTCTTCTCTGTTCTTCCTCCTCGCTCCTCGTCTGTATTCTTCTTCTGTACTCCTCTTCTCCCCGTCTTCTCTCCTCTTCTCTTCTTCCTCATCTTCTGCTGTGGTATTCTGCACTCTGGCGGTCATTCTGACCCTGGCGGTCAAAGACCGCCAGGGCGGAGGACCGCGGGAGCACCGCCGACAGGCCGGCGGTGCTCCAATGGGGATTCCGACCGCGGCGGTAAAGCCGCGGTCGGACCGGCACCACTGGCGGGCTCCCGCCAGTGTACCGCCGCCCCATTGAATCCTCCACGGCGGCGCAGCTTGCTGCACCGCCGCGGGGATTCCGACCCCCCCTACCGCCATCCAGATCCCGGCGGTCCGACCGCCGGGATCCGGATGGCGGTAGGGGGGGTCGCGGGGCCCCTGGGGGCCCCTGCAGTGCCCATGCCACTGACATGGGCATTGCAGGGGCCCCCGTAAGAGGGCCCCTACATGTATTTCACTGTCTGCTGCGCAGACAGTGAAATACGCGACGGGTGCAACTGCACCCGTCGCACAGCTTCCACTCCGCCGGCTCGATTCCGAGCCGGCTTCATCGTGGAAGCCTCTTTCCCGCGGGGCTGGCGGGCGGTCTGAAGGCGACCGCCCGCCAGCCCAGCGGGAAAGTCAGAATTACCGCCGCGGTCTTTCGACCGCGGAACGGTAACCTGACGGCGGGACTTTGGCGGGCGGCCTCCGCCGCCCGCCAAGGTCAGAATGACCGCCTCTGTTTCTTTGTTTTTTGTATCTCCCTCCGTGTTCTTCTGTGTTCCTCTGTCTTCTTCTGTCTTCCTCTGTCTTCTTCTGTCTTCCTCTGTGTTTTTCTGTCTTCCTCGGTGTTCTTCTGTCTCCCTCTGTGTTCTTCTGTATTCTTCTCTGTTCTTCTGTCTTCCTCTGTCTTCTTCTGTCTTCCTCTGTGTTCTTCTGTATTCTTCTCTGTTCTTCTGTACTCCTCTCTGTTCTTCTGTGTTCTTCTGTGTTCTTCTGTGTGTCTTCTGCTCTTCCGGTCTTCTGCTCTTCCGGTCTTCAGTCCTTCCGGTCTTCTGCTCTTCTGTTCTTCTTTTCTTCTGTTCTTCTTTTCTTCTGTTCTTCTTTTCTTCTGTTCTTCTTTTCTTCTTGTCTTCTTGTCTTCTGCCTTCGGCTCTTCTGCCTCCTCCGTCCTCTTCTCCCCGCGCCTGCCCTCCTGCTCCTGCCTCATCCCCCTCCCCCACTCGCATCCCCCTCTCTACCTCTCCTATCTAACCCGTTCACTTTCTACCTCCCTCACTCCTCCTATCTACCTATCTCTCCATCTCTCTATCCCACTATCCAACTCCCTCACTCTCCACCGCCTCCTATCTTCCTATCTCTCTATCTTTTTCCCTATCTATCGATTTCTCTATCTACCTTTTCTCTCTACCTATTTCTCTATCTCTCCCCCCCTCCCGCAACCCCCTCTATTACCTATCTTCCTATCCCCTCACTCTACCTCTCACCCTCACCCACCTCTACAACCCCCCCTCCCCTATCTTCACAACCCTACACCTATCTTTCTCCCTAATCTCCTAAACCTCCTAACACTCTCCCCCCTCCACCCTTAAACCCCCCTCCCCCAGCTCTTCTCACTCTACCTGTCCCCCCCCTCCCTCGCGCTTTCCCGCCGCGACCTCCTGCACGCCCCCGCCCCCCAGCTCCCATTCGCCCCCAGCTGACCCCTCCCCCCCTCCTACCTCATATGGCGGCTGCTGCGCGACAGTGGTAGCGACCCTTGACCCAAGGTTAGGTCGCTCCCCCTGCCGCTGCAGCTCCTCCAGGTTCCTGAGTTCCTGAGACCCACCCCACAGTAAGTACCCCCCACCTCCCAGCCCCTCGTTCTGCCCCGCGCTACTCACCCTCTCTCCTGCTCCTGCTTCTTTTCCTCTTTCCTTCTTCTCTGTTCTTCCTCCTCGCTCCTCGTCTGTATTTTTCTTCTGTACTCCTCTTCTCCCCGTCTTATCTCCTCTTCTCTTCTTCCTCATCTTCTGCTGTGGTATTCTGCACTCTGTTCTTCTTTTCTTCTGTTCTTCTTTTCTTCTTGTCTTCTTGTCTTCTGCCTTCGGCTCTTCTGCCTCCTCCGTCCTCTTCTCCCAGCGCCTGCCCTCCTGCTCCTGCCTCATCCCCCTCCCCCACTCGCATCCCCCTCTCTACCTCTCCTATCTAACCCGTTCACTTTCTACCTCCCTCACTCCTCCTATCTACCTATCTCTCCATCTCTCTATCCCACTATCCAACTCCCTCACTCTCCACCTCCTCCTATCTTCCTATCTCTCTATCTTTTTCCCTATCTATCGATTTCTCTATCTACCTTTTCTCTCTACCTATTTCTCTATCTCTCCCCCCCTCCCGCCACCCCCTCTATTACCTATCTTCCTATCCCCTCACTCTACCTCTCACCCTCACCCACCTCTACAACCCCCCCTCCCCTATCTTCACAACCCTACACCTATCTTTCTCCCTAATCTCCTAAACCTCCTAACACTCTCCCCCCTCCACCCTTAAACCCGCCTCCCCCAGCTCTTCTCACTCTACCTGTCCCCCCCTCCCTCGCGCTTTCCCGCCGCGACCTCCTGCACGCCCCCGCCCCCCAGCTCCCATTCGCCCCCAGCTGACCCCTCCCCCCCTCCTACCTCATATGGCGGCAGCTGCGCGACAGTGGTAGCGACCCTTGACCCAAGGGTAGGTCGCTCCCCCTGCCGCTGCAGCTCCTCCAGGTTCCTGAGTTCCTGAGACCCACCCCACAGTAAGTACCCCCCACCTCCCAGCCCCTCGTTCTGCCCCGCGCTACTCACCCTCTCTCCTGCTCCTGCTTCTTTTCCTCTTTCCTTCTTCTCTGTTCTTCCTCCTCGCTCCTCGTCTGTATTCTTCTTCTGTACTCCTCTTCTCTTCTTCCTCATCTTCTGCTGTGGTATTCTGCACTCTGTTTCTTCGTTTTTTGTATCTCCCTCCGTGTTCTTCTGTGATCCTCTGTCTTCTTCTGTCTTCTTCTGTCTTCCTCTGTGTTTTTCTGTCTTCCTCGGTGTTCTTCTGTCTCCCTCTGTGTTCTTCTGTATTCTTCTCTGTTCTTCTGTCTTCCTCTGTCTTCTTCTGTCTTCCTCTGTGTTCTTCTGTATTCTTCTCTGTTCTTCTGTACTCCTCTCTGTTCTTCTGTGTTCTTCTGTGTTCTTCTGTGTGTCTTCTGCTCTTCCGGTCTTCTGCTCTTCCGGTATTCAGTCCTTCCGGTCTTCTGCTCTTCTGTTCTTCTTTTCTTCTGTTCTTCTTTTCTTCTTGTCTTCTTGTCTTCTGCCTTCGGCTCTTCTGCCTCCTCCGTCCTCTTCTCCCCGCGCCTGCCCTCCTGCTCCTGCCTCATCCCCCTCCCCCACTCGCATCCCCCTCTCTACCTCTCCTATCTAACCCGTTCACTTTCTACCTCCCTCACTCCTCCTATCTACCTATCTCTCCATCTCTCTATCCCACTATCCAACTCCCTCACTCTCCACCTCCTCCTATCTTCCTATCTCTCTATCTTTTTCCCTATCTATCGATTTCTCTATCTACCTTTTCTCTCTACCTATTTCTCTATCTCTCCCCCCTCCCGCCACCCCCTCTATTACCTATCTTCCTATCCCCTCACTCTACCTCTCACCCTCACCCACCTCTACAACCCCCCCTCCCCTATCTTCACAACCCTACACCTATCTTTCTCCCTAATCTCCTAAACCTCCTAACACTCTCCCCCCTCCACCCTTAAACCCCCCTCCCCCAGCTCTTCTCACTCTACCTGTCCCCCCCCTCCCTCGCGCTTTCCCGCCGCGACCTCCTGCACGCCCCGCCCCCCAGCTCCCATTCGCCCCCAGCTGACCCCTCCCCCCCTCCTACCTCATATGGCGGCCGCTGCGCGACCGCGCGCAGCGGGTGCGCCGCTGGCGCGCCGGAGGCGCGCCAGAGGCAAGCCCGTCTGCGCCCGTCCGCGCCTGGCCCGCGCCCAGCGGCATGACCCCTGGTCCCCAGCGCTCCCAATCCCCGATGATCCGCTATGACCCCACCACCCTCCATGCCCTCAACCCAGGACGCTCCAACACCTGCTTCCAAGCTCACCCCAAACGCACCCATGGACCCTTCGCCTGCAACTCCTGCAAACGCATCTTCCACCACGCAACAACTACGACCACAAGCCCACGCGCCATCAACCACCTCAAGTGCATCCTAGTCAACGCTCGCTCCGTTCACAAACACGCCGTTGAACTCTGGGACCTCCTAGACTCCACAGCACCGGACGTCGCCTTCATCACGGAGACCTGGATGAACGCCTCCTCTGCTCCAGACATCGCCACCGCCATCCCCGAAGGCTACAAGATCTCCAGGAAAGACCGCACCAACCAAGTAGGAGGAGGTATCGCCATCGTCTTCAAAGCCTCCATCAGCGTCACCACCTCCACTGAAGACTCCCCTCTTTCCGCTGAACACCTGCATTTTCAGATTCGCACCGACCCGAGGACCACCCTCAGAGGATCCCTCGTCTACCGTCCTCCCGGACCTCGCGCCCCTTTCAGCGACACCATCGCCGACTTCATCTCCCTGCACGCCCTCGCCTCACTGGACTACATCCTCCTAGGCGATCTCAACTTCCATCTGGAACAAAACAACGACCCCAACACCACCACCCTGCTCGACAACCTCGCCAACCTCGGCCTCAAACAACTGGTGAACACTGCCACCCACATCGCCGGACACACACTCGACCCTATCTTCTCCGCCAGCAAACACGTCTTCTTCAGCCACGCCTCCGTCCTTTATTGGACCGACCACAGCTGCGTCCACATTCCGACGCGAGACCCGCCACCTCCGCACTCAACCCATCCCTCGCCGACAGTGGAACAAGATCCCTGAAGAGCAACTCTTCGCCGCACTCGCCGCCAACCAACCCACCCTCACCACCGACCCCAACGTCGCAGCCCTCAACCTCACAAACTGGATCTCCAACTGCGCAGACAACCTTGCTCCCCTCAAACGCTCGCAGCGACAGAACAACACCAAGAAACCCCTCTGGTTCTCTGACACCCTCAAAGAATCAAAGAAAACTTGTCGCGCACTTGAGAAAGCCTGGCGCAAGGACCGCACCGCTGACAACATGACCGCCCTCAAGAACGCTACCCGCAAACACCACCACCTGATCCGCACTGCCAAAAGGAATTTTTTCACCGACAGACTGGACAAAAACAGCCACAACAGCAGAGAACTCTTAGGCATCGTCAAGGAGTTCTCCAACCCCAGCGCCAACGCCAACGCCGTCACGCCCTCACAGGATCTATGCGAATCCCTCGCCACTTTCTTCCATCGCAAGACCAGCGACCTCCACGACAGCTTCGGACACCAGACCCAACCTAACACAACCGAACCCACATCCCCGACCATCACCCTCAACAACTGGACCCACATCAGCACGGAAGAAACCAAATCCATCATGAACTCTATCCACTCCGGCGCCCCTTCGGACCCCCTGCCCGCACTTCATCTTTAACAAAGCCGACAACATCATCGCCCCGCACCTCCAGACCGTCATCAACTCTTCTTTTTCTTCTGCTACCTTTCCCCGAATGCTGGAAACACGCCGAAGTCAACCCCCTACTAAAGAAACCTGCGGCTGACCCGAGCGACCTGAAAAACTTCCGCCCCATCTCCCTTCTGCCTTTCCCAGCCAAAGTAATAGAGAAGACCGTCAACAAACAGCTGACCACCTTCCTGGAAGACAACAACCTGCTCGACCCCTCACAGACCGGATTCCGAACCAACCACAGCACTGAAACCGCCCTCATCTCAGTCACAGACGACATCAGAACCCTGATGGACAACGGTGAAACAGTCGCCCTCATTCTTCTCGACCTCTCGGCTGCCTTTGACACCGTCTGTCACCGCACCCTAATCACCCGCCTCCGCTCCACCGGGATCCAAGACCAGGCCCTGGACTGGATCACCTCCTTCCTCGTAAACCGCTCCCAAAGAGTCTACCTCCCTCCGTTTCGCTCAGAACCCACTGAGATCATCTGCGGCGTACCTCAAGGCTCATCACTCAGCCCGACACTCTTCAATGTCTACATGAGCCCCCTCGCTAACATCGTACGCAAGCACGACATCATCATCACCTCCTACGCCGACGACACCCAACTTATACTCTCCCTCACCAAGGACCCCGCCAGCGCCAAGACCAACCTACAAGAGGGTATGAAGGACGTCGCAGATTGGATGAGGCTCAGCCGCCTAAAGCTGAACTCTGAAAAAACTGAAGTCCTCATCCTCGGCAACACCCCGTCCGCCTGGGACGACTCCTGGTGGCCCACGGCCCTCGGCACCGCACCGACCCCGCAGACCACGCCCGCAACCTCGGCTTCATCTTGGACCCCCTTCTCACCATGACCAAGCAAGTCAACGCCGTGTCCTCCGCCTGCTTCCTCACCCTCCGCATGCTCCGCATGATCTTCTGCTGGATCCCCGCCGACACCAGAAAAACCGTGACCCACGCCCTCGTCACGAGCCGCCTGGACTACGGCAACACCCTCTACGCTGGGACAACCGCCAAACTCCAAAATCGCCTGCAACGCATTCAAAACGCCTCAGCCCGCCTCATCCTCGACGTACCCCGCAACAGCCACATCTCCGCACACCTGAGACACCTGCATTGGCTCCCAGTCAGCAAAAGGATCACCTTCCGACTTCTCACCCACGCACACAAAGCCCTCCAAGACAAGGGACCGGAATACCTCAACAGACGCCTCAACTTCTACGTCCCCACCCGCCCCCTCCGCTCCTCTGGCCTCGCACTCGCCGCCGTCCCTCGCATCTGACGCTCAACGGCGGGTGGGAGATCTTTCTCCTTCCTGGCGGCCAAGACCTGGAACTCCCTCCCCACCAGCCTCAGGACCACCCAGGACCACTCCGCTTTCCGGAGACTCCTAAAGACCTGGCTGTTCGAGCAGCGATAACCACCCCCTTTGTCCCTAGCGCCTTGAGACCCGCACGGGTGAGTAGCGCGCTTTATAAATGCTAATGATTTGATTTGATTTGATTTGTGCATGTGGTCACATATGGGGAAGGTACAGTGTGTGTGCGTCATTTACATCTATGCGATTGCCAATGTACAATGCCTAATGGGTCCTGCAATGGTCTCCCTCAGTCAGCAATCCGCTGCCAGTACATCGCCTGCAGGACTGTAACATCTGTATAGGGTCTGTGGGAACTTGCCAGCCTGCCAGCTAGGTAGAGCACTCCGTTGTGGGGATCTGCGGCTCAGCTGCAGTACATCTAAATACAGCGGGCGTAACACCATCGACTTGACGGTGTTTTCAAGTCTGCTGACCAGCGGATTGGCAGTAAAGCCACCAAGATGTAAATCAGACCCTATGTCTCAAATAAAGATGAATAAATCTCCAATCCACAACATAAAGGCTTTTAGTCTATGGCCCTCATTATGAACATGTCGGTAATGACCGCCACGCCGGCCGTGGTGGTCATCACTGCAAACGGCATGGCGGTTCAGACCGCCATATGATGAACACAGTAGTGACCTGGCTGCAAGGCAGCCAGTTCACTACTACCCACCACCAGGCCAGAATCGACCGCCGGGCTGACAGTAGGAATTTTTGACCCTGCGGTGGAGGCCAGACCGGCGGTGGGATAATGATCCCATTTCCACCAGAGATAACCCGCCAGGTAATCCCTGGCGGAAAGCATACGGGTGACAGGAATTCTCATTCCTGTCACCTATATGTGACACCCCAGGCCCCCCCTTGCCACTACCCCACCCACCCCCAAGCCCCTAGAACCGCCCCCACCTGAACCCTGAAAAATGTCCCCCCCATCCCTCCTCCCACCAATCTCCCTGTAGGCCTCCCAAAACCCCCCTCACCATCCCCCCCACCTCCATACAGGTACACCCCACAACCAAACCCCCCACATCCACATGCACCAATATTCCTACATGCATGTATTCATACACACAAACACACATGCCCCCTTCACAAACACACTTGCACACCCCCAAACACACACACACACCCCCTGCCCCCTTTCCTCTCGGACAGCGCTTACCTGTTCTGTGGCGCTGCTCTGGGAGGGAACTGGCTCCTTGGATGCTGCTCCACCAGCATTGCTGCCCCTGTATACACCGCCACACCTATGACTGCATCATTATAGGAGTCGCAGTATCTGGACTGATGTGGTGGTGATGGTGGAGCAGCATCCACCCCCGCCACCGACCGCCAGCATGATCCATGGCGGGCCTCACCCCCATCAATGGTGGGATGCCTGCTGCCACCACTGGAGGTCTTCCGTCGACCATCAGCATGGTCGGCAGCGGGCTAGCCCGCCATGATCATAATGAGGGCCTATATTTTTGGGCGATATAATGGTCTCTCCTTAATCATTATCTTACATATTCTGGTTATTCATTCTTGAATATTCAGAACTTTTTGTTTTCCAAATCCCAAACCTTTCAAGCAAAGAAAACTGCATTGAATACAAATGTGTCACAAACATTAGGTTACTTTACATTTACTCCTAAGAATATACAGATTTGTATTAGAATCGATGCTGAAGTGCACAGGCATCAATGTATCTTCAAATAATAAAGGATAACATTTCCTAAAGATTAAACAGGTAGTAACGATTAATTCAATTTTCCCAAAACATATCATACAAAATATATAGAGCAGTAGAGAGGGGAAAATATAGCAATATGTACAGAGGTGTAGTGTAGCCAATATAACCCAAATAATATAAAATTAAGAGATAAGGAAGTCAAAAGAAGTGTATTTGTTGTGTAACACTTAATGATTCCTCCTATAGTCATTCTATATCTTCTGTTTGTCCCAGTGTGTCCTGTAACTTCAGTTTCATCACTGATCATAGCCTGATCTGCAAAAGCTTCCAACTGCTCTTTTTAAAATAAATTGTTTTAAACTGTGACTTATCCCATTTGGCTACTTATATCAGATCTGGCATAACCCCATCTATGCAATGCAAGAAAGGAGTTAAATTAAATATTTGTGATATTTCCATATATTTGTAAAGTTACTAATAAGCATGTTTCTACAAACAGCACTGCCATGAGATAGACATGGTTACATTTTTTAGGGGTTTGGTTTTACCGTGTGCCTTTTAAGGCTGCAGCGCAAGGTGTCAAACTCATCAAAAAGTGGCACATTATGTATTTGAAAAAGTGCACCCTCCCTGTCACTGAGTGCGGAAAAACTGATGCAATTGTTGATTCAGCTATACTTTAAAGGATAATTTTACTGCTTTGCTTTAGGTAATGCTAGAGAAATATATTCAAAATTATTTCCCACTTAGATTTAAACCTCTAATTTAACTTTAAATTATATGTATGATAAGATTAGTGGAAAAGTAGCTTTATGAAAATGCACTTTGTGCTGCCGGAGCTAAAACAGGCTTAAAACTTAGGCCCATATTTATACTTTTTTAGAGCCGCATTTGCGCCGCTTTTTGATGCAAAATCGGCGCAAACTTACAAATTACCATTGTATTGACAGTAGACAGCATATCCATACTCCTTGGTCTCATTCTCTCTGTCACAGATGAGTGATGACATTTTTTACACTGAAACATAAGAAATATCTCTGTAGTATTTTACATGTTTTGAATGATGGGTTGTTCTGACCTCACAACTAAAAGTAGTCGGTGGATGTAGATATATAAAAATCGTGCCCTTGTTAAATGATTTGTTACAGATTATGCCAAGCGAGCGTTCCCTTAGCTGGCACCTTTGTCAAATGTCTTTCTGAAGTGCTGTTGCAGAATATTCCAAAAGATATAAGCATGTGTCTACTGAGTTATGCCCTGATTGAGAGAGAAAGGGAGCTTAGAGAGATTGCCTGGACTGACTTGCTGGAAGCGTCCATTAAGGCAGACAGTGGACAACTTAGGGAGGAAGTCAATCGCTCTCTTTTTAATCATAACTGAGCCAATGTCACTTCAACCCATATTACCCAAAAAGAATGGGTTGGGCATTTTGAAGGTATCTATGGTGTTGAATATAATGTCAGTTTGACTGAACCTTCTGTCATGGTTGAAGCCTATGATCAGAATAGTTTCATTTTTGGGGTTGAGCTACATGCCATAAAGGGATGACATGTCATGAAGCCCCAGGCCCGGATGGGACCCCTGCTGATCTGTTCAAGTTGCTACCCAGTGTGTAGGCCCCGATTTCAACCAGATTATTTAATCTAGCTATTTGGACAGGGTTGCTGCATTCTTGGTCTGAGTTCATTTTCATTCCCATTTACAAAAAAGTCTCTAGGGACTCTAGGGATCTCCAAAGTTGTTATAGGTCAATTTCACTGATAGATTCAGTTGTGAGGGTAATGAGCAGGGTGATCCTCAAGAGGACTATGACTTGGGCCGATTTTATCGGATTTTCAGTAGGCACATGTTATCAATGCCTTAAATCCTATATGCTGATCAACAAATATACTGTAGCCAAGCAGGGGTCATTATTTCTTGCCTATATGGACTTATTCTCCACCTTTGGTAAGGTCAATAGGTCTAAATTATGGCAGATTTGATTGGACATGGGTATGGACGAGGCCATTTTTGGCTTTCCTGCTGATCTGCACAGTAATATGAGGGCGGTAGTGCGTCACAATATGGACATTACTTTTTTGGCTGTTTTAAATTGAAGAGTGTGTAGGGCAAGGTTGTATATTGGCCCCTTTTCTTTTCACGTTTTACGTGATTGACCTTGGACCCAGGCTGCGGATAAACCAGTGGATTGTCCGCGAAAAGGTTCTTGTCAGATTCCCAAACTATTGTGTATGGAAGACACTTCATTGTTGGCAAGGGCTACAGTCATTACTTGATGGTTTTCTAAAATATATGAATAATTTAGATCGTTCTACTAATTACAGCAAACCCTAGGTGATGGTGCTGGGCCTCAAAAAGACTAGATTAAGATCATTTCACGTGCAGGGCAATAGGCTGTCCAGGGTTCAGTCTTATACCTACTTGGGTGTTGCTTTTGCTGAAGGAACCTTGTGGGATCCCCTGGTTCAAGCAAAGAAGTTCGCTCTGTTAAAAACCATTGTTGCCTTGTTTTCCTTTTCTGCAAAAATAGGCAGAAATCCACCTGGGGCATTGTTGAAGATCAATCTGGTAAAATCTGTCTCAGTGCCTACTTATTGCAGTGATCTATCGAGCCACGCTAAGTTTAAATAACTTAAAGTGGTTGAAAATGGTTTCTGCAGGCATCTACTAGCGGTTCCTGACTCGACATCAGCTTACATGGTTCATGAGGAATTAGGGCTATCATATTTATCCGACCTTTTTTGCCCTTCGCCCCTTGATTACGTGGTTGGATCTGGCTGGATGGAGATCGATTATTGAAGTATATAAGGAAAACCTTTGTGAAACTAGGAAGGTCTCTTTGTTCAAGTCACATCTTTTTATAATGAAGGCAGATGTTGCATGGACACTGGAACATTTATGGTTATGGAGAAAAACTGAGAGGGAGGCAATTGAGCTTAAGAAACCTTTGACTCGTGGCCATGTCCTTAAGAAACCTTTGACTTGTGGCCATGTCTTGCTTGCAACTGGTCCCACTACTGAACCCCATCTGCTTAATTCTTCCAATCTCCACCATAGTTTTCTTTTAACTAGATTAATATTTAACCAGTGCCATTTGATGTTAGCATACTCAAAACCTATTTCTTAGAGTAATAAACCGGGTCCCTGTACGTATGACAAATTCTCCATACAAGATCTGCTGTACTTTGTTTTCTTTTGTAGTTTTTATGAGATCCTTCATAAAATGTTTTATTTCCATTACTGAAATCCATGCATTTTGTACAAGTGAGGCCCGCTCTTATGTTTTTACAGTTACTTCTGGATGTCCATACAACTAATGCTGTGACATGTTTCCTACCCTTCTCATTAAGGCAGAGTAAATTGATGGATGTAGGTGGGATTCTACCTGAGTGTGCTCTATTTGTTACTGGCATAATACTCTTTATTTTATGACTACTCTGGTTATCAACTTGTATTTATTGTTCTTTCAGAAGAAAATGTTTTAATTGCCTGATGAATTATTTGTTATATGATCTAAGCAGATTGCTTACATATATAGTGCATTGGTTGATAATGGAATTTCTGTTTGTGATTGCATTGCTTATTAACTTTTTCATGCGTCTTTTATTATGTCATTGTTGTTTTAATGCTATGGTAATTAATGTATTATATGTTTTATATTTTTTTGCCCTTTTATGGACTTGTGTATACCGAATAAAGTAATTCTTGATTTGACCACTGAGTTACTACCTTTGGAAAATGTCTTTATAAAGTCGTGTTGCAGATTATGCCAAGCAATGTAAGCTCTATTAGTGCACTAACGTTGCCACAAGTTTTCTTTTAGGAAGGGATGATAAATCTTGTAGAGGGGTTATTCCGGGTTTTTCCATGTTCTGCTTTCCAGGTTTGTGCATGAAGACCTCTGAGGATTCCAGTTGGGATGCAGCAGTGAATAGTGACCTTCCTCCTGAAAGTAAGTCACAGACATCCTGGCTGATTCAGATAGATGGCAGCAAGGCACAATGAGCTGGGTGTCTGCTCACCAAAGGTTGAAGCAAAAAAAAGGCCTCATGGCTGAAGTACAGTATTTATACAACTCAAGCCAAGATGGCATCCTGGTCAGTTGATCTGCTTCATAATGTGTGGTCTCGTAAGATTTTGGGATCTCCTGTGTACATGTAAACGACCCCTTGGGAAAGTAAGCGGCCACAAAACAAAACAATACTGGGATTCATACATAGAGCTGTTAGTACTGTAAGACCAGGGAACCCTTTGTTCTCACATGTTCATTCTACAGTTCACAAGGGTGGGGTTTGATCAGGATTAGGGTGGAGACAGAGAAAATGAATCATACACGTCTAAATCAGTGTATAGAAAATGTTACATAAGACAAAGGGGACTACAAGATGTAGGATTCACATCATCCATACTGGTAGGCATTTTTCAAGAGTGCTTCATATGGGGAAGCATAAACTCAGAATTTACAATGTAGCACAGTGGATAAGGTTGACCTTACTAATAACAATTTATTGTTACCTAAACAAACCCTTTTTTAGCAGAATTGGAAGAATCAAAGACTGGCAAAAAACATAACTTTCTAAACTGTACCATACCATTTGCATGCAGCTCTTTGATGACAGTTGTTAGCTCACTGTGCTAGATTATGATTTTAACTTATGAACTGCACAGAAGAAAAGGAGCTCTGTGCCAAAATCAGTATTCCACTAAGCCATACATATAGAATAGAGTTCTCTGATTTGCATAGTATACCTTCTTTGCAGCAGGCATTGTAACCCTCTGCGATTCCTTAGATGAGTCAAAACTGCCACCAGACAAAACTCTGATCTCTCTGCGGCAGGTACATACATCACCAGAGTTATCTTGGCACTTTTATTGTTGCTTGAAAACTGTTGATTATACAAGGAACTCTGCGGTGCTTTTAAACTGTTCCCAGAGAAATGCCAGATGTCCGACACAGCCAGTCCGGCCTTGTCGAAAATAGTTCAAAAGAGTTGCTCAGTGAATAATCATATTGTTTTCAAGTACACCTTAAAACACAACTGCGGTCCTGATTTGAACATGGATTACTGTGTCACAAACATGATAGATAGCCTGGCTGATGCATTGAAAGTGACAAATGATATAATGCACTTGTAATAAGGCAGATGGGATATTCATCACATTTGTGCTGGAGTAACCCATCTACTAAACTCTAAATCAAGCCTTTAGTTCCTAGAATACTTCTCTGTTTTCCTTAACAGTTCTCCAACAATCCTGTCAACATCAGGGCAGTGCGTGCTCTACGGGCGACTGGAATGTAAAAATCCAGCAGTTCCAAGATAACGTAATTCATGCATTATGCTGATGTGCTGTTGTTTAACCTTTTGCATTGCAGAGTTTAATCCTGAAGACTTATATTCAAGGTGCTTATAAATACTGTTCATTTGCAATGTATTGCTGCAGGCTTTCAGAGCGTGTCAGGGTGTGGTCCCTTTCCAGGGCGATCTAGAAGCTTCCTCTGCAGCATGACTGGGTGTGGTTGTGGGCTGGGCCAAGACTCTATGGGCCATATTTATACTCCGTTTGCGCCGAAATTGCGTCGTTTTTTTTGACGCAATTTCGACGCAAAACTAACGCCAACTAACGCCATATTTATACTATGGCGTTAGAGGCGAATAGCGCCAAAGTTCCCGGAATGTGCGTCATTTTTTAGCGTGAACCCCTTCCTTGCGTTAATGATATGCAAGGGAGGCGTTCCCGTCTAAAAAATGACTCCCAGGCCTTTACGTGGTATTTATACTCCCGGGCAAAAGAGACGCCCGGGAGTTGGCGTGGCTAAAAACGGCGCATTTGCGCCACTTTTTAACGCCTGCTCAGGGCAGGCGTTAAGGGGCCTGTGGGCTCAAAATTAGCCCACAGGTGCCCTCCCATGCCCCCAGGGACCCCCCCTGCCACCCTTGCCCACCCCAGGAGGACCCCCAAGGATGGAGGGACCCACCCCAGGGACATTCAGGTAAGTTCAGGTAAGTATAATTTTTTATTTTTTATATTTTTTTTTGGTGGCATAGGGGGGCCTTATTTGTGCCCCCCTACATGCCACTATGCCCAATGACCATGCCCAGGGGACAGAAGTCCCCTGGGCATGGCCATTGGGCAAGGGGGCATGACTCCTATCTTTACAATGATAGGAGTCATGTTGATGGGGGATGGGCGTCGTTAAAAAATGGCGCAAGTCGGGTTAAGACGATTTTTTCGACGTAACCTGACTTGCCCCATTTTAAGACGCCCATGCGCCATTTTCCCCCTACGCCGGCGCTGTCTGGTCTACGTGGTTTTTTCCCACGCAAACCAGGCAGCGCCGGTCTGATTGCGCCGTCTAACGCCATTCCATAAATACGGCGCCCGCTTGGCGCTTCAGAATGGCGTTAGACGGCGCAAAACTTTTTGACGCTAAACTGCGTTAGCGCAGTTTAGCGTCAAAAAGTATAAATATGGGCCTATATAAGGGAGCCAGCCCAGCTCCACGTGCTCACTATTCAGAGGTCCCGGTGCAGAGCAGCAGCAACTTCCTGAGCTCCTGTTCCAGAGGCCTACTTTGATCTTCCAGGTCTTGCCCTTCACTTTGTTGGTGATTCTTGATCATGGCGGTAAGACGGAGGTCGGGCTGGGCCCCCAATCCAGTTCTCGAAGGCTTTCGAGTTCTTGGACCTAATTTTTATGATAAATGATTTTACCTTGTGCCTGTAAATGTGCGCTTGGCTTTTTCTGGCATTTGCATGCTAGCATTCGAATCGGCAAGACATGTGATTCATTTCTTGTGCTTAACTCATGATATTCATTGTGCGCAACCATTTCATGGCATTTACAAGATGGCATTTGAATCGGTAAGACGCGCGATTCATTTCTTGTGCTTAACTCATGATATTCATTGTACGCTACCATTTCATGTCATTTACAAGGTAGCATTCGAATCGGCAAGACGCGCGATTCATTTCTTGTGCTAAATCCATGTTATTCATTGTGTGCTACCATTTCATGGCATTTACAATGTAGCATTTGAATCGGCAAGATGCTCGATTTGTTTCTTGTGCTTAACTCATGATATTAATTGTACGCTACCATTTCATGGCATTTAAAAGGTAGCATTCGAATCGGCAAGACGCGCAACTCATTTCTTGTGCTAAATCCATGTTATTCATTGTGCGCTACCATTTCATGGCATTTACAAGGTAGCATTTGAATCGGCAAGACGCGCAATTCATTTCTTGTGCTAAATCCATGTTATTCATTGTACACTACCATTTCATGGCATTTACAAGGTAGCATTCGAATCGGCAATACGCGCAATTAATTTCTTGTGCCTAACTCGTGATATTCATTGTGAGCTACCATTTCTTGGCATTCACATGGTGGCATTCGAATCAGCAAGTCGCTGGATTAATTTCTTGTGTTGAACTCGTGATATTCAGTGTGTACTACCATTTCATGGCATTTACAAGGTAGCACTCGAATCGGCAAGATGCGCGATTCATTTCTTGTGCTTAACTCATGTTATTCATTGTGCGCTACCATTTCATGGCATTTACAAGGTAGTATTCGAATCAGCAAGACGTGCAATTCATTTCTTGTACTTAATTCATGTTATTCATTGTGCACTAACATTTCATGGCAATTACATAGTGGCATGAGTGCATTCGAATCAGCAAGACGAGTAATTCATTTCTTGTGCTTAACTCATTATATTCATTGTGTGCAACCATTTCATGGCGTTTATATATCCTTCTGGAAATCCGCAATGTGCACAATTCATGTTTCTGCATTTAAAAACTAAGGGGGTCATTCTGACCCTGGCGGTAAAATCCGCCAGGGCCAACGACCGCGGGAGCACTGCCAACAGGCTGGCGGTGCTCCCATGGGCATTCTGACCGCGGCGGTACAGCCGCGGTCAGAAACGGAAAACCGGCGGTGTACCGCCGGTTTCCCGCTGTCCTGGGGAATCCGACCCCCATACCGCCATCCTGTTCCTGGCGGTTTTGGCCGCCAGGAACAGGATGGCGGTATGGGGTGTCGTGGGGCCCCTGGGGGCCCCTGCAGTGCAACAGTGTGTAACAGGGACTGTGTAACAGGGCCCCACAAAGATTTTCAGTGTCTGCCATGCAGACACTGAAAATCGCGACGGGTGCAACTGCACCCGTCGCACCCCTTCCACTCCGCCGGCTCCATTCGGAGCCGGCATCCTCATGGAAGGGTGTTTCCCGCTGGGCTGGCGGGCGGCCTACTGGCGGTCACCCACCAGCCCAGCGGGAAACCCAGAATACCTGCGGCGGTCTTTTGACTGCGCAGCGGTATTCTGGCGGTTCCAGCTAGGCCGGCGGCGTCCGCCGCCGGCCGGGGTCAGAATGACCCCCTAAGTGTTAGAATTCTAGATGTTACATTATATGTGCATAATAAGCCCCTTAATACAACTCCTATGGTGTTCCAGAAAACGTTCAGATTATTTCCTTGTCCTCATACAAAAAGACTGTGTTTGATTCTGAAGACATAATTCTAGAGGGTGCTTATGTTTCTAGTCAATGTGTAATAATTCATTAAGAGGTTTTATTAAGAAGTTGTATTAATCATTCTTAATTTCTTCCCAGGTAACCAGACGTCTTGAGGCCTAGTTAACTAGTTCATGCTCAATGGTTACAATATGACAATGCTTAGAATCATAGTCTAGTAAAGATTAATATGATATAATTTTGATATTGTGTGTTTTAACCTTTTGCTTCCTACAGGTTTCCTTCCCAGCGGTTCCCTACCTAATCCCCTTTTCCCCACTTGGACTCTCTTAGACTCTGTGACATTCTATTCAGAGTATTGGAGCTGTCTTGTGGTGGACATGTTGGGAACGTGCACAGACCCCGAGGATCTGGTGTCTCTGACAAATCCCCAAAGGGAAAATAAGCTGTTATCCAAAAAAACATTAATCCAAGTATCCAAGCATCAAGGTCCTGGCTGCAGTATCTCAGTATATTTATTGCTTAGTAAGAATACTGTGAAATACGTAGAGTCATATAGCCAATTATTGAAATTACCACTGTCATTTGCAAACAAACTGAGATTATTCAATTGAAATGTAATTTTGGCGTCAAGAGTCATCGTGTAATGTGTTTTCCAGAGCCACAGCTTGTTTGCTATGCAGGACTAATAGTCTGTGACTAACACAAGACTTTCTTTTCTCAATATGAGCTTAGAACAAGCTGTTTTGGAGTATGACAACCACACACCTGTCAAGCACTGAAAAGTGACCCATGAATTCTGGCTTTGCCTCTCCTAAAGCCAATGCCTTGTCAGTAGAGATCCTGATTTGTCATTACTCTTTCTATAAAATCCATCATGGTTCAGAAAGAATCGAAGCTGGGTCTCACGGTCACTCTCCGGAGCTGCACACTTCCCATTTCCAAATATTGTAATTTATTTTCTTACATCTTCTATTTAGAATACTCTGTACCTCGTATTAACTTTCAGCATCCACCTGAAGTAGCACAGGATTTGGAGCTAGATGGTCTTTGTATAACAGGGTTTCAACAAAGTTACATGAAATACAGACTTAAGTTTTAAACGCTGAGGCAATTTCAACCATGCAATGAATGTGTTCACAATCTGCTCAATAGAAGATTGACCAACCAATTTTGGTTATAACTCTTCTTGCTGCCCAGTCAGTACTAGGGACATAACAAGTTAGACAAAGTATTGCCCAAAGCACTGTAAACTGAGTAGCATCTATTAAATCGAACTATTTTTTCACATTGGTTTCCAAAACAAACCAAAGGAATTATATGTGTATGGAACTGTACAATTCTTGAAGACAAAACACAACCATCAACTGCATTGACCTCCTCTGGAAGTCTGTGCAACTTTAGGGCCTGAATTTGGTGGATTCAACTGGGTGGTCAAAAATGATCTGTTTACCTATCCGCCTCAATTGACGTCTACCCATCCAATTTAGACTATGACAGTGTGATGGATGAAAGTCAATAGGAATTCTTTTGTGATTTACTATATAATGCCTGACTTATATTATATTTAGGTACTAGAATACATATTTTCATTGGTTTGTACGCTGATTTTGGCACTTTTCTTAACTCATTTAAGTGTTCCTGTACTGTAGGAACTAATGTAGATAAGGACTGATCCAAAGGGAATATTCAGTGTTGATGGCTATGCATACAGGGGAATGTGATATTCCAACACACGTTCTGTATTATTTCATATGAGGTCTGCTAACACCAATGTCTTACTTACTAGTCCTTGTCTTGTAGCAAGACTTGACATCTCAAATACTATTTAATAAATAGGTTCAATCTTTTAGAATGTAAGTATGAGGATGATAAGTGGTAGACAAATGGACTTCCATGTCCATTCTTTTATACAAGGCAGATCAAAATGTTATAGTACCTTACTACCCCACTGTCAGTAATTAAAGCTAGTGTAATGCCACATAATGGGTTAAGAAATATCACATAATCAAATGAATTGTTATAGAAATATTGGTGCTAGTACTTTTGAATGATGTACTCCTATCACAGAAATGAAATGTTTCATTTTAGTTAACTGAGCAACAATTACTAATACTACAGGGCAAGCTTGACTTTTCCGTAATTCCACAATAAAATGCTTCAACAGTGTATGCCAAGGTTTGGATGATACGGTTAATAGACTCAGGCCTATATTTATTCTTTTTTTGCACCGCATTTTCTGATGCAAAAGTGGCGCAAACTTATAAGATACAATTATATTTTATAAGTTTGTGCTGCTTTTGCGTAAACAAATTAAGCAAATGCAGTGCAAAAAAAGTATAAATATGGGCCTCAATATGCCAACAGGTTTACTTTGAGCATAAGAGAAAATGTCTGTTAAACAACAGCAAATAGGATTTGCGCCAAAAACATATCCTAACAGCTGCTAATATCTAGCTATTCTAGGGTGTCCAAAATTATAGAATCATGAAGCTAATTTATAACCTGCTGTGTTAACTGAACTGATGACATTTACACAATCTACCACTGATACAATGATCTGTCGTCACCTGTTTACCTTCCTGTTCCTTTATTGAGGCTTCCCTATGTATCCACTGAGTTTCTCTAGGTATTTTTGTCAACAACTATTCCACATTAAATGGCTAATTCATTAACTATGATTATTCACAGAAATGGGGAACAGATTTAAGTGTGGATCTATTAATAGCATTTTTTCATTTTCAGAATGATTCTACAAAGATAAAAAACTAGTGTTACCACTATTAGTACCTGGTATATTATTAATTTCAGTTTTTAGAAGTCAGTGCTTTAGCTGGTTTCAGAAACTGTACATTTCTGTAATCTATGTATACTTTAAAAACTATGGCCAATATTTATGAAAAGTCAGCGCCTCTGTCGTGCCATTTTCTTTTACGCCAAAGTGATGTTAACTGAGCACCATATTTATAACGTGGTGCTAGAGCATTGCAGTGGAACAAGGTTAGGGCATCCAGCCATGGCCCCATATGGAAACCCACATACAGATGCCAAAAAGGCTTACAATGAAGCACACAAAAGGACAAGCGATGTAGTGGAGAGGACAGTTGGCATCTTGAAATCTAGGTTTAGGTGCCTAGATCTATCTGGAGGAAGACTACTCTATGCCCCACCCCTTATGCAAAATAACACTAGCCTGTGCAATTTTACACAACATCTATGTTGGCACTAATGTCCCCTGAGAGGGACAGATAGAGGTCCCCAGGGACGAGGATGAAGACAATTATGCGCGACTGGAGGATGGGGAAGAACAAAATTCTGCTGCTGGAGCACGTAGAGCGGACAATATTGTGCACAGCTTCTTCACTTAGAGACTGTATTTTAATCATCACTGAGCACAAATTTGTTGATAAATCACCTGAACACAGATGTTTCTTGAAGTAATTCTTTTCACCTTCACACACCTTACCAGCTCACCCACATCTTGGAAAGCATGACTAGTCCACAGCAGTTGGAAAACAAATAGGAACACACTCAGGAACAACAAACAACTACAGACAGTGCACCTATAAAGGAATGTGTGGGTGAAACATCTGCTGAGCCTGTTGTACAAATAGTTAACATTGCAACACACATGTCACACAAGTGTGTCTGGTTGACATTTGACAGCAGCTATACAGAAAAAAAACCATGTGAAGACATACGGTTTAGATGTATGGCCTAGGTCGGAAAAGAGTAGTCAGTACCAGGAGCAGTAGGTCAGTGTCTGCTATGTAAAAAATCAATGTCGGAATGTCACAATCAAACGTGACAAGCTACAAAGTACCACTTATTGGCACTTACATGTATGACTAATATAGAGTTAAATGCAGAGGACAGAAAATCTGAATGTCTTGACCTGTCAGACACTATCTAGTTGGTATCTTACATGCATGTCAAGAAATCTCAAAACAAGTCACAAACCCTTCACAAAGTGTATGTGTGAATAAAGACACAGGCATGTTAAAACATGCATGTTGTACTCATAGCTGTCAAGAGTATTCACACAATCCAAACACACTTATAGTGCATACGACAAAGAAAGGTGAATGGAGCTGTGTGTGAGTGCTCATGTCAAACAAACAAATGTGGAAGTAGAGCTCAGACACTCCTCTACTTTATTTTGCCAGCAAATATGTAGATGTGACTCAGACACTACACGAGTGCTGTGGCTGGTGTTGAGAGATATGTAGGGTCATTCATCTCATCTTACAAACAATGGAAATGGTATTGCACATATTGCATTTTCTGTAGAAGAAGCAATGTTTGTTAGTAAAGTTCACATGTAGGAATTACTACGACGTGCATGAAGGATGGGTCAGTGAGGATAAAGATTATGAGTAACAAGGAAAATCTCCAGAAACTGTTCCAGCAATATAGATCTAGAAGCCTACATCACACAATGTAGCTTCAATGTGTGTGAATGATTATACAATGTCAAGTATTCAATGTACAAAACAACATTGTAGTCATGTAAGTCCTGACACATTTCCACACACATCGTGTAGGATAGTAAATATCCCAGTCACATTGCCATCAACTACACCTGTGTGCTTGGACAGCACAATCAATTGTGACTGATGAAAGTAGCAACTGACACTATCTGTACCCTGGGTCTGCAGACACAAGTCTGTTCGACTATCTACCAATGACCATCAATGCAAAAGAGGAACAAATATCAATTAATCAAACATAGTCATGTCAATCACTAGTAAATGATAAGATAAGTTCAACATAATCAACCTGTAAGTCCCTAATCCATAATAAGACAAGGCCAACACCAACAACCTATAAGTCTCTAGAGCATAATAAGCTAAGACCACGATCAAAAACATGTATGTTCCTGGTACATAATAGGGCAAGGCCAACACCAACTACCTATAAGTCCCTATTACATAATATTGCAAGGCGTTAGCGCAGTTTAGCGTCAAAAAGTATAAATATGGGCCTATATAAGGGAGCCAGCCCAGCTCCACGTGCTCACTATTCAGAGGTCCCGGTGCAGAGCAGCAGCAACTTCCTGAGCTCCTGTTCCAGAGGCCTACTTTGATCTTCCAGGTCTTGCCCTTCACTTTGTTGGTGATTCTTGATCATGGCGGTAAGACGGAGGTCGGGCTGGGCCCCCAATCCAGTTCTCGAAGGCTTTCGAGTTCTTGGACCTAATTTTTATGATAAATGATTTTACCTTGTGCCTGTAAATGTGCGCTTGGCTTTTTCTGGCATTTGCATGCTAGCATTCGAATCGGCAAGACATGTGATTCATTTCTTGTGCTTAACTCATGATATTCATTGTGCGCAACCATTTCATGGCATTTACAAGATGGCATTTGAATCGGTAAGACGCGCGATTCATTTCTTGTGCTTAACTCATGATATTCATTGTACGCTACCATTTCATGTCATTTACAAGGTAGCATTCGAATCGGCAAGACGCGCGATTCATTTCTTGTGCTAAATCCATGTTATTCATTGTGTGCTACCATTTCATGGCATTTACAATGTAGCATTTGAATCGGCAAGATGCTCGATTTGTTTCTTGTGCTTAACTCATGATATTAATTGTACGCTACCATTTCATGGCATTTAAAAGGTAGCATTCGAATCGGCAAGACGCGCAACTCATTTCTTGTGCTAAATCCATGTTATTCATTGTGCGCTACCATTTCATGGCATTTACAAGGTAGCATTTGAATCGGCAAGACGCGCAATTCATTTCTTGTGCTAAATCCATGTTATTCATTGTACACTACCATTTCATGGCATTTACAAGGTAGCATTCGAATCGGCAAGACGCGCAATTAATTTCTTGTGCCTAACTCGTGATATTCATTGTGAGCTACCATTTCTTGGCATTCACATGGTGGCATTCGAATCAGCAAGTCGCTGGATTAATTTCTTGTGTTGAACTCGTGATATTCAGTGTGTACTACCATTTCATGGCATTTACAAGGTAGCACTCGAATCGGCAAGATGCGCGATTCATTTCTTGTGCTTAACTCATGTTATTCATTGTGCGCTACCATTTCATGGCATTTACAAGGTAGTATTCGAATCAGCAAGACGTGCAATTCATTTCTTGTACTTAATTCATGTTATTCATTGTGCACTAACATTTCATGGCAATTACATAGTGGCATGAGTGCATTCGAATCAGCAAGACGAGTAATTCATTTCTTGTGCTTAACTCATTATATTCATTGTGTGCAACCATTTCATGGCGTTTATATATCCTTCTGGAAATCCGCAATGTGCACAATTCATGTTTCTGCATTTAAAAACTAAGGGGGTCATTCTGACCCTGGCGGTAAAATCCGCCAGGGCCAACGACCGCGGGAGCACTGCCAACAGGCTGGCGGTGCTCCCATGGGCATTCTGACCGCGGCGGTACAGCCGCGGTCAGAAACGGAAAACCGGCGGTGTACCGCCGGTTTCCCGCTGTCCTGGGGAATCCGACCCCCATACCGCCATCCTGTTCCTGGCGGTTTTGGCCGCCAGGAACAGGATGGCGGTATGGGGTGTCGTGGGGCCCCTGGGGGCCCCTGCAGTGCAACAGTGTGTAACAGGGACTGTGTAACAGGGCCCCACAAAGATTTTCAGTGTCTGCCATGCAGACACTGAAAATCGCGACGGGTGCAACTGCACCCGTCGCACCCCTTCCACTCCGCCGGCTCCATTCGGAGCCGGCATCCTCATGGAAGGGTGTTTCCCGCTGGGCTGGCGGGCGGCCTACTGGCGGTCACCCACCAGCCCAGCGGGAAACCCAGAATACCTGCGGCGGTCTTTTGACTGCGCAGCGGTATTCTGGCGGTTCCAGCTAGGCCGGCGGCGTCCGCCGCCGGCCGGGGTCAGAATGACCCCCTAAGTGTTAGAATTCTAGATGTTACATTATATGTGCATAATAAGCCCCTTAATACAACTCCTATGGTGTTCCAGAAAACGTTCAGATTATTTCCTTGTCCTCATACAAAAAGACTGTGTTTGATTCTGAAGACATAATTCTAGAGGGTGCTTATGTTTCTAGTCAATGTGTAATAATTCATTAAGAGGTTTTATTAAGAAGTTGTATTAATCATTCTTAATTTCTTCCCAGGTAACCAGACGTCTTGAGGCCTAGTTAACTAGTTCATGCTCAATGGTTACAATATGACAATGCTTAGAATCATAGTCTAGTAAAGATTAATATGATATAATTTTGATATTGTGTGTTTTAACCTTTTGCTTCCTACAGGTTTCCTTCCCAGCGGTTCCCTACCTAATCCCCTTTTCCCCACTTGGACTCTCTTAGACTCTGTGACATTCTATTCAGAGTATTGGAGCTGTCTTGTGGTGGACATGTTGGGAACGTGCACAGACCCCGAGGATCTGGTGTCTCTGACAAATCCCCAAAGGGAAAATAAGCTGTTATCCAAAAAAACATTAATCCAAGTATCCAAGCATCAAGGTCCTGGCTGCAGTATCTCAGTATATTTATTGCTTAGTAAGAATACTGTGAAATACGTAGAGTCATATAGCCAATTATTGAAATTACCACTGTCATTTGCAAACAAACTGAGATTATTCAATTGAAATGTAATTTTGGCGTCAAGAGTCATCGTGTAATGTGTTTTCCAGAGCCACAGCTTGTTTGCTATGCAGGACTAATAGTCTGTGACTAACACAAGACTTTCTTTTCTCAATATGAGCTTAGAACAAGCTGTTTTGGAGTATGACAACCACACACCTGTCAAGCACTGAAAAGTGACCCATGAATTCTGGCTTTGCCTCTCCTAAAGCCAATGCCTTGTCAGTAGAGATCCTGATTTGTCATTACTCTTTCTATAAAATCCATCATGGTTCAGAAAGAATCGAAGCTGGGTCTCACGGTCACTCTCCGGAGCTGCACACTTCCCATTTCCAAATATTGTAATTTATTTTCTTACATCTTCTATTTAGAATACTCTGTACCTCGTATTAACTTTCAGCATCCACCTGAAGTAGCACAGGATTTGGAGCTAGATGGTCTTTGTATAACAGGGTTTCAACAAAGTTACATGAAATACAGACTTAAGTTTTAAACGCTGAGGCAATTTCAACCATGCAATGAATGTGTTCACAATCTGCTCAATAGAAGATTGACCAACCAATTTTGGTTATAACTCTTCTTGCTGCCCAGTCAGTACTAGGGACATAACAAGTTAGACAAAGTATTGCCCAAAGCACTGTAAACTGAGTAGCATCTATTAAATCGAACTATTTTTTCACATTGGTTTCCAAAACAAACCAAAGGAATTATATGTGTATGGAACTGTACAATTCTTGAAGACAAAACACAACCATCAACTGCATTGACCTCCTCTGGAAGTCTGTGCAACTTTAGGGCCTGAATTTGGTGGATTCAACTGGGTGGTCAAAAATGATCTGTTTACCTATCCGCCTCAATTGACGTCTACCCATCCAATTTAGACTATGACAGTGTGATGGATGAAAGTCAATAGGAATTCTTTTGTGATTTACTATATAATGCCTGACTTATATTATATTTAGGTACTAGAATACATATTTTCATTGGTTTGTACGCTGATTTTGGCACTTTTCTTAACTCATTTAAGTGTTCCTGTACTGTAGGAACTAATGTAGATAAGGACTGATCCAAAGGGAATATTCAGTGTTGATGGCTATGCATACAGGGGAATGTGATATTCCAACACACGTTCTGTATTATTTCATATGAGGTCTGCTAACACCAATGTCTTACTTACTAGTCCTTGTCTTGTAGCAAGACTTGACATCTCAAATACTATTTAATAAATAGGTTCAATCTTTTAGAATGTAAGTATGAGGATGATAAGTGGTAGACAAATGGACTTCCATGTCCATTCTTTTATACAAGGCAGATCAAAATGTTATAGTACCTTACTACCCCACTGTCAGTAATTAAAGCTAGTGTAATGCCACATAATGGGTTAAGAAATATCACATAATCAAATGAATTGTTATAGAAATATTGGTGCTAGTACTTTTGAATGATGTACTCCTATCACAGAAATGAAATGTTTCATTTTAGTTAACTGAGCAACAATTACTAATACTACAGGGAAAGCTTGACTTTTCCGTAATTCCACAATAAAATGCTTCAACAGTGTATGCCAAGGTTTGGATGATACGGTTAATAGACTCAGGCCTATATTTATTCTTTTTTTGCACCGCATTTTCTGATGCAAAAGTGGCGCAAACTTATAAGATACAATTATATTTTATAAGTTTGTGCTGCTTTTGCGTAAACAAATTAAGCAAATGCAGTGCAAAAAAAGTATAAATATGGGCCTCAATATGCCAACAGGTTTACTTTGAGCATAAGAGAAAATGTCTGTTAAACAACAGCAAATAGGATTTGCGCCAAAAACATATCCTAACAGCTGCTAATATCTAGCTATTCTAGGGTGTCCAAAATTATAGAATCATGAAGCTAATTTATAACCTGCTGTGTTAACTGAACTGATGACATTTACACAATCTACCACTGATACAATGATCTGTCGTCACCTGTTTACCTTCCTGTTCCTTTATTGAGGCTTCCCTATGTATCCACTGAGTTTCTCTAGGTATTTTTGTCAACAACTATTCCACATTAAATGGCTAATTCATTAACTATGATTATTCACAGAAATGGGGAACAGATTTAAGTGTGGATCTATTAATAGCATTTTTTCATTTTCAGAATGATTCTACAAAGATAAAAAACTAGTGTTACCACTATTAGTACCTGGTATATTATTAATTTCAGTTTTTAGAAGTCAGTGCTTTAGCTGGTTTCAGAAACTGTACATTTCTGTAATCTATGTATACTTTAAAAACTATGGCCAATATTTATGAAAAGTCAGCGCCTCTGTCGTGCCATTTTCTTTTACGCCAAAGTGATGTTAACTGAGCACCATATTTATAACGTGGTGCTAGAGCATTGCAGTGGAACAAGGTTAGGGCATCCAGCCATGGCCCCATATGGAAACCCACATACAGATGCCAAAAAGGCTTACAATGAAGCACACAAAAGGACAAGCGATGTAGTGGAGAGGACAGTTGGCATCTTGAAATCTAGGTTTAGGTGCCTAGATCTATCTGGAGGAAGACTACTCTATGCCCCACCCCTTGTGCAAAATAACACTAGCCTGTGCAATTTTACACAACATCTATGTTGGCACTAATGTCCCCTGAGAGGGACAGATAGAGGTCCCCAGGGACGAGGATGAAGACAATTATGCGCGACTGGAGGATGGGGAAGAACAAAATTCTGCTGCTGGAGCACGTAGAGCGGACAATATTGTGCACAGCTTCTTCACTTAGAGACTGTATTTTAATCATCACTGAGCACAAATTTGTTGATAAATCACCTGAACACAGATGTTTCTTGAAGTAATTCTTTTCACCTTCACACACCTTACCAGCTCACCCACATCTTGGAAAGCATGACTAGTCCACAGCAGTTGGAAAACAAATAGGAACACACTCAGGAACAACAAACAACTACAGACAGTGCACCTATAAAGGAATGTGTGGGTGAAACATCTGCTGAGCCTGTTGTACAAATAGTTAACATTGCAACACACATGTCACACAAGTGTGTCTGGTTGACATTTGACAGCAGCTATACAGAAAAAAAACCATGTGAAGACATACGGTTTAGATGTATGGCCTAGGTCGGAAAAGAGTAGTCAGTACCAGGAGCAGTAGGTCAGTGTCTGCTATGTAAAAAATCAATGTCGGAATGTCACAATCAAACGTGACAAGCTACAAAGTACCACTTATTGGCACTTACATGTATGACTAATATAGAGTTAAATGCAGAGGACAGAAAATCTGAATGTCTTGACCTGTCAGACACTATCTAGTTGGTATCTTACATGCATGTCAAGAAATCTCAAAACAAGTCACAAACCCTTCACAAAGTGTATGTGTGAATAAAGACACAGGCATGTTAAAACATGCATGTTGTACTCATAGCTGTCAAGAGTATTCACACAATCCAAACACACTTATAGTGCATACGACAAAGAAAGGTGAATGGAGCTGTGTGTGAGTGCTCATGTCAAACAAACAAATGTGGAAGTAGAGCTCAGACACTCCTCTACTTTATTTTGCCAGCAAATATGTAGATGTGACTCAGACACTACACGAGTGCTGTGGCTGGTGTTGAGAGATATGTAGGGTCATTCATCTCATCTTACAAACAATGGAAATGGTATTGCACATATTGCATTTTCTGTAGAAGAAGCAATGTTTGTTAGTAAAGTTCACATGTAGGAATTACTACGACGTGCATGAAGGATGGGTCAGTGAGGATAAAGATTATGAGTAACAAGGAAAATCTCCAGAAACTGTTCCAGCAATATAGATCTAGAAGCCTACATCACACAATGTAGCTTCAATGTGTGTGAATGATTATACAATTTCAAGTATTCAATGTACAAAACAACATTGTAGTCATGTAAGTCCTGACACATTTCCACACACATCGTGTAGGATAGTAAATATCCCAGTCACATTGCCATCAACTACACCTGTGTGCTTGGACAGCACAATCAATTGTGACTGATGAAAGTAGCAACTGACACTATCTGTACCCTGGGTCTGCAGACACAAGTCTGTTCGACTATCTACCAATGACCATCAATGCAAAAGAGGAACAAATATCAATTAATCAAACATAGTCATGTCAATCACTAGTAAATGATAAGATAAGTTCAACATAATCAACCTGTAAGTCCCTAATCCATAATAAGACAAGGCCAACACCAACAACCTATAAGTCTCTAGAGCATAATAAGCTAAGACCACGATCAAAAACATGTATGTTCCTGGTACATAATAGGGCAAGGCCAACACCAACTACCTATAAGTCCCTATTACATAATATTGCAAGGCTGACACCAACACCCTATAAGTCACCATTACAGAATGGGGGAGGGTACTTCAGTTGTGCATTAGGATTCCTGCACCTGACTGTGCACTGCAGTGCCAAAATTAAACTTGAGGATGCCACCCACTCTCCAAATCCAATCAGGGGCATGCTACCCGTGCACAGTAAACTGCTGAGTGGGGCACCTTGATCTCGGGCCCACACAAAGCACCAATGGGGCTGTCTGGGCATTTAAAATGCCACTGGTGCACTGATGAGTGACCTGCAATCCCTGTCTGACAGCAACCCAGCCATGCAGATTGTGTGCTAAAAGGGAAGTTCTTGCAAAACCACATGGTGAGGAATTGTGCAGTCAAAGTGTTTGTGCTAATAATATTGTCACTAAATTAATTCCCACATGTCCCCCTAGGTTGCCCAGGCTTTGAGTGACCTGTTACTTTGCACATGGACAGAGGAAAACATACAACATATGGCATAGTGTTTGAGAAAAAGAACTCTGAACATTTAGATACAGTACACATGTGTATACATAGGGGAGCATGTTAAACACTGATATGAGCAGAGAGGTTTGCTAAAATGGTGTGCAATTACCCATGAATGATTCCAAAGTATGTAAAGTTTCATCCCTAAACACACCACTGTAGTAGGCACTACTGATCACACAGGAAGAGCACATTCCACTCATTAGCATTTCATATTAATACCAACCATGACACATCAGTCTACCATATCCAAACACTTGCATGCATGGGGAATAATAATTTACACATGTTGCATTACATCATTATGTCAGGCCCTTGGTACACACCATATGTTGTCACACACATTAACAGAGTTCCAGTTTAGTGGATCATATACCAGAGAAAGTCACCAGCATCCCTAGGTATATAGTTCTCAGGGGTATAATGTGCATGAATCTGTCTCACACATGAACCAGCTATCAGAAGCTGTGGGCTGAAACAAATAGTGGAACTGTAAACACTGCGCAAGTAGACCAGCAGTGCAAGTATACTCACATGTGTACACTTACAGTACACAGATTGTACACATGTGAAAAAATGCATTTGGGAAATTATGTCATACACATGCATACTTGCACGCAATATCACTCCTCCCATTCATCCCACAGACCAACATACATAAAGTAACACATTTCACCATTTGTGTCTAAAAACAACAACGCATTCAGTCATTTTCAGCCATTGCATACTGTAGGAAAGTACCATCTTGCCTGGCATGTTACCCCCATATTTCACTATATATATATGTTGTTTTAGTGTATGTGTCACTGGGACCCTGCCAGCCAGGGTCCCAGTGCTCATAAGTGTGCCCTGTATGTGTTCCCTGTGTGATGACTAACTGTCTCACTGAGGCTCTGCTAACCAGAACCTCAGTGGCTATGCTCTCTCTGCTTTCTAAATTGTCACTAACAGGCTAGTGACCAATTTCACCAATTCACATTGGCATACTGGAACACACTTATAATTCCCTAATATATGGTACTGAGGTACCCAGGGTATTGGGGTTCCAGGAGATCCCTATGGGCCGCAGCATTTCTTTTGCCACCCATAGGGAGCTCTGACAATTCTTACACAGGCCTGCCACTGCAGCCTGAGTGAAATAACGTCCACGTTATTTCACAGCCATTTACCACTGCACTTAAGTAACTTATAAGTCACCTATATGTCTAACCTTCACCTGGTGAAGGTTGGGTGCAAAGTTACTTAGTGTGTGGGCACCCTGGCACTAGCCAAGGTGCCCCCACATCGTTCAGGGCAAATTCCCCGGACTTTGTGAGTGCGGGGACACCATTACACGCGTGCACTATACATAGGTCACTACCTATGTATAGCGTCACAATGGTAACTCCGAACATGGCCATGTAGCATGTCTAAGATCATGGAATTGTCACCCAATGCCATTCTGGCATTGGGGAGACAATTCCATGATCCCCCGAGTCTCTTGCACAGAACCGGGTACTGCCAAACTGCCTTTCCCGGGGTTTCACTGCAGCTGCTGCTGCTGCCAACCCCTCAGACAGGTTTCTGCCCTCCTGGGGTCCAGGCAGGCCTGGCCCAGGAAGGCAGAACAAAGGACTTCCTCAGAGAGAGGGTGTTACACCCTCTCCCTTTGGAAAAAGGTGTCAGGGCTGGGGAGGAGTAGCCTCCCCCAGCCTCTGGAAATGCTTTGATGGGCACAGATGGTGCCCATCTCTGCATAAGCCAGTCTACACCGGTTCAGGGATTCCCCAGCCCTGCTCTGGCGCGAAACTGGACAAAGGAAAGGGGAGTGACCACTCCCCTGACCTGCACCTCCCAAGGGAGGTGCCCAGAGCTCCTCCAGCGTGCCCCAGACCTCTGCCATCTTGGATTCAGAGGTGTGCTGGCACACTGGACTGCTCTGAGTGGCCATAGCCAGCAGGTGACGTCAGAGACTCTTTCTGATAGACTCTTACCTCTCTTAGTAGCCAATCCTCCTTCCTAGGTAGCCAAACCTCCTTTTCTGGCTATTTAGGGTCTCTGCTTTGGGGAATTCTTCAGATACTGAATGCAAGAGCTCACCAGAGTTCCTCTGCACTTCTCTCTTCACCTTCTGCCAAAGGATTGACTGCTGACTGCTCAGGACGCCTGCAAAACCGCAACAAAGTAGCAAAGACAACTAAAGCAACCTTGTATCGCTTCATCCTGCTGGCTTTCTCGCCTGTTTCCTGGTGGTGCATGCTCTGGGGGTAGCCTGCCTCCTTCTTGCCCCAGGAGCTCTGAAGAAATCTCCTGTGGGTCAACGGAATCTTCCCCCTGCAACGGCAGGCAACAAAAGACTGCATCACCGGTCCTCTGGGTCCCCTCTCAGCACGACGAGCGTGGTCCCTGGAACTCAGCAACTATGTCCAAGTGACTCCCACAGTCCAGTGACTCTTCAGTCCAAGTTTGGTGGAGGTAAGTCCTTGCCTCCCCATGCTAGACTGCATTGCTGGGTACTGTGTGATTTGCAGCTGCTCCGGCTCCTGTGCACTCTTCCAGGATTTCCTTTGTGCACAGCCAAGCCTGGGTCCCCGACACTCTAACCTGCAGTGCACAACCTTCTGAGTTGTCCTCCGGCGTCATGGGACTCCCTTTTGTGACTTTGGATGGACTCTAGTTCACTCCTCTTCCAAGTGCCTATTTTGGTACTTCTGCGGGTGCTGCCTGCATCTGTCAGGGCTCCCTGACTTGCTGGGCGCCCCTTCTGTCTCCTCATCCAAGTGGCGACATCCTGGTCCCTCCTGGGCCACAGCAGCATCCAAAAACCCTCACTGCAACCCTTGCAGCTAGCAAGGCTTGTTTGCAGTCTTTCTGCGTGGGAACACCTCTGCAAGCTTCTTAACGACGTGTGACATCCATCCTCCAAAGAGGAAGTTTCTAGCCCTCTTCGTTCTTGCAGAACACCATGATTCTTCCAACAGGTGGCATCTTCCTTGCACCCTCAGCTGGCATTTATTGGGCTCCTGCCCACTCTCAACACTGTTGCGACTCTTGGACTTGGTCCCCTTGTCTTACAGGTACTCAGGTCCGGAAATCCACTGTTGTTGCATTGCTGGTGTTTGTCCTTCCTGCAGAATCCCCCTATCACGACTTCTGTGCTCTCTGGGGGTAGTAGGTGCACTTTACACCTACCTTTCAGGGTCTTGGGGTGGGCTATTTTTCTAACCCTCTCTGTTTTCTTACAGTCCCAGCGACCCTCTACAAGCTCACATAGGTTTGGGGTCCATTCGTGATTCGCATTCCACTTTTGGAGTATATGGTTTGTGTTGCCCCTGTACCTATGTGCTCCTATTGCAATCTACTGTAACTTTACATTGCTTGCATTACTTCCTTTTGCTATTACTGCATATTTTTAGTATTGTGTACATATATCTTGTGTATATTTGGCATCCTCATACTGAGGGTACTCACTGAGATACTTTTGGCATATTGTCATAAAAATAAAGTACCTTTATTTTTAGTATATCTGTGTATTGTGTTTTCTTATGATATTGTGCATATGACACCGGTGGTATAGTAGGAGCTTTGCATGTCTCCTAGTTCAGCCTAAGCTGCTCTGCTATAGCTACCTTCTATCAGCCTAAGCTGCTAGAAACACTTCTTCTACACTAATAAGGGATAACTGGACCTGGTACAGAGTGTACGTACCCCTTGGTACCCACTACAAGCCAGGCCAGCCTCCTACACATAGTCAAAAAATGGCACATCGCACCTGAGAGTCAAAATTTAAACGTTGTGCCCTGTCAGTCATCCTTCAAAAAACACAAATGGCCCTCATGCGAGGAAAAAAAAACAACGCATAACATGAAAACGTGACGCATACACCCAGGAAGTGATGCATTTGAACTTCCTCGCTGCAGACATGGAAACGTGAAGTTACCCTCACTTTCCCTTTACGGTCTTTTTCTCTGTGCTTGGGGGAGGTTGTGTGGCGCTTGTGCTTCTGTGAGTATTGGGCTTTTGTGAGTATTTTTGTGCTCTATGCTGTCTGTGTTGTGTCCCTAAAGTCTTTTTTGTATTGTCATTTTGTGCTGTCATTTACTGTGTATTGTTGTGCGTTTGTTTCTGGTGTAGATATGTTGATTGGGGTAGTTGGAAGCAGTTAGGGGATTTTGTTTGGGGTTTTTGTTTGCACTGGAGCCTGGGTGCAACAAGTATGGAAAGGGAAAGGCCCGAGAATGACTGCTGATGAGCTGGGAGGGTTCATTTTGCTGGTCTTCTACTACCTCCCCAATGTGGTGGCCATGGTTGGGCGTGTCATTCTGGGGTACAAGATAGGGGAATGGAAGTTGTTTTAGCAAGGATTTATCTCAGTTGACATGCATCTTTGATGTGGAGAGCACACACCACCAATTGAAGCACCGATGGGCAGACCTAATTTCCTGGGAACTGGACCCCCTGGACCACCGGGAAAAGGAAGCCAGGGGAACGGTTGGTAAGTACACCTTATATGTAGCTCATTCCTAGTTAGCAATTGCATGACTGGACACCATAGGGGTTACTTTACCATGTCATGACAAAGGCCAGGACTGCGAGTAGTGAGTCTGTGCCAACCTGCATACATGAAAAGGACAGCAATGCCCCGTCAGCAAGACAAAAGGCATATTCCTGTCTTTGTTCCCTGTGTTTCCAGAAGATTTTGTAGTGCACCAAACCCAACACACATGTGTCATGGTACAAGGGAACATGGTTACCAGCACAACTGTCCATGTCCATCAAAGGCCTGGCCACTGTAGTATGTTGCATGGTCATGTACATGTGATGACAAACATGACATAGGAGTATAGGTAGTCATGGATGAGTGTGTTCCATGAGTCATGTATGTTCAGAGTGACAAAACAATGTGATATGCTTGTGAAAAATATCAGTAAAAAAGGTCTGTCGCGTGGGCTCATATTATTCTAAATGAGACTACTGGATTTCTAGGTAGCAGGATCGATAACGGTGTGGGGGACTGAGTCTGACCCACGTGTAAAGAACTCTGTCACCCTAAATCCGGTTTTTGCTCCGGCTAACTAGCAGTGCCTCATTTCTCCCATGTGGAAGGAATGATTTGGCAGCCGAGCGCATGACATCTTTGGAACTTCTCAGGGAAGTCGTGGTTACTCAGATCCAAACCAACTCTCTTATTTCCAATATGATCTCATATACAAATGACAAAGACAGTATAAGTTTTATATAATGTTTTAATAAAACGACTGTATTTTAGATATTAAGGCGTGAGCCGCAATAACCAGAACAATACAACACAGTAGGATTGTAATAGTTACCAGGAGAGTAAAACATAAAAACAAAGCTATCATATTGTCAAACAGTTTCTACTCTCCCTCTGCTTGTTCTATCTAGAGCACAGCATGTTAAGCTTCTACCTTGCCTATTAGAATCACTGTGGAGACATCAGCCCTCATACCTGAGCAAAGACCTGTGATCTTGGTTCAGCATCTGCAACGAGGCAGTCAGCGTCAAGTTGTGGTTCCCGGGTCGGAATCTCCCTCTTACGTGTATTGGGACAAGGAAGTGATTTTATAACTAACATGTCACCGCGATCACAAAATGTCCCTACGCAGGAATGCCAAGTCTAAACTCTTACCACGTCTATCGGCAATGTACCAGACTGTATCCTTGACTGAAGCACAGAGTAAATATGTTATGGAGAACTCCAGTGCTGAAGTATGCAAAACAGTGTGATATGAATAAAAAACAACACCGTAGAACTGGCTATTTGAAAAATAACAGTACGAAGCCTAATAAAAAGCATGTAGAGCAGAGTGCACAGAGACTCTAAGCTGTCAGCAAATGAATAAAATATATTCAGGGCAAAATGCACAAAGGCCTAAAGCCTGAAGATAAAGCGCAATGAATACGTAAAACTAACCACACTACAGGTCCTCTGGCAAACGTTACAAATGTAGCTGAGTCATGTTCATAAGGTTCAAGCACATATCTTCACATGCTAGCCTAGCCTACCAATGGAAGTCAAATAGACATGCTGTAGGGCGCAATTGAATATTCCCTAAAAGAACTCTTTTATGTCTATCCGGAAAACATGTATAATATGTAACATTTGTCCATGATGTACATTATTCAACATTCACAATGCTATTTCTCATGTCATGTCTTTCAGGTGGACTTATCCCCTACACCATTGGTGAGGTTGCAAGGTTTGCAGACCCCAATGCTACCAGTAATTTCATCCTGTATGCCAAATGAGTAGTGCAAAGGTTGTGTGTGATGTTGAGTGATGTGTTCAATGCCATGTAAAAATTGCATGTGTGACACTTTGGACAACATTATCCATCCTTGGATTTTGACAGTTTGTCAGATTTTATGTCGAGGATGTGGAGTACAACAAAGTGATGTACTGGTGGCAATGTGTGCTGCAAGGGCCTTGTGATTTTAGGAAAAGGAATTTACATGGACAAACCCAGTGATGACAGTCAAGACATGTGCTAGAAGTGCTGAGTTTCTGGTCACAGTAGATATTACTGCTCTGTGTACCACACATAGCACACAGGATCTCAGGGCATGTTAGTTTCAAGGGCCATGTGAATAGGTCACAAATGGGCTTATCATTGAGCCCCTTACACCAACAGGGCTTTACTTTTTCTGCTATGAAAAGTGACACACCGGTGGTGCCAATGGCTCATGAATAAATGCATCAGATAGTCAGGATGAAGCTCATCATACCACAGGAGAACAATTAATTTGATTACACACACACATGTTGTTCATACCTCATACTCTATGTTGGATGTGTCTACATTGACAACCCATGTCATCCTTATAGATCTTGACATGTGCGAATGATATGAGGGGTGTCCATACAACATTGCCATATGACATGACATTACTCAGTACATTTTCAGAAAGTTCAGGTCCTGAGAATGTCCAATGGCATAATAGAAACAGCTCCACAAAAAGAACAGTATCAGCCAGTGCTGTTACTATATCACTGTGCAGATAAGATGTGTGGCATGCATGCACCCATTTATGAGATGGTGGTGCTGAGTGTTGTTGTGCAACATGCTGATCTGAACTTATTGACACATATACATGCATCAGCAGCAGAGTGTCACACATTGAGTTGCATTAGGAGTCTGCATGTTGTCATGCCACAGACCATCATGTAGTGAGCTGAGTGGATATTGGAGTGGATTTATACATCTCTGTATCACATGAATGAGTAATCCAACCTATATTCCCACATACATTACATTTCACATGTAGATTCAATGTAGCAGTGTGTCCAGAAATATATCCTTTGCATATCAGACACATAGGGGTTTCTTTACAAGCCTGTTGCACGGCTGGTGCATCATTTTTTATTTGTAAATAAAAAACACTCCTGTGGTACAAGGGGCTTGTAGAGAAGCCCCATAGTTTGCTGAGCCCACATTCAAGTTGCAGGCATTGTACAGATTAGTGTAGTACAAGTAATCGAATCTCAGATAAATCATGTATGCAGAAGGACATTCATGAGCTATCCAGCATGATGAGTGTGACCAACCATGGTCAAATAACTGCTATATAGGATGAGCACAGTGAATGTTTGCCTGGTAAATAGGATATATGACAAGCTTGTGCACTGGTAGTATGCAACATTGGTTAGCTTTGACACCTTGGACATGAACAATATGTTGATGATAGTTCTGATGCAGGTGTGTTTTTACCTTAGCCTTGATGATGGTATAGTGAGTCGTGGTGGCCAACATATGAGATCTGAAGATGCTTTCACTTTTGCATTCTTGCTCTTCCTCTGCCCAACTCACAATTTGATGACATGTTTCCTTCATGTTTCATCAGCCACCATGAATTTAGCACAGAAGGGAGTTTTTGAGAAGCATGCTGAAAGGTATTGGCACAACTGTGCTGTTGCAAAAGGATACAAGAGGATGGGCCGGAGTTACAACAGTGAGATGGCATCTGGGTCTGGGTGGGCATTTCTCCATGGAGGGCCTCCCAAGCAGCCAGCAACCAGCACCCACACACCAGGAACGGCAACACAAAAGGTGAGGGGTGGCTCAGTAGGTTCTGTACCCTCTACCTCAAGAGGTCCTTCTCCAGCACCATCAATTCCCCAGCGAAGACTTCCACTCATGGCTCCATCATTTGAGTAGGAAAGGCGGAAGGATATGGCAGACGTCAAGTTGAAGATGGACAAATTGAAAGAAAAACTGAAAAGCTGTGTAAAATACACTGAATTTGGACCCCCCTTGCTCTTGTTACCTTCCCTTCCCCTTGTTTTAAAAGATTCTTGTTAATATAGGTTTTAGATAGTTAGGCTTAGTTTAGTTAGCATAGGGTAGGTTAGTGTTAGGACATAGTTTTCATTCTTAGGGGTTTGGCTTTTAACTATTCTTCAGTATTTTTAGGGGATTGGGTTAGGTTTTGGGTATAATAAGAAATTAAAATGTTTGAAAAATAATATATATATATATATATATATATATATATATATATATATATATATATATATATATATATATATATATATTTTAAACAAAAGCGTCCTCTCTGTGAAAGCGCACTCCCACCAGGTTAATTTCAGCAGGTCGGTGTGACTAAAATGGATTGTCACACTTCGAGCAGCAGGTTGGAATATATGCAGCTAATTTGAAAATTCACGTCGAATTCGCCTACTAAGGAATTGTATTCTTCTCATGATTTTGTCTGGCTCCAGCAACCCACCTTGGGTGCAATTACAAATGCGCAGGACTACCGTAACCAGCATGCACTTGGGCTGGTACTTGAATATATTAATCAGGTGCTTGCAATTGAATTTGCTGAACGAGCCAGGTATGTGGTCTTTAAAAGGAATGAGAGTCTGGAACACATCCAGCAATGGCTGCACCTACGAGGGTGATATATTTTTTAGTTTCTCTGCTGATGAGGGGATCAACCCCGAAACACATGTCCAGAGATGTTTTTTCGATATAGGCCTGAATTTTGAAAAGACTGAAAGGAATTCGCTGTGAGTTGCTGAATTTCGATTTTCCTAAATTAACCTGGTGGGAGTGCGCTTTCGCTGAGAGGACGCTTTTGTTTAAAATAAATCACCGGCTGGTCCAGCCAGGAAAGCAGCACCACTGTGTTCTGAGCAGGTCGGTGTGACTAAAATGGATTGTCACACTTCGAGCAGCAGGTTGGAATATATGCAGCTAATTTGAAAATTCACGTCGAATTCGCCTACTAAGGAATTGTATTCTTTTCATGATTTTGTCTGGCTCCAGCAACCCACCTTGGGTGCAATTACAAATGCGCAGGACTACCGTAACCAGCATGCACTTGGGCTGGTACTTGAATATATTAATCAGGTGCTTGCAATTGAATTTGCTGAACGAGCCAGGTATGTGGTCTTTAAAAGGAATGAGAGTCTGGAACACATCCAGCAATGGCTGCACCTACGAGGGTGATATATTTTTTAGTTTCTCTGCTGATGAGGGGATCAACCCCGAAACACGTGTCCAGAGATGTTTTTTCGATATAGGCCTGAATTTTGAAAAGACTGAAAGGAATTTGCTGTGAGTTGCTGAATTTCGATTTTCCTAAATTAACCTGGTGGGAGTGCGCTTTCGCTGAGAGGACGCTATTGTTTAAAATAAATCACCGGCTGGTCCAGCCGGGAAAGCAGCACCACTGTGTTCTGAGCAGGTCGGTGTGACTAAAATGGATTGTCACACTTCGAGCAGCAGGTTGGAATATATGCAGCTAATTTGAAGATTCACGTCGAATTCGCCTACTAAGGAATTGTATTCTTTTCATGATTTTATCTGGCTCCAGCAACCCACCTTGGGTGCAATTACAAATGCGCAGGACTACCGTAACCAGCATGCACTTGGGCTGGTACTTGAATATATTAATCAGGTGCTTGCAATTGAATTTGCTGAACGAGCCAGGTATGTGGTCTTTAAAAGGAATGAGAGTCTGGAACACATCCAGCAATGGCTGCACCTACGAGGGTGATATATTTTTTAGTTTCTCTGCTGATGAGGGGATCAACCCCGAAACACGTGTCCAGAGATGTTTTTTCGATATAGGCCTGAATTTTGAAAAGACTGAAAGGAATTCGCTGTGAGTTGCTGAATTTCGATTTTCCTAAATTAACCTGGTGGGAGTGCGCTTTCGCTGAGAGGACGCTTTTGTTTAAAATATATATATATATATATATATGTGTGTGTGTGTGTTTAGGCTATATGTTTAGTAGGTCAATGTTTAGCTGTAGTTTCTGTTGTCCTTGTATACTGTTGTCTCTTAAAGGGGTGGTGGGGGGGGTTGATGCTTATCATGTGATGTTACAGGTACAGTATAAGTTAAAATTAGATAAGTTAGCTGTAAAGGCAGAGCTATGATAAGATAGTATAGGTTAGGTTTGTGTAGGTTAGTCTGTGGCTTAGGATTTATTTTGGTACTAATTTTTGGTATTATTAAATCTTGTTTACTGCAATGTGGTCTCCATCATGATTTGCTATCTGGGTGGTATCATGTCTGCACCGGTCAGGTTAGACATATGCCTTTAAGTTTGCATCCAGTAGTAATTTACATGTGTGACTATGTGCATCCCTTATGGCCAAGTACCTGTCAGGTTGGCAATGGAGTTACATCTGCAACCAAGACATTCTTCAGCACTGCACATGACACTCTACTTCTGTATGGATACACATCCCAAAACTGGTTATGTTACACCACTCATTTGTGTTGGTAAGGAATAAGACTTTTATTGATAGAAGTTGTAGTCGTTGCACTCCCCCTAAATTGGGAAGGTGACATTGGCACACTAATGGCTGCCCCTCACAGTCTTACACATGCTAATTTTGTTGGCACATCAATGTTGTACCGGTGCCACCATCCTAACTTTTTCCAGACACTCATGTAAAATATCATACAAGTCATTGTAAAACTTGCATGCTACCTGTTGCATGACAAACTTGTGAGACTCAGAAATTACTTGCCAGTCCACATTGCTATCAGTCACCTTAATCATGTTTCAGTCATTGCGTGTGGCTTGGTGTCTGGCAAAAAACATGCATTTCCTTTTCTTTAGTACTCAGTGTATTGACTTCACGTATTGAAGCAGTTCAAACAGTTACTGCATCAGACACAAAATCAATACAAATGTTACTTTAGTAACTGTATTTACACATGCACGTTTTGTTTCTGATGTTTGTACATTGTACAGAAGATTGACCTCATGAAAGATCCAAAGCCATTTGATGTCCAATCAAAGTCCAAGGGTGAGCGGGCATTTCATGTGTAGGAGAAGAGTACATCAGTGAGGAGTTGTTCAAAATGCCAATAGGTGGGATTTGCCACAATGACAGTCCATACATGATGAGTCAACAGTGGGAAAGTAAAGAGGGGATGTTGCCAGTTGTTACAACACTGGCATGATCTTAATTTAAGCACAGAACTGAGGGGATACTGTCCATGTGCCACAGACAGACTGTAGCTACTGGGTATTTTTTCTGGTGAATAATGTTCCTTCCACATCTTTATACTCTGATGTATGCAGTGCCTCCTGTGCCATGGGTGGTGCTGTTGTTGAAGTTGAGGGGGGGCACAAACACATATGTGGTTTCAAGGGTCCCGGCAGCTGTTAATATGTGGAAAGATGAAAGACATCACTGCAGCCAGGGGTAACTGATGGTTTCGCAACACAGCAGCTACATCATGGTAGTAGGCAGCCAGGTTGTCAGTGGGGGAGCCCAGCATCCGCTGCATGGACTCCAGAACAGTTTGGAAGGCCACCAGCCTGCTGTCAATCACCCAGGTGCAACTTTTGGAAGGGATTCATTTGTCCCTCTGCCTCAGGACACCAGCTATGTCAGTCAGGAACTGCTGGAGTCCACGTAGCATAGAGTGGTGCCTTTGATGGCTGCTGAGTTGTCCTTATTCAGACTGAGGCACCTATGGGCTCCCTCTAGGCTGCCCGTCATGGTCTCCATCCCCACCCGCACATGCTCTATCAGCTTCTGCTGGGCTCCTACCACTGTATTTTGGAAGATAATCTCTGGTTCCTGGGAGTCCAGGGCTGTGGGTGAGCTGGCCAGTGGTTGTGTTTTGGGTATTTGGTGGAGTATGTGGATAACCAGCCGCATATTCATGGAAAAACTCTGCTGTGAGGGGTTGCGTCATTTTTTTACTGCCATGATGCATTGAAATTTTCCCTTCTTGTCGTCCTGTGCATGGATTTCAGTCCTTTTTCTACCAGCTTCACCTTTCAAGGACCCAGGGACTGGATAGGGCACCACTTGGCAGGGCAGCAGTCTGAGCAGAGAGTCTGTGTGCTGGCAGAGGAAATCTTTGATGGGCCTGAGGCTTCAAATCAGGAGGCAAGCTCGATGCAAGCCCTTGGAGACACTTCACAAGCAGAAATATACCACAAATTTGAGTCTTTGCCCTCTTTTAGGCAGAAGCAGCAACTGCAGGCCAACCCAGAAAAGCACAGTCACAGGCAGAGGGGCAGTACTCCTCCTCAAGCTCTTCAGCTCTTCAGCTAATCTCCTTGACAGAGGTTACTCTTGTTTCCAGAAGTAATCTAAATGTCTGGGGTTTTGGGTCCACCACTTATACCCAGTTCTGCCTTTGAAGATGGCAAACTTCAAATGAAAGTCTCTGTTGTTGACAAGATCCTGCCTTGCCCAGGCCTGGCCCCAGACACACACCAGGGGGTCAGAGCACTGTGTGAGGGCAGGCATAGCCCTTTTATGTGTAGGTGACCACTCCTCCCTCCACTCTAGCCTAGATGACCCATCAGGATATGAAGGCTGCACCCCAGCTCCCTTTCACTGTCTAGAGGGAATTCACAACAGCCCCACTTCCAGTCTGACCCAGACTTGGAATACACAAGCAGGCAGAGGCACAGAATGGTTTAAGCAAGAAAATGCCCACTTTCTAGAAGTGGCATTTTCAAACAGATAATTTAAAAACCAACTTTACAGAAAGATGTATGTTCAAATTGTGAGTTCAGAGACCCCAAACTCCAAATCTTTATCTGTTCCCAAAGGGAAACTGCACTTTAAGGATATTTAAAGGCAGCCCCATGTTAACCTATGAGAGAGATAGGCCTTGCAACATTGAAAACTGTATTGGGCAGTATTTCATTGTTAAGACATGTAAGACACAACAGTGCATGTCCTACCTTCTAAATACACTGTACCCTGCCAATGGGGCTACCTAGGGCCTACCTTAAGGGTGCCTTACATGTAGTAAAAGGGAAAGTTTGATCCTGGCAAGTGGGTACACTTGCTAGGTTGAATTGGCAGTTTAAAACTGCACACACAGACACTGTAGTGGCAGGCCTGAGACATGTTTACAGGGCTACTCATGTGGGAAGCACAGTCAGTGCTGCAGGCCTACTAGTAGCATTTGATTTACAGGCCCTGAGCACCACTGGTGCACTTTGCTAGGGACTTACCAGTAATTCAAATATGCCAATTGTAGATAAACCAATCACAAGTACAATTTACACAGAAAGCATAAGCACTTTAGCACTGGTTAACAGTGGTAAAGTGCCGAGAGTCCTAAAGCCAACAAAAAGTTGTCGGAAAATATAGAAGGAAGGAGGCAAAAAGTTTTGGGATGACCCTGCAGAAACGGCCAGGTCCAACACATGGTAAATATAAAGACCTGTGAATGGAAGTGAACGTTTAGCTTATTACACCACACATTCGACTTTGCAATGACAAATGTCAATTCATTTTACATTTATTAAAACACTAAATAAAAACAACAAACACAAAAAGGCTCAAAATGAATTATGTTAACAAAAATAAGGAACAACAAAAATCTTCCTTCTCTGTGTCCCCTAATGTATCATACAAAAAATGAAGAAGAATAAAAGTTCTGGGAGGGTTAGAAAAAATAGTGTCCTTTCACATTTTTATTCAATCATGCTTCCAGACATTGGTCTTGCATTCCCATCTTTTGCAGAAATGTCTACCTTAGGAAAGCTCTCTGTCCTCCAGTAGCTGCTGCTATTCTGGACACTTATTTCTTGTGATAGGATGGGGTTCCAATGATTTGTTTGGGGGGTGGGCAGGGCCAGGTGGTTCTGGAGAGGCAGGGTGAAGGAAGAGTTGAAGTGTTGGATAGTCTATGACTTTTGAAAGTTGATGACTGGCAGCCTGGATAGATTGAAACATTGCAACCTGGTCCATGGAGTGATTCTTAAGAACTTCCACTGCCTTCTTTATTATCAGTGATGGCCGAATTAGAGACAGAAGAGAGATGTCTGAGGTGTAGAAGACCCCAGCCCGTTTCCAGACTGAGTGCTGGCTTTTTTCAGGACAGATCATATATCCTGTGATGGTTTGTCTAGTCCCACAAGTGGCAGGCCCAAATCAGAGGCCTCTGATTCAGATAATGTGGCGACTCCTTGGCTAGCCCCAATACCCTCAGTGCTACTGGGCCCCTTGATGTCAGTGGCTCAGCTTTTCTATTCCCATTGGCTCTCCTTTGTGTCCCCCGAAATGTGACCAATATGTCCCTCGCTTGCTCCGGAGGAACCTGAAAGTACATATATGCATACATCAGTTACATACTAAAGGGGTCAATTACAGAAGGTACACATATAAAAGAGCCAAACAGAATCCCTTTAACTGTACGAGTCTCAATGAGATTAAAGATTTGTAGAAAAAAATAAAAAGAGTAAAACAAGTCCTTCTGGACTCGAACTGTCAACACTACTGCTCTTCTTATTTTTCTTTTTTTACCTCTTTATGGCCTATTGGGGACCTTGAGGGAGCCCAAAAGGACTCCCCCATGGTCCCTATGTGCTTTCTTTTTTTTAATTTACATTTTTAAACAAGCTCTTTATAGGCTATCTGGGATATGTGGGGGGGAGCCCCAAGGCTCCGCCGCGGTCCCATTGTTTCTGCAACCAATGAGCTGCTTTAAGCAGCAGTTCCATGGTTGCTGAAGCAAACCTTTCATTTCTGTCCCCTGCATGCAAAACTGAGTGCAGGGGACAGAGATAAAAACTTGGCTTTTGACAGCAGGACCTGCTTGACAGCCCGCTGTCAAAAACCAAAGTGTTTGCTGTGGCTTGGCTGCAAATGCAAAGCTATAGCCAAGCCACAGCAAACAGCCATGTCCCGGGGTGGGCACTCCAGGACATAGCAGGAGCCGGCCCTGGGGGGTGGTGGTCCCCAGGTCCATCAGTGGCTCCATGAGGGGTGCGCACGGACCCTCTCCAACAAGATATAGCCCGGGGAAGTGGTGAACCCTGGGGCTAAAGGTGATACAAAATGGCCCCCCTCACTATTTTTTTATCTTTGCCCTGGGGGGGTGGTGGTCTTGGGGCAGCAGGGGAGCCATGTTGCTCCCTGGCACTAAATACTAATGAAGCCCCAGGGAGGTGGTGGTCCCTGGAGCGGGGGTGACGGGTACACCTCCTTATTTATTTTATATAGCCCCAGGGAGGTGGTGATCCCCAGGGCAGCAGGGGGTGCCGCATGGCCCCGTGCTTCTTAACTAATTGAAGCCCCAGGGAGCTGGCACTCCCTGGGGCTGAGGGGGAGGCCGACAGACCTCCTTCACGCCAGTAAATAATTTTGCCCTAGGTGGTGATGATCCTTGGGGTGACAGGGGCTGTGCAGAGCCCCTACTGTAGCCAATAATAGCCTTGTGGACAGCCATACCCAGGGCCTGCTCCTGATATGTCCCAGGGTGCCCATCTCAGCACACAGCTGTTTCAGCAGCTAGGAGCTGTCAATGTTCTCTCACCCACTGGAAGCGGAGGTTTCATCTCTTTCCCTGCCCACAGAGATGCAGGCAGGGAGAGATATGAAACTGCATGTTTAGCAGCTCCCCCTGTGCAAGAGCAATACTAGATCCCGCAGGAGGTAAAGCGCACGTTGGGATCGCGGGGGCCTTTGGGTTCCCCCGTGGTCCTATTGCACACTGGGTTCCCTGGGTTCCTCCCAGGAGACATGGCCGAGCCACAGGTTCCCTTGGGCTGAAATTAGCCAGGGGAGTGGGCCATGTGGCCCCTCCTCCACTGAATTATGGTGGGCCCCAGGAGATGGGGTCCCAAGGGCAGAAATTGGCCCTAGGAGGGTGGCCATGCCCCCACTGAAATGTGGTGGGCCTTGGTGGATAGGGGCCCTGGGTTTGAAATCAGCCCTGGGAGGGGGGCACATGGCCCTCCTACCCCATTGAATTGGCCCTGCACCATCTACCTTAGTAGTATGTAAAGGTCTTACTGTCTTTTGCCAGGATGAGGGACAGCTATTAGAGAGCTACCCGTCCTTTACGCCAATTTATGTGGTGCTTTCTTGATGAATAGGAGGACATCTCCGCCAAACAAAGAAGCACTTATCTCATATAGGTAAAAGGAAAGACCCTTGTTTGGAGAAGATTTACATATTTGTAGTCTTGTTGGCCTCTCTATAGGAGGATTCATGTTATCATAGAATTCTGGAGAAAGACGCACAAGGAACAATTACATTTCTAAACACGCACAAGGTTGCTGGAGACATTTGCTCGTGGTCAATTATGCAGCTGTAGTGTAGAATACACAGGACATTTACCCAGCAAGGTACCATTTATTAACTGACCAGGACGTCTGTTGGATAAAAGAGCAGGTGAGCTTCCGTTCTGGCCAGGATGCTCATTTTACAGAAATTAAACCTCAACAGGAAGCACTTACAGATCTAAACGTAGCAGCTGCCCCAGTTGAAACTCCATTTCTTGAAAGGACAAATGATCCTAACTCCTGGGCTTGGCGAAAGCAAAGCAAATGTGTTTACTCAGTGATTCTACATTGAAAAATGATCTGAAATCCTTCATGGAGGTAAATGTATTTTTAATCTAGTGGAGCACAATCAGTATGTGACTGTGACAAGTGGGTTCTTTCTTGTCTTCTCCATGGTTCTCCCTTTAAATTGATGCTTAGTAGGATTCAAAGGTCTTGCCACTTTTTGCCAGGATGATAGATAGCTTTCTAAAGGGCCCCCAGTGTGTTTCCCATGGATTTTGGTGGTGGGTCCTTGATGCTGAGGAATACGGGGACAAATCCACCAAACACTTAATTCATATAGTGAAGAAGGACCTTTGTTTGGTGGAGATTTACTTCTTTGTACTCTTGTTGCCTTCTCTATAGGAGAATTCAGGTTATTGAATATTTTGGGATAAAGATGCACCAGGCACAATATTATTGCCAAAACACACACCAGGTCACTAGTGACATTTCCCTGTGCCTCAAACACAAAAGAGGACCAAGGAAGTTTTAGAGAACTGCAGAAGTTAACTCCCCAACCAGTCACATCAAAACACTACAAACACTTCTAGAAATTGAGCCATGACAAAGGATAAAAATAGAAGGAATGAAAGGCCTATCTGTAAAAGAAGTAAACCTTTTAAAATATGAATTCCCTCACCCACTATAGGCGGCACGCTTCAACATAGAGAACCTCCTCACACTGTGATATCTAGTCACAGTGTGGGCTACACCCCCTTCACTTCAATGGAAGAGCTCTACAGATGTTTTTGAGAGGTGAATACAATATACAATCATGGCCACAGGGTGCTGAGAACAGCAGAGTATAAAGAAAACCAAAAATCATGAAACTAAACTAAAACTGACTACAGGTATGCAAAAATGTTATTCTTGCCTACCTGTGTCAGAGTTCAAAAACCAGGACACTATAGGAAAATTAGACCTGCTGCTGTTTTAAATGTTTCAGGGTGATCTGTCAAGCAAGGACGGAGAAAACAGGGGGGTCCCAAAACACTTTTTCCCCATTTTAAATCAACTGGATTTTTCACATTTTTAAACACATCTACAGCCCGAACTGCTGAATGGAATTACACCAAATTTAGCAGAAAGCTACCTGTTGGTCCAGAAAGCATGTTTTTTTGTGTTAATCTGTGCCGTAGTTTCTGAGATATTAGAGGTTAAAAGATATAGGTATTTAGGGAAACAGATCCTCACGGATCCAACTGTCCCCTTGATGATATCTGATTGACTGCCAGGACTTAAAGCAGGTAGTGTTGGCAGCCATCTTGGGACTCAGCTTCAGCCGAGTCCCAGAAAAAAACGTAAAAAAGAGAAAAGGGGCTAGGGTAGGGACACCCTGACCTCTTAGTTCTGGTGGTGGGGTCCCAGAGAGAACCCACCAAGACTTAAAAGCATTATTTTTAAATGTCAGAAAAATCCATGGATCTGGATCTGTAGATTTGCAGTTTTTCCTCCCATAGGTGAGCCAAGTCCCAGAGGTATGCGAAAAATAAGGATGGGGGGCACAGGGCACCCACCTGGGCTTGTCGAAGCCCCAGGGACCACCACCTCCCTGGAGCTAAACTGCTAAAGTATGTAGAGACTAACTGCTCCCCGTAGCTCCAGGGACCACCTCTTCCCTGATGCCAATGTAATATGTTATGCGAGGGTAGCACGGCCCTCCTCTCACAGCCCCGGGGACCTCCACCTCCCCAGGGCAAAGATTTAGTTTTGTGTGGCGGGGAACGTGTCCCCCCCCCCCCACAGCCATGGAGACTGCCACCTTCCCAGGCCCCCCAAAGACCCAGGGACATCCATCTCCCAGGGCTTCAAATAAATACAGTGCAGGGGGGCTGTGCACCCTCTCAGCATCCCCAGGGCTACAATAAAAGAGTGAAGGGGGTCCATTTCAGACCCCCAAGCCCCTGGACCACCACCTCCTAAGGGCAACAGTCATTGGTGGGGGGCCCGTCATGGAGCCAATGATGGGCTTGGGATCCGCCACCCACCATGGCCAGCTCCTGCTATGTACTAGGGTACCCAACCCTGGGATGTAGCTGATTGCTTTTACTTGGTGAGAGCTGACAGTAAAGCAAACAAAGTCCACTTTCTGACAGTGGAAGCTGCCAAATAGCTAAAGCTGCCAGAAAACAGTTTCCATCTGTTTCCCTATAATCAAATATGTGTCCAGGGAAACAGATGAGAAAATAGCTTCCACAAACTGGGAGTTACTATTTAAATCAACTATCTCCTTGCAGGAGCAAGGCCACATACCACAGATTGTGGGGAGCTGGATAAGACTGAGGGAGCCTTGAGACTTCCCCAGCAGTTCTGTCACTCTCTCTCTTCCATCCCATAATGGAATGGAAGAGAGAGTGAGAGATTGTTATTGCAATGATCTCTCCATACAATGACTTCAAAGAGTAAGATTAGCAAAAGGTTTGGTATAAATGTTATAGTTTTACATTTGGATGCAGCATGAAACAGAGTCACTGCTGTGCTAATGGTCAAGATCTTGTGCTGTCACTCAGTAGGCAGAAGGTTCAAATCCTAGTATGGCTTGGCAGTATGTTTGTTTATTTACTAGTCTTTTGACTGATAAACCTTCCTAGTGATGGACCATTCATGTTTCGTTCCAGTCACATGTGTGGGTTGCGTGCCATAGGTATGTGTGGAAGAATCACAGTGAGGAGTCACCTATGGCCTAAAGGTTAAGGTTATAGACCCTCATGCTGAAAGTTAATGGTTGTACTCCAAGTGTGACCATGGTCATTCCTTCTTTAATTGCTTTTAAACTTCAAAAGTGTGAGGTTCATAATTGAAAGGTGATCTCACTCTGTTTAATTGACAAATACATTTTTCTTTTCAATTTCTCCAGAAATGTCTTATTCTAAGTATATCATTTATCAAAACCTATAAAGCTTACTATCTCTCTCCCTCCCACTCCCTTTCTCTCTCCTTCTCAATTTCTCTCTTCCAGTCTCTTTCTCCCACTAACACATACACTCAGACCCTTATGCATCCACTCACAGACCCACTCAGACACTCACGCATTCACTCACAGACCCAATCGGACCCTCATGCACCCACTCAAAGCTCCACTCACACCCTCACTGACCCACTCACAGATCCTCTGAGACCCATGCATGGGGTTGGGTGGGTATATTTCCTAACTATAATGTCTCTGTAACCTTTGTTTTTTTCAGTGAATATACATATACAATGGAGAGTAGGTAGCTATACTTAGGACCAAATTTTCCCATAGACTAATCATTTTTTGTTTTGCTAATAACTTTGGCGCTGTTTGACAAATCTTTATGAAAATTTCCCCAAAAAGTGTCATACATTGCCTAGTTCTGCTTGGAAAGTTTCGGGTGAGCTGTCAAGCATGGGCAGAGAATAAGGAGGTTGTCTTAAAAAAAATTTCCTCCATTCTGTGCCTATGGGGATTTTGCATTTCTAGACTTTAGACCCGGCTACAGCTTGAACCACTGAATGGAACTACACCAAATTTGGCAGGAAGCTTGATCTTGGTCCTCAGATTGTGCTTTTTGTGATTTGGTGTAAATATGTACGTTTTTAAAGATTAAATAAAATATATATATTTAGGGATGCAGATCCTCCACTGGATCCGCAAATCCGGGTTAGAAATGGAAGGCCATGATTAGCTGGCCACCATTTTGTGTGTTGCATTGGTTGGTGGTGGTGAAAGAAGAGTAAAAAACACATAAGGGGTCAGGAAACAGGTATCTTGACCCAATAGGACACATAGAGGGGTCCTTTAGAGACTCCTAAAGAGCAAATAACTGCCCATTTTTTCATCCGGATCTGCAGATCCTCCATGGGATCCATGGATTCTCTGCAGGTCTCAGCACAGACCTCCTGTTTAAATTTTCAGTGGATTTGCAGATCAAGAGAAAAACTAATGAAAAATTCCACCCACTCCATCCAATTCAATGCTGCGCTAGGCTGAACGCTGTGTGCAGCTTGAGTTTGGCTGCATGCAAGAGGATTGGCTACTGGGCCTGGCCACAGGCCAGGCAATGCGGCCAAACCCACCACACACTGCCAAAGGCTGTGTGCGGCACTAGTTATATTAACATGTGTGCTAAAGAAATGTAGAAATTCACTGAAGAAAAAAAATTACAGGGCTGTCATAGTTAGGTTCTGAATAATTTACTCATACAAAACAATAGAAATTCAGGAATTATAGTTATGGTTAACTCAACTAACTGTAACTCGTTCCCTCAGCACAGTGCTATCCCCGCCGAGCTAGATAGGGACAAAGCCTTTTGCCATTTGCACAGCAAAATCTTTAAGCATAGGATTGACACAGTTTCATCCTTGCCAAGCTTAAAGATTTAGCTGTATAAATGGCAAAAGTCTTTGGCCCTATCTAGCTCAGCGTGGATAGCACTGTGCTGATCCTATGCTTAGAAACTTTGCTAGATAAACAGACATTTGAGGTGAGCAAATCTAGAGTGTGGCTGGTGTTGCAGAGTGCTCTTTATTGGAGCTGCTCTCTACCTAAATTCGTGAACTACCCAGAGTTCTCTCTTGTGTTTTGCATATATCTTCGCAAATATATATACTACTGGCAGTCACCAGAAGGTAGTTATAGTTCGGACCCATGGACCTAGTTTCCATAGAAAAAGCCTATACCTCTGACACCGTTTGAATAATCTTGATGACATTTTCCAAAAAAGGGGTCATATAGGATCTTGTTGCACATGGAAAGTTCCCTATGTTAATTCCCATAGGCTATTTAGACATGCCTATAGGCAGAACTGCTGAATGGGACTACACAACATTTGGCAGGAAGCTAGATCTTGGTATGCAGATTGTGTTTTTTGTGATTTGGAGTTAGTATGTTCAGTTGTTTCTGAGATAGTAAAGGTTAAAAAAAATATATATATAAGCATGTAGAGAATCTGTGGATTCAACTGTCTGTGTGCTGATATCTGAATGGCTGCAACACTTCAACAAGGAAGTGTTGGCAGCCATTAGGGGACTCGGCTTCAGTCAAGTCACACAAAAAAACTCATTAAAAGACAAAGGGTCAGGGTAGGGATACCCTGAGCCCCTTAGCCTTGGTTCAGGGGGTCCACCAGGGACCCAACCAGAGCTAAAAACCACTTTTAAACAAATCTCAGAAAAATAAGCAGAGTAATCCACAGATTTTTCCAAGATTGTTTTAAAAAATGTGCTGTCTCCTGCACTTTTCATTTATTTTGCCTGTAGGTAGGCTAGGTCCCAGGGGCAGTTCCGGCTGATAAAGAGAGGGGAGTGCACAGGGCCCGCTTCTAGTGCTATTAGTAGCCCCAAGGACCACAACTTTCCTGGGGGCTAAGATTAAAAATGTGCTGTCCCCTGCACTCTTCATTTATTTTGGCAGTAGGTAGGCTAGGTCCCAGGGGCAGTGCCGGCTGATAAAGAGAGGGGAGTGCACAGGGCCCCACTTCTAGTGCTATTAGTAGCCCCAAGGACCACCACTTTCCTGGGGGCTAAGATTAAAAAATATGCTGGCAAACTAATTAAAAAAAATAGTGGGGGTCCTGTGGACCATCCCGGCCCTGGGGACTGCCACTTTACCAGGGCTTACTTTTCATATTATGTGGGGGCCCATGCACCCCGGGGACCACCTCCTTCCCAGAGAAGAATACTATACCACCACCCCCTGAAATTAAAGCATGGGGTCAGTCTTGGACCTCCAGCCCTGGGGACCACCACCTCCCTGGGACCAAATAAAAAGTTGGAGGGTGGCCCTGTGGAGCCTTTTGTGGCCCTTGGGATTGCCACTCCCTCAGGGCCAGCTCCTGCTACTTCTCAAGGTGTCCACTCTCGGAGGTAGATGTTTGCTTTTGCTTGGTGGGAGCTGACAGCTCCCACCAAGCAAAAGCACAAATAGCTACGCTTTCAGCTCTCAAACAGCTCCCGCCTACTGAGAGCGTGAGAGCAGGCTTTTCATCTCTTTACCTGTACTCAAACATGCATGCATGGAAAGCGATGAAAACATTGCTCCTACAAGCAGGGAGCCACCAACTCCTGCACGAGCCCGGAGCCGGTGGGACGGAAGCTTGTGGGACGAGGGCCTTGAGGCTCCTCCCATGTCCTGTTACTTCCACTCTCTTTCTCTCTCCCTCTCTTCCATCCTAATATGGGATAGAAGAGACAGAGAGTTTGTCATCGCAATGGTCTCTCTATACATTGACTTAAAAGCATCACAGTAGCAAGATGTTTGCTGTGAATGTTATGGTTACATTTTGATACACAGAAGAACAGAGTCACATCTGGCCTACTGGTAAAGGTCTTGCACTGTCACTGAGTAGGTTGAAAATTCAAATCCTGGTATCTCATGGCAGTGTGTCTTTTTATTTACTCTTGTTTTGAATGTTAAACATTCCTCGTGATGGAACATTTTTCGTCTTTTTCACCTCACCATCTTTGGATTTAAAGTCACAGAGATGTCTTGACACTACACAGTAAGGAGTCACTTGTGGCCTAGTGGTTTAGGTCTCAGACCATCACACAGTTAGTTGAGGTTTCCTGTTTAGGTGTGTCATTTCTCAGCATTACATTAGTTTCAACTTCAAATATTTAAGATGCATAGAGAAAGGAGATTGCTCTATTTGTACTTCTCTGCTACATTTTTTTTCAGTTTGTCAGAACATTTCTCATTCTATGTGGCACAGGTTTGGGTGGTTATAGGGGGATAGATGCAGGCCAGACCCTGCAGCCAACCTCCACGGTGCACAGCCAAAGGCCGTGTATGGCAGTGGTTAGATTAACTTATAGTAATTAAAATCACTTTACCTTAAAAAAAACATAGAAATTAATTGAAAAAAACAAAGGTTACATGGATGTTAAAGTTAGGAAATAAAATAAAAAAACTGTGAAATTGACTTAAAAACCAAAGGTTAACATAGACATTATTGTTAGGGTCACATTTTATACATACAAAACCATGGAAATTCACCTATTAGAGTGTATCAAGACGGATGCCCATCTCAACAAATGGGGTCTTGTCTGTGGCCGCCAAGGCCAATTATCTCCATTTTGTTCACTTTGGTTTTTATATAAACTCAACATAAAGAGCCACACAAGCCAGTGGGCACTGAAGCACAATATCTTTATTCCACCACACAACGTGTTTTGACCATCACGGTCTTGATCATATGACCAGGGCAGCCATTATGTTCCTCTTATACATAACGTCACAATAAACAAAGAAAATATGCTAAATTCAAAATATGGCATTTCTCAAATTCAACTAAACACAAAGCTGTGCCCCTAAATAAAATACAGTTTTGACACTGACATAATTAAAAAAACATTGATGCTTAAAGTAGCCTTAAATCTTATCAAACTCAATTGATATTATACTATGATGTGAGCACCACAATCACAATTATAGACTATATTACTCAAGTAGCATATAGGAAAAGAGTAGAGGTTCAAACAATTCTAGAAAATGATCAAACAAAGAAACCTACAAAATAATAAAAATATCTCAACAAAAATTGCAAAGCCAGATAGACTCACATAACTCAATTATTCGAGGTGAATATGTAGGTCCTCACCAGTGTTCATTCCCATCAGGGTCAAATAACCCATCTCCAAGATAAACCTGCATTCCTTCCTCCTAAGGGTCAAAACCATATCCCTACTTCTTGAGTTTCTGAATATGCAATCAATGCCCACTAATGTGGCCTGCTTCCAATCCCCTTCATGTAGATCATTCAAATATTTAACTGTGCTATAACTATGATCATTGTTACAGCACGCCTGTATTCTAAGATCCATTTCTTCACAGGGAAGATGGTAGACCCTAAATACCATTTATTGCAAGGACACACAATACCATGCACTACAAAGTCTGTCTTACATGTGATTAGTTTGGTGATTCTCCACATCCTGTGTATATAGTTTACACTGAATTATGACTATATTTACATGCATTACATTGGCCACAGTGTCTGAATCCACTTCCATGTTCCAACCAATTCTTTGATTTAGATTTCAAGTAAATGTGAAACAACAGGTCTCTCAAAGATGTATTTCTTTGGGAAGAAATAGATGGATGTGTTCCCACCTTCTCTTTTAAGATTGGGTCACCCCTCAATATATCCCACCCTTTCTTCCAAATATTTCTCAGGTGGTTCAATTGCTTAGTATATTTCGTGATGAAATAGATCAGTTCATTTTTATTAGTTTTGATAACGGGATTGAAATGTAAGTGTTCCCTATCCACCTGATATGCTCTCATGTCTGCTTTGCTTAATACCTTATGAGGATACCCTCTCTTTTCCATTTTTGCCATTATTTAAGGTTTGGTCAGCTGATAGTCTTCATCTTTTGTGTAATTTCTTTTGCCCCTAAGAAATTCCATATAATGTATGCTCCATTTCAAATTTGGAAGATGATTGCTTAGTGCATGTTGTCACGTAGGTTCTCATTAGGGTAATGAGGCTACTGGATTTGGGCGTAGGATCACCTGGATTGTGGGTACTAAATACAATTCCACACCAGGTGACACCTGTTGGCCTAATCCGGGGTTTCTGGTTAACTACCAGCGCCCCATCTCTGACCGAGATGATTGTGGCAACCAAGCTGATGGTAAGATAGACTCTCCACAGAATCATGGTACATCAGATTGCATCCCTTTCTCTCATGTGCCAAGATCTCACTCATGCAAAGACAACAGAGGCAGAATATATTTCAATAAGCATTTATTAAAATATCTGCATCTTGGATAAAAGCAGGTGCATAGCAATAATGAGGATGATAAAATACAATAGGAGTAGGCATGTGACTAAAAGTATAAAACACAAGAACAGTCCTACCATGTGTGTGTGAATGTTATGCAGATGTGTGCATGAATGCATGGATGCATGCATGTATGAATGCGTGTATGCCTGTGTGAGTGGGTGTGTGTATGTGGGTGGGGGATTGGAAGGAGGAGCGTGGATGGAGAGGGGCATCTGGGGAGTTGTTTTTGGGGTAGGGGGCATCCTATCAGTGACAGGGAAGGAATTCCCTGTCACTGATAGGACCCACTGCCATGGTTTTCGTGGCATTATGAACGCCACGAAAACCATGGTGGTAGGCAGGGTCAAAATGCATGAGGTGGTACAATAGCGGCCACTGGGCTGAAGATTCTTATCTCCAGCCCGGGGCTGCTACCGCCATGGCGATCAGAGTGATTCATTGGCGGATTGGTTACAGCCAACCAGCCAATGTCATAATGTGGTGGTATGTACCGCCAGCCTGTTGGCAGTACTACCGCCACATTACCACCGACCACTGGGGTCATAATGACCCCCTAAGATTCATAAAATGAACTTGAACTATGATATGTTTTGGAAAATTGAAAGAGGGATGGAAGGAGAAATGATGGGTGAAATAAAAAAAAAAGGATGTATTGATTAAAGGGTACATAATAATCATATAGGTGGGTGATGAGGAGGATGATAGGATGCATGGATGGGTGACAGATGGATGAAAGGGTTTGTAGGTGAAAGGATGGCAGCCCAGGTGGGTGAAAGGGTATGGGTGAAAGGATTCAATGCCTGGATGAGTGAACTGATTCCTCGGGTGGGTTAGATCTCTTGGATGGGTGAATGGTTTAAAGGATGCATGGGTGAAAGGTTAGTAGAGAGCCATGTTTGGAATTTGGATGTTTTTTAAATAGCAAAAGATTAGAGGCGAGAATGTAAAGCTTAAATGGTGTGTATCAAAGCGAAGGGTGAAGAATAAGATTACTAGAAGAACAAATTTGCAATAATGAATAGATAAATGCTTAAAATGAAGAAACAAGGAATCTCTTCTGGATAGGGGTGTTCTTCTCACCTACTTTACTTGCTTGTAAAGGTTTTAATCAAAGATTTGATTGAAAGGGTTGGATGGTATTTCAGAATATTCCCCTTGACTCACAGTATTTTTCATGCAAGGCAGGTAATATGTATCCCACCATCTATTTACCATCGCCTCCCTCCCCCGCTATGGCCATGATGACCTAAGAGCTGCTTGGTTCAATTTGGCAGAATCAGCACTGCAGTGCTGGCTGTGAAATGTGCATCTGTCTGTTTAAGTTAAGTTAATGTGTCAAACACTTTTCAATGCATGACAATGCAAAAACAAGGTGTGTTTCCCTTTCCTTTCAGTGCCCACTGGGTCATTCGCTTCCTAGTTCTTCACTCCTTCAATCTTTCTTAAACTCTGTCCCAGACTTCAGAATAATTTGAAAAATCCAACCTTTGCTTGTGCCATATTTCTCTAGCCAACTGATTTAAATATAATTCATTATGGCTTCCAAAATGGATTTTCTTCTGTTCTAATTTTTTCCTTTCAACATTTGACAACCACAGTGAGTCACACTAATAGCCAAACCTTAGACACATGATGAAGATGCGGAATTGATACATCCTATTCCCGTCAACCTTACACTGCACTTGAGTAAGTTAAGAAGATTCCTTTCCTTACTGTAAAGCAAATGTATTATTTTGGAAAAAAGCATCTGTTATAAAGTGTGGTGGAGGAGGGGCATGAGGACAGTTAGTAAAGTGGTACATAAGGAAGTGCCTTCACTTTCCTGAATTTGATAGTCTGTGATGATGTGAATGTGCCACATAAAATCTACATAAATATATATATATATATATATATATATATATATATATATATATATATATATATATATATATATATATATATATATCCCATTCCTTAAACCTATCCTTGTACTGCAGTGCATCACTTTTCCCACCGCCGACCTATGGTAGTCAGGATGTCTGCATGATTGATTTTATTATACCATGTGGCATGTTTCATTCTTAGTATTCATCGGCCTTGTAGTCCAGGTACAAAGAAGAATAGGGCCATTGGAATAAGATATTTTTCTAGTACAGCTGCCCCAGTCGCAGACAGTATCGAGTATGACTACTAGGGCGCCAGCTGAGCTAGCAATGCCACCATTAATTTAGCACATAGTGCATAATGGCTGTGACTCTTATCACCTTAAATTTAAGTGGTCTGAGGTGACCACCAAATGCACTGCTACTGTGCAACTACACCACATGATTTTAAACAAGTGTTTTGCTCAGAGCATTGTTTACAATTTCTCTTTTTTCTTTCTTGATAAGGCCATACCTGCTGGTCCACCATCACAGCAGAAAATAGCAGCCTGGCTGTGGTGGCAGAAGCTTGAGGCCATACGGGATGAATACCAGTGGCTGGTGGTCCTCGAGGAGGAGACAGCAGCAGTACTGCCAGTACTCAGGGCCCCACCCAGGGTCCAGCGCTTCCAGCCCAACAACACTAGTGCTGCAATTCAAGGGCAGCTGCCTGCCGCCATATCATCCCTGTTGCCCCCCTTAGACACTGTCTTCCAACGTCGCGTCCTGTGGAGGCTGGCGCAGTTAGAGGCTCTCAGGCACACATGGACGTGCTCCTCAGATGAATCCTGTCCCACCTTTAGTGCCCTGTTAGTGCCCTCTTCTGCCCATTTTTTAACCTTTTATTTTGAGGGGTGGGGCTTGTTGTAGGTAGAGAGGGTGGCAATTGTTTTTTGCAGGACTTTTCAACTTTGTTTTGTGTTAAAATTATGTAATGGGCATTTAGGCAGTTCTTTAGGGACATTGTTGGGCAATGGGGCATTTGTTTGGAGATGGGGTGGGCCAGTTATGGGTGGAAGGGATGGGCATTTATTGTTTTTTTTAGGGACGGGGAATTTAAATATTTATTTACAGTTGTTTATGACTATTTTGTTTGGGGGGGTGTTTTACTTCACACTGCTGCCTTTACACAGCATGTTTTTCAAATCTGCTGATAGTGTATTCCTTTTTGCGAAGCATGTTTTAAAATCTGATGATAGTGTATAACAATTATTTATGCAGTTAGGTAATCTTGTCCTAATACTCTCCTAGTGTCTGCAGTGTATTCTGCAAACTTTAACCCATAGGAGTGGGGCGGAGAGATTTGCTATTGCCAATTATTTTGCATACAAGTACAATGCTCCATAATCCTGTTACCTGAATGGATGAAGTGAGGGCTGCATAGTTTCACAAGGTACCATGGTGGTGTAATGGTAGCCTGGTAGTGCACTAACAGTGAAGGCATTGGAAGAGAGGTCCCACTCCACCTAGGAGAACTCAAATGAAGATCCTGCACACTGAGTTGATGTTGCTTCTATCACATCCCCCCACCAAGTGTGTGATTAATCAATGGTGTAAATTATTAAGTAACACCTCAATAAATCACACAGCCTGGGGGAAGGGGGTTAGGGATTTGATGAATGGATGGGAAAGGGATTTGGGTAAAGGTACAACAGAAAGACAAACACTACACAAAAACAATTTTCATCTGGGAAATTATCAGCAGCCTTTTGTGGGAGGAATAGAAAAAATGAATTTGTATGACACAGAAAATTTAACATTCCATCAGCCCCAGTGAGACCCAGGTTGTTATAAAATATATCTAAAAATGTCTGGTCACCTACATTTGCAATATAGTACATATAATTAATCTTGGGGTGAAGCTAACACACATAGTTCTAAAAAAAGATTATTGAAAGAAACATTATATTAGTCTGTATTGCCAAATTGGGTGGTGCATCTGCAATCTTCTTGGATTGCCCCTTCGATCATCTTTGGTGCCTGCCTGAAGCAGTCCGATAAGGTAAGTATGAGTGTTATGGTGCAGGGGAAGGGAAGGCATGCAGATTGTAAGACAAAAATTATTATCATGGTATTGTAGAATCTAGAAGGGTGGAATGGAAGGTAAGCTTCATGAGGATTAATGTACCATGAAGACTCAGAGGTGACAGAGCAAGAGCAAAGACCTTTGTAATCATTCATTTTGCAACTGATGTGCAATCAATTAAGTGAGAGCAATTATAACAACCAACAATCAAAGACAAATGGCAGCATGTACCAGGATGATCAAACCTGCAACTGTCATGATGATTATAACATTTAGCCTAGAGCAAGTGCATAATGTGACATTATCATCTATCGAATATCTGTCTCCTCCAGGTTCCTACAACCGGTCCCCTCCACTCACCTATGTAGTTTCAAGTTTGAGCCAGCTAGCAGACACACGCAGCAGCATTGCATTTCCCAAATCAAGCAATCGATGCACCAGTCCACAGATTAGAATAGGCCTCTTAGACGCATCATCACATCATCCGTGTTGATTTCCATGAAGTTGATAACTTCCTTCTTCTGGCAGTTGTTTAAGTTGTCAATTCACACTCTGATTCCTTCCATCATACTCCAGACTCTGATTAAAGATTATTATGTCCAACGTCATACCAACTGCTCCAAAGAGTCATAGTCTCCTGACCCAATTGAGACAGAGCAACCTGTACTGCATAGCTATATTTAACAACAAGAGACATATTGAGTACTTTTCTGGACTAGAATTTTGTTTGTTAGCTAAATGCACTAGTTGGGTCATCTTTGACAAATGTGAACCAGAAAACAAAACACCGGAAAACAAAGCAGCGTGAAAACGCCGGCAAACAAATTTTACTAAGTGTCAAATGGGAAGCGAAAAAAATTGTCACCCGTTATTATTATGCCACCAGCATTGTAAATCAATCACTACACAAACACAAGTAAGCATAACAATATAGTTAAACAATAAACACCTATTCTCACTATCTGCCACCACTAGACATCAAGTCACAGGAGTCATCTCAACATTGAAACAAGTATCCCTATTATCAATCGTTGAGGCATATAGCATTACTTACCTGTTCCAATCAAGCATAGTGGCACATTGCTGATCCTTTAAGACTCTGGAAATGAAACACCTATTTGCTAGTAAGTTGTAAATCAAATATCTGGGGCAGTCCTTCTAGGGGACAAAAACGAACGATAGGCACAGAATGGAGACAAGCATTGTCTCTCAAATCTCCTTGAAGTGATTTTGAGGAGCTGGGGGCTTTTTCAATGCACACTGGTCCAACTCCAATTCAGCCATACATGTACCTGAAACAGCTGCAGTTCATAGCCATTTAGACTTAAACAAGCAATATAAAAGAATAAGGTACTCCTACCTAGCTCTTTTTTTCTCAAAGCAGTTCATCAGTAGTAGTCAGTAGTAGAAAGTTCTATAGGGCCCCAGGTCTAGTCAGGGATGTAGAGTTCATTTTCAAACTCATTTGGTTCACCCAGAAGTTAGTCAGCTAACACACTACCATGACCTGAGTCTGACCAATCACCCTCATCCACCTCCTGTAGTACTTCAGGTATGCTGTAATTTGGCAGTATAAAGTGTTGATTCATTTTGATCATGGTCAATCTCTTGACATTTTGGGGCCAGAGACTGGTCCTTCTCACTCTGACAACTGCACCAGCTGCACTGAACACATATTTGCTAGTAAGTTGTAAATCAAATATCTGGGGCAGTCCTTCTAGGGGACAAAAACGAACGATAGGCACAGAATGGAGACAAGCATTGTCTCTCAAATCTCCTTGAAGTGATTTTGAGGAGCTGGGGGCTTTTTCAATGCACACTGGTCCAACTCCAATTCAGCCATACATGTACCTAAAACAGCTGCAGTTCATAGCCATTTAGACTTAAACAAGCAATATAAAAGAATAAGGTTCTCCTAGCTAGCTCTTTTTTTCTCAAAGCAGTTCATCAGTAGTAGAAAGTTCTATAGGGCCCCAGGTCTAGTCAGGGATGTAGAGTTCATTTTCAAACTCATTTGGTTCACCCAGAAGTTAGTCAGCTAACACACTACCATGACCTGAGTCTGACCAATCACCCTCATCCACCTCCTGTAGTACTTCAGGTATGCTGTAATTTGGCAGTATAAAGTGCTGATTCATTTTGATCATGGTCAATCTCTTGACATTTTGGGGCCAGAGACTGGTCCTTCTCACTCTGACAACTGCACCAGCTGCACTGAACACAGGTTCAGCAGACGCACTGGCAACAGGGCAAGCCAGATACTTTATTGCAAGCGTGCTTCTTACCATACCAATACACCAATGGGTTTGATCTAGATTGACCTCCATTGAGTCATCCAGGTAGGGCTGGACCATCCTCTCAATAGTCATTGGTGCTCCACCTTGTTGAGCTCTTTTGCCTTCACATCTGCAGTGACTTAAGCCCTGCCTTTAGTAGCCAGTTGTTGTTGGTGGAGTTGATTGTGAGTGCTGCGAGCCATCAGCATTGTCCTGAGGAAGTCATAGACCGCACCCCAGAACCTCTGGCCGATAAAGGGTCTCTAATTTCCAGCTGATCTTTTTTTAGGTCTCTGACTTGCTCAGCAATCCATGTCTTGTAGGTTGAAACATACCCGTCTGAAAAAGGAATGAAAGAGGCCAGTAAGTGTTTGTACCATGGGCAAGAATTGTGGCACAGATGTAATGTTTGGATGACACAACGTCTCTTTTCAGCCTTGTATTAACAGATAAGCAAAAGATCAAGCTTCCCACCAACTCCTGTGAATCTGTTTTTTCATCTACACCTGTGTACTTTTCAGACACCTCCTTTAGCTGTTTCTGCAGCATATGCACAAATGGGATAGCTTGGACCATCATGCAGTCCTCTTTTCTGAATTCCTGTGTGAAAAGCAGCATCTCTGTCAGGCATTTGACCAGCCTCCATTGGTCCATCTCAATGATCATGCCTTTTACAGTTGCGTCCCCTCTTTGTATGACATAGTCATTGATCAGTCTGTACTGCTGAAAGAAATGTTGTAGCATGTAATAAGTAGAATTCCAGTGTGTGGACACCTCCTGTAGGAGAGCTTTAACTGGCATTCTGTTATCATGCTGTATAATCCTCAACAGCTTGCAGGTTTTAAAAGAATGGCTAAAATAAGTGCAGATTCTTCTGCATGTGGTCACTATGTTTCAGACTCAGGTTACTTTTTGAGGAAGTCCTGTACAATGATGTTTATGCAGTAGCCAAACATAGGACCCTGAAATAGCCACCGTCTGACATGGCCTTAACTATACTACTGCCATTGTCCGTGCTCTCTGAGGCACAACCATTCAAAGACCTTGTTGTTAAAGTCGTCCAAGATGTTTGCAGCTGTATGGGATTTCTCCATGCCGAACATAGCTACTGTTGCATGCTTCCGAGCACCATTTTAAATTTCAGCTGTGTCAACACCTGCAGATATCATTGCTCTAACCCCCACAAAAGAAATCCAGTGTGCAGAGATTCTACTGAGGTGGCTATGGATATAGGTCACACCCGGGGAGTCTAAATATGGAAGCTGAGAAAGGTGGAGGTAATGTTATCTGTGCCACATCCCTCGGAACAGGTTCAGTAGATGGGGTAATGTTTGACTCTACTGAGGCTGTGCTAACATCCATGATGACTGGCTCATCGTCAGACTTATCATCCTCCACTTCTTCATCTTTAACTCTAAGGCTTTCAGGAACCTTTATTTTCACTCCTTGTGTCTCCTGGCATGTCTCAGACTGAGATGGCATCCAAGTGAAGTCTTAATCATCAGAAGGGGGGCTTGAAGAAGAAGATGGAGGAAATCTGAAAGGCAGTGGATTTTGTTAAAGAGGGGCTTCTTCAGGTTCCTCAGCATGAAGCTCAACATCCTGATGTGCTCCTACTTTGAGTGGAACTGCTATTGCTGGCTGTGGCTGTTGTTATCCAGTCGCCTGAGTTTCCGGCAACAATTGGGTACTACTTTGAGAAAGAGATAAGTCCAATTCGACATCACTGCTCGTCTGTGTTCCTGTGATTAGAACGGCTGCCTTTGTGCCAGACAGGCTTTGGTCTAGTTGGAAATAGGGCTGCTGATGCGGGAGTGCTGCTCTTAGCTTGCTCCCCAGAGGCTGGTGTGACAGGCACATGTTTTTGCCCAAAAAAGGTCTGGGTTGATATACTAGTGGTGGAAAGCTCATTCTTATCACTGGCCACTTTCTTGGTAGCAGCTTTTTTTGGGGCCATCTTGAAGCCATCAGTTGGCAGTAGCACTTAGCTTCACAAGCTGAAGAGATGTCCATGTGGTCGTGAGTGTGGTCACATATCACGTTGTGCACAGGCCTTCTGTCTGGCAGTATTGTGGGTGATGTATCTTTCTCTTCATGCACCTAAAAGCAAACATGTAAGAAGGATGAGTGCAACGTGGCATTGTTGCAGTTGCATTAATAGTAGAAACAATAAAATGTAATGGTTACTTAAGTAAACGTATAAATAATTATGAAATACAGTGTATCCATTTGTAAAACAACACCAACAATAACTTTCGTTATCATGTACACTCATGAAGGATAAGGAAGAGCAACAACTACTGCAACATACAGAATGTAATTGTTAGCTTTATCTGCATCATGTTGGCATGTCACACTCAAGGAGATACTGGTGACAAATGGAATAATAATGTAGTGTAACTGCACACCTATGGCAGACATGAGGCCAATGGGGAAAATGGAAAAAATTAAAAAAACAAAATTATACAAAAAAAAAAAAATTGAAAAAATTAAATGAATATTTAAATATGATTGTCATACTGTTATTATAAAAGAAAATAAAGTTTGTGAAGCAAATTACAAAACAAAGTAAAAATATAGATTTAAATTGTTGAAGTACTAGGGGAAGGGAACTACCATGAAAAACCACAGGGATTTGGGAGGCAAGTAGTGGTGGAGGTGAAAAATGCCAAAAAAGTATATAATCAAATATAAAACAAAACTGCTTATAAACATGCAGGCCTAAAAGCACACTGGCTGCCTACCCAAAATGGCCACCAGACAGATTGTCAAACAACAACCAGCAAGGAGGCATGGCCACCACAACAAAGAAAAACACATGCAGGACTACTGGCTGCCTACACAAAATGGCCACCAGCCACATGGTCAACCAACAAGCAGGATGAATAGAAAACAAAAAACACATATAGGTATAGGACTATAATTGACTATACAAAAAGGGCCACATTGCATGGGGAACAAAGATCAAACCCTTTCATGCACTGGCCAGACAAAGAAGGCATTGGTACAGGAGATAAAGAAGCATTGTAAGTAATTCCAAAAACAGTAGTTAAAGGGGCTAAAGATTTTTCAACATCAGCACATATCATACAAAGGCATCACGCACTATTACCCCATCATGCAATGTTTGCAGAAGAAAAATCTGAAATACCACCAAACAACATTTTGTTATTGTTAATCCAATGCCATCCATGGTGTTGTAGTTCAACAGACACCACAAACAGTTGTTTCATCATGCACCCACAACTAGTACTGGGCCTACAGCTGGAAGGCCTCTTCCATTAGCAGACTAGGCCACTTACCATTAAGAAAGTGAACTAAATGATATTGCAAATTTACAAAAGAAAACATGGGGAAAATGTACTGAACTGTAAAACAATTTTCCTTTATGGAACAAAAATTACTAGTAAAACTATAACTAGACCCCAAATGCAGGCCACTCACCACAATAAATTCTAGATATTAAACTAAAGTACAAATATATTCTGGTGCATGCCCTCTGTACAACAGCCTATACAAGTCTTTTTGAAACTTAATTGTAAAATCTCAAATACAACAAAGTCCTTAAATCCAATCATACATCCAAGCAACAAAGAAAGTGATCCTTCCAGCTCATAATCCAAGTTAAAAGTGACCAGGAGATGGACAAAGTATTGGAAGGAGCATGCTGGACAGGACCAGGAAGTTGGAGTATCTGGGGCACATCCTGCTGTTGAAAATAAAAACTTGAAAAGTACTCCTCACACAAGTGTAGATTTTAGCTGCTTAAGCTTCGGCAGGGTGCAGCAGCAGCTGATTGTGTTCACTTGCACTCATATATATGACAAAAGATGATCCAGAAGTCGCTGGTGCAGCGCAAACTCTAGCAAGCGGGTCAGACATCTCATTGGTCCTCATGGGAGACCGGAAGTCTCTCGACTCACTTCCTGCAAGCACAAAATGATAGTAAGTGCACACCATCAGGGCAAAAACTCCACTACATTCCAGAGTGTGGAGGCTATCACTAACTCTGCGTTCTACATTGAACACAGAGGTGCCGAATTTCACATACTCTGGCAACGGAGAGGAGTTTTTCGCCCAAGCCTAGGTTTTTTATGAGTAAATTCAGAACCTAACTATAAAGTCCCTGTGACCTTCTTTTTTTCAGTGAATTTCATTTTATTTTAAAGTAAATTAATTTCAATTACTATACATTATTCCAACCCCCACCACACACGGCCGAAAGCTGTGCACGACAGGGGATGGTAAAGGCCTGGCCTGCAACCAGGCCTTTCAGCCAAAGACTTATAACCACCCAATCAAAGATCACATGTGGCCTTTGGCCGTGCGCAGCGTAGGTTGGCCACATGGCCAGTGTCTGTCAGTGAATGTGTGAGTGGGTGCGTGAGTGTCTGAATGTGTCTGAAAGTGGGAGTACATGTCTATGAGTGGATCTGATTGAGTGATGAGCAACTGAGTGGGTGTGTGAGTGGGCGCCTCTGAGTGCATGTATGAGTGAATAAATTAGAATATGAATGAGTCTGTGTTTTTATTTTCAGAGTTTTCCATAATTGTGAATATTTTGTGAATAAATCACAGAAATTAATGAAAATTCACAAATTTTTGCGAATATCACAAGCCATGAGGAAAAATTATATTAAACACATAATTTGCCTCCTAAATACACTTATATCACACCCCTGGTGTCAGGGTATCTTCAAGCTGACCCCTTATGCCACTTTCAATTTGGATTTAAATCCCCAGGGACCAAGTCCTGTGAAATAAATTGGCGTCATCAACTTTCTAGTCAGGTTGCAGTCAGCCAATAGCAACGCTTCTCTCTGCATGCATATTTGCATAAATTTGTGAATTTTCACGATATATTAGTGAAATAATCGCACATTATTCACAGCCAGAGCTGTACATATTTATATCCCCTTAAATATCTCCTAAAGTACTGGATGGATTTACACCAAATCCCTAAAGGCACAATCTCCATACCGACAGCTGTTTTTGTGTAATTCCTACTAGTGGTTCGGACTGTAGACATGTTGCCAGGTCCTATGGGAAATAAACATAAGAAACACAGTATTTTTTAGCATCTTCTTTCTCAGTCCCTTCTTGATAGATCACCCTGAATCTTCCTGTGCACAACAAAAATCACCGGGCCACTTTTTGTAGAAAATGTTGAGAAGATTTGTGAAACGGAGCGAAAGATACAGGCAAGTCAAAGAATGCTCTTTCTATGGCAACATGGTCCAAACTAAAACCACCTAGTGGCAAGTGCTTCTAGGTAAAATGTATATATATATATATATATATATATATACATATATATGTATATATATATCCAGCTAAATTCCTCTCAATAAAGAGAAAAATGTGCACTCGAACTGGGATGCAATGTTGTTTATTCAGCAGCATCTAAAGTTTCTTTGTTGCCGTCAAATTGTAAATCATTACTTCTCACAAGAGTTGTCCTCTTTGCTCAAACAATTCAGAACGCTTTTCTCCTGTTTTATACAGCCTTTATCAACTGAAAAACACCATGGTTGAATTAATATATATACTCTCTGCATGTGAGATGATTGCAGCCAACATAGTAAAAATACTTCACAAGCCATCTTTCCAGTCTCTCCCTTTTATATCTCTCCAATACAGGCATCTCTGCCTCAAAATAAATAACACATTTGTAAGGCAGTCCCATTTGTTTTTAAATTAATTGCAATATGCTTTGTAATATTTATTTCATATTGGAGCGGGCAAAACATACACTGTCTATGCACAGTAATAGTCTATATATATTGGCCCCAGAGGTGGGTCCTCTGAGACCCCCCCACTACCCTGATCACTTCTGTATTTTTGTAAATTAAACGCAGAACAGAGGACTAGGTCCCTGAGTCTTGTAATAGCTGCCTGCAGCATTTTTTCTCCATGTTGTAGACAGCCAATCAGAACGCTCACACCGCAGAAGAATGTCAAAATGGGAGCAAATTAGCCCAAAGCAATATAGCCCCCCTGGGTCACTCAAAATGCTTCATTTTTCATAAGTGGGACAAGAGACTCTTGTGGGATTCCCTCAAACTCAACCATCCAGCTATACAAATACTTTGTAACCCTAATATCTCAAATAATGATTTACACCAAATCACCACAAGCATGCTTTCTGGACCTAGCTCTAACTTCCAGCCACATTTGGTGTAATTGCATTCAAGAGTAAGTTTTTGAAAAAGGTTTGTGAAGATTTGTCAAACACTGCTAAAAAAAATTCTGACCTAACTATAAATAATTTTATATTAAAATGTTTTTTTTTTTAAAGAAACATTTTATGAATGTACAGTAATACTTAGCACAACCCTGACATATTCTTATGAGCTTGCTATGTGAGATTGTATCTGTAACAGTGCTTTATGTTTTTTCTTTTACAAAAATGTACAAATTATATAAAAGCTAGTCACAGTCATAATATTATGTCTGCCTAATACTTCCTAGATTATGTTGTTCTCTAATCTACTGATGCACTAGGAAGTTGTTGATTGGTAATGCAGAGCCTTGTACATATATTGGTGATGATAAAATCTGCAGTGTGAGTTGCCTCCACGTTTGTGGGATGTTTTGGAAAAGAATATTGATATTCTTTTTTCAGTCCTGGATTGCTAACTGTTGGAAATGCCCCTTTCTGCAGGGTCATCCCTAGACGTTTTAACTTCCTCCCTAATCCTAAAACATGGTAGTATTGGCTTATCCACAATTGGCATATTTAATTTACTTGGAAGTACCTAGTAAAGTGCACTATATGTGCTCTTAACCAGTAAATTAAATGCTACCAGTGGGCCCGCAGCACTGATTGTGCCACCCAGTACAGTAGCCTTTCAAACATGTCTCAGACCTGCCACTGATGAGCCTGTGTGTGCATATAACTGCAATTTCGATCTTGCAAGTGTACCTATTTGCCAGGCCTAAACCTCTCTTTTTATTGCATGGATGTGACCCATAAGGTGGGACCTAGTTAGCTCTAAGGACAGGGTGCAGAGAATGAAAAAGGTTGGACATGTACTTTTGCGTTTAACATGTCCAGATGGTGAAAAACTCTAACATTTGTTTTTCACTATTGCAATGCCTATCTCTCCAATAGGATCATATTGAGATTACTATTGGGATTACCTTAAAACATGTTAAAGTATAATTTCCAAATGGGAAAAGATAGAAGTATGGAATGGCCATCTGGAGCACATCCATAGAAATTTTGTATATTTTATTGTTGTGTAGCCATTTTAGTTATAGCTCCGTGCACATTATTTTTGCTCACTAGGCCGCTGTGCACTTTAACCTAGATATATTTTATTCAGCTTCATCTTATTATTGTTACAATAACCATTTTTACGGTCTTGTTTTATTTCCGTCTATCTAACTGTTTTTGCCTAGGCCAGCACTCTGTTCTCAAACAAGACATTCGTGATCACTCTGTGCTTCTTCCAAGGCTACAGCACGGTACATTGCCGGAGAACGTGGTAGAAGTTTAGTCTCCAACATTCGTAGAAAATACACATCCTTACGTAGGGACATTTTCTCAGAACATCGGTTGTGTTGTTATAAAAACACTTACAGATCCCTTAGACGTCAGAGGGAGATTCCAACTGTATGCTGATTGCCAAATGTTTCACTACAGATGATAATTCAGACCGCAGGCCTTTGCTCAGGTATGGGGGTTAATGTCTTCCCAGGGGAACCTGAAGGGCAGAATTAGAGCTTAACATGCTGTGCTCGATCATAACCTAGGTAGGGATTAGTCCATTGATTATAGTGAAAATATAATAGCGTTTTTATGCTTCACTCTTCTCGTCACAATTTTAATACTGTTATGTTGTGTCATCCTGGTTATTGCAGCTCATGCTTTTGAAGAACCAGAACCTTATGGGCCTGGCGGCGCAGGGTACGCCTGAAATCTCCTTGGATTCACCTGCCTCAACTAACAGAGACACGGGACACTCTGTCAGGCGTAAAAGATCAGATTTATTAGCTGCAGCTAGTACAGTTGTCCAAGAAGTACACAAGGTATGTTCTCAGGAGACTGCCACTTTACTTTGTGGCGCACAATCTTATATACCGTATAAAAACATTTATTAACTACATACACTCCCAGAACACATAGAAAGGAGCCAGTAAGAATAATGTAAAGATAGAACAGAGCCAATAGAAATGTCGGAAAACAAGACAGAACAAAGTATCAAGTGACTTAAGGTTGCCTCCCCTCCAGCTGTGTTTGTCACCCCTCCCTTGAACTAATTCATTAACCGATCCACAACGAAGTTGCATGTGGTGCGATAAGTTTGTGTGCGTTTGGAGGACAGTTGTGAAATGAGAGAATACTAGCAAAGGACAGCGAAGGCCAGACGATAAGATAAGATCGGCGGAGAATAGTGTGAGCCTACAGATAGTTGAAACAAGGATTAGAAAACCAGACAGGGATTAGTGTACTCGGTCAGACCTTAATACCAGCCTTGTAAAGATAGAGGCAGAAAGCTGTTTTGAACACCATGTTGCAGAATAAGCAGAAAAGGCAGAATGGACTTCGTTCGCTGTGCTGCCTGAGTGAAGGCAACATAAAATGGCGGTGGGCCACAAAATGGCGGGTCGATACGATCGTATTAAAAAATCGAATTTCCTCAGACCCTCCTTTTGCCAGAACTCAGGCAAGATACACAAACTCATGTTAGTCTGAGTCGATGTCTATGGCCATGAGGTCATCAAGCTGTTGCTGTACCATCATTTTGATATTCTCTGTTCTTTGTGACTTGGGTTTGGGAATACATGCAGTAGCACATAGGTTGCAGACGGCAGGACCGCAGTGCATACAAAGACAACAAGAGAATATAAAAGCTAAAATTACTCCAAAGAATGTCAATACCTTCCAACCCCATTTGGACAGTAATCCCCAAAACCACTCTGAAAAGGACCAATCTCCTTCGTCCTGATGAATCGACTCGGAGATTATGTGTAACTTAGAGATAGCTTGGTATACTGTCGGAGCGTCATTAGGTATGAAAATACAGCAACTTGATCCGATCAATTTGCATACTCCACCACGGTCCGCAAGAACAAAGTCTAAGGCAACACGGTTCTGCAAGGTCATAAGACGATCAGCCTGTAGTTCAGCTGTAATGTTACTTAAAGCTCCTACAGTGATGTCTATGGTGGTTTCTACGACACGAACCAATTGCCTTATATTTCTGCTGTTGGCCATTGGACCCCAGAAGGGAAGAAATCCTTTGAGGAAATCTCCTCCCTCTTGTCCTGCTGTGTCTTTCGAATCCACAATCCCTCTGCCATATCTATTTTTATGATGGTTCGCAGGAGCGGTGTATGTAGGGGGAAGAAGAAAGGCTATATAACAAGTACCAGAAAAATCAGCTGGCAACCATGTATAAGCCCTATCGTGGCAAACGAAGTATGTACCTTGAGATGGTACTAACGGCGGTGAATTCAGGGCTGAATAAACATATGTATGGGAACATAAACTTTCTCTTTGTCCGGTGTTTGGAGTTCTACCATTTACTTGCAGACAGAAATTTCCTTGTTGGGGTATGACCCGTATCGGAGGAGATTTTCCTTGCTCAATCTTATCATTGAGGCTGGAAATGTAATTAGTTATGTTCCAATTGGTATATGCTTTTCTTTCATCTATGGAAGCTTCACTTTTTTCCATGATTTTAGCCATAGCTACCATTCCCTTTATCAATAAACTATGACTGAAATCTGAACCAACACTATGTGAACTGACAGGTTGTTTAATTTTACTTTGATATGCATTATTGAAAATGACAAAATAAGCCCAAGCGGAACCTTCATAGGAGAATGGAAGAACTAAATATGGCATTCCATTTTCTACTGTATGTGGTATGAGTCCACACACCCAACAGTCAGTTGTATTGATCACTAACTGATGTTGATGTAACAACTGGACGAAGGAATTGTTAAAGTATTCAGTTCTTCTGATGAGTTCATGCTGGGGAAGAGTGTGAAATAGGTGCGGAGAGATAGTAGAAGAAGATGTAGAGGTAGGAGAAGAGACAACTTTTTGCTGCAGAGTAATAATGATCCAGTTTACAGATGCCAAAAGAATACACGACAATATAATGACGCATAGAGCAATACTACAACGACTACATATTTCTTTACAATTATTCTTTACATTTTTACTTTCTCTTTTATTTAATGTAGCCTCCATCTTTCTAAGTGGATGCTCACGGCAATCTTCCTCAATCACTGTAGTCACGATTATCTACCGTCCTATGACACTGTGAGGTCCTGCAGGCCAATTGCCACTTACTCAGGTCGTGACTAAGACTCCTACCGTGACCCTGCAACCGGGATAGAGTACTACATAGGAGAGAAAGTTACAAGTTCTTTGGTCTTGGTCTCAAATTATAGCGTTCTTGTCCAGAGGCAGTCTGGTTTTGAAACAATGTTCCTGGATTTGTCGTGTTCAAGCGTCGATGCGATGGTATTGCTTCTTGAAGGATGTCGTCGTCCTCTTTCTCAGAAAGTGTTCCAATTAGACGCGCATCACTGAATGGTACAAATTGCGGAACTTTCTCACTTTCAGAGTCACTGATGCCTCTACGGACCCACTGATCGAAAGGCAAAGGCAAAGGCACTTTCTTGCAGTGCACGGCATGCACCCAGTTTTTCTTTCCTTCGACTTTAACTGCTGTTCTTGTGGTCAAAAGAACCAGGCATGGCTCTCTCCATCTGGGCTCCAAATTTCTCTGTCGCTGGAAATTTTTCGTGCAGACCCAGTCACCTGGTCGGATGGAATGACCTGGGTCTGTGGAAGCCTCTGGTAGAGCACTCTGAACCTGTTGATGAAGAACACGCAATTTAGTTGTAAGGTCATGCAAGTAGTCAATCAACATCGGGTATGGCAAGTCTGAGTATTTCTTAGGGCGAGGAACTCCCCATACATTAGCTGGGCGACCAAATATCACTTCGTAAGGGCTAAGCCCCAAACGAGAGTGTACTGCTGTTCTGGTGGACAGAAGAGCCAATGGTAAAGCATCAGGCCAATTAAGTCCTGTGCAAGCTTGCACCTTAGCAATTTTAAGCTTCAAGGTTCCATTGTAGCATTCTACTAAACCAGCCGACTGTGGGTGATTCGCCGCGTGGAACTTCTGTTTTATGCCAAGACCTGCACAAACTTTTTGCTTGACTTGACCCACAAATTCGCTCCCATTGTCACTCCAGACAATGCGCGGCAAACCAAACCTAGGGAAGAATTCTTTCAAAAGTATTTTGGCAGTTGATAAAGCAGTATTGTCCTTCAGAGGGTAGGCTTCTACCCATCTAGAAAAAGCACATACTACCACCAGAACATATTTGAGATTGTTGCATCGTTCCATGTGAATATAATCGATCTGCAACACCTCAAATGGATATGTTGGAGGAGCAAAATGACCTGCTGGAGTTGGGGTTCCCTTTCCCGGATTGTACATCAAGCAAACAATACAATGTTTTACTACATTATTTGCACACTTTGGGATCCCCTCATTTTGCCACACTGGAGCCAGAAGTTTACATATTCCTTTTGCACTTAGGTGAGCTGGACCATGTGCCATAGTAACTACAGGTAGTACATAAGCATCTGGTAACAGCCAACGTTGATGTTCTGATAATTCAACCCAACATCCCATCTCATCTAACATTCCTGTACTTTCCTTCCACTTTCTCAACTCATTCTCCGTAGCCTCTCCTTGAATTGATTTCACACTCTCTACTGTATCTTCACACATTCCCTTTTTTCTTACGCAGTTTGCGGGACCTGCAACATACATTCGACTTGTGTTGTCTCTGGCTGTCTTTTTCGCTACCTCATCTGCAAATGCATTTCCTCGACCAACATCGTCCACAATCTTTTTGTGTGCACTACACTTCACAATCGCTATCTGAGTAGGCATTGTAAGTGACTCAAGAAGTTCAGTCACTAATTGACCATGTTGTATCTTAGTACCATGGGAAGTAAAGAATCCTCTTTCCTTCCATAAGCGCCCAAAGTTAAACGCTACACCAAAAGCGTATTGGCTATCAGTGTACACGTTTACTCTTTTTCCTTCGGATAACACACACGCTCTAGTTAAGGCTATCAATTCAGCTGCCTGAGCTGAATTATGTCTAATGCGTGCTGTCTCCACAATCGTATGCAAAGTAGTAATAGCGTAGGCTGAAACTGTATCTCCATTCGGGAGCTTGAAACAAGAACCATCTACCCATAGTGTTCCATCTGGATTCACCAATGGCGTGTCTTTTAGGTCAATTCTACCCTTAGTCTCTTCTTCAGTACGGAGAAAACAATCATGCTGTTCAGAGACATCTCTCTCTTCTGGAAGAGGCAACAAAGTAGCTGGATTCAGGGTATTACATCGTTTGATGTGTATGTGACTAGCCAAAAGCGTCAGCTCATATCCGGACAACCGAGCACTCGTAAGATGCTGCGTTTTTGTCCTATTTAGTAAAATATCCACTGCATGTGGCACCATAACAATGAGAGTATTATCTAGCACTACTCCAGCAGACTGTCGAATAGAAATTGCTGCTGCCGCTGTCGCCTTAAGACAACTAGGCAATGCTTTAGCTACTGGATCTAACGTAGCTGAGAAATATGCGCATGGTCGCTGTTGATCTCCAAAACGCTGCGTTAAGACTGACAATGCACAACCCTCTCTTTCGTGGACATAGAGCGTAAAGGGCTTACTGTAATCAGGAGTACCCAATACAGGAGCAGAACACAAAGCAATACGCAAATCAGTAAAACTCTTCTGACACTCGTCAGTCCACGGAAGAGGCTGAGGCGTATCTTTTAAAGTTAGCGCCAACAGCGGTTTAGCCAATAAAGAGAAACTCGGAATCCACTGTCTACAATAAGAAGTAATGCCCAAAAAGGCACGTACCTTTCTTTGTGTGGATGGGACTGACATTTGTGCAATTGCCTGAATTCGTTCGGGGGTCAATCGTCGTCCCTCCTTTGACAAGAGATGACCCAAATAAGTCACCTCGCGACAGACATATTGTAATTTAGAAGGGGAAACCTTGTGATTCAGATCAAACAAATGACGCAACAGTGCAACGGTCACGTTTTTGCAAATCTCCTCTGAATCAGCGGCAACTAATAAGTCATCCATGTACTGAATGAGAGCGGCACCGGACGGTAAGGAAAAAGCATCAAGATGACATTTTAGAGCTTGACTGTAAACAGAGGGACTTTCACAATAACCTTGAGGTGCGCGTTTAAACCGGAAGCTTCGGCCTCCGAGGGAAAAACCAAAAATATCTCTACTCTCTTCGGCGATGGGAATACTAAAGAAAGCATTCTTTAAATCGATAACTGAAAACCAAGTCGCTGTAGAAGGTATCATCGTCAACAGAGCAGTGATATCTGGGACTACAGGAAACTGCGGTACGACAATCTTGTTTACCTCCCGAAGATCAATTACAAAACGATAAACAGGAGGCTGAGAAGGATCAGTGCGTTTAAGAACCGGAAGAACAGGACTGTTACATGTATTTCCTCTCGTTTCCTCAACCACACCCTTCTGAATCAAATCATGGACAATTTCCAGAAGTGCTTTCTCACCTTCAGTAGAGATTCTGTATTGCGGAATACGTGGCATTTCAGCATTGGGCTTGAGAGTAACAACATAAGGTGGGATCTCAAGACAACCAACGTCATTCGGACCCGTAGCCCAAAGCGTTTCGGGAAGAGAAAGCAATTCAGGTGGGAATTGATCTTTTGATAAGTACATTGGACTAGTCATTTTCTGTCCTAGAGTGAGGTATACACCAGAAGGTGAACAATATATCGTAGCATGCATTCTTTTTAATAGATCTAAACCCAACAGATTTTCACCACAACCATTCGTCAGAAGAAGTGGAGCTTCTAAATCATAAGGGCCTATTGAAACAGGCAAAGGGCAAGAAACTGGATTGCGAACAGGGGCGCCAGAAAATCCTACAGATACATTCGTTAAGCCAGACAAAGGTGCGCCAGGGAGTTTAGAATGAATGATAGAGCTTCTCATGGCACCAGTATCTAAAAGAAATGGCTCTGAAACACCCATTGTAGTGACATTAACATAAGGTCCATTCTGATCCACTAGAATTGACGTAACCCCCTTACTTTGTCCATGGCTGTCCTATTCAAAATGAAGGCTTTCATTCCCTCCTTCAATATACTGATCCTCACTGTAATACTGTGTAGACCTAACATTTTGCTGGTCAAAGTAATTTCCGGAATTTGGAGGAACAAAAGAACGCTGCCCTTGGGTTAACACACCTCGACCTCTACCTCTATTTGCTGACTGAGAACCACCACGACCTCGTGAAGCAGATGTTGTTCCATTACGCTGCAACAATGCCGGACAATTGTTCTTAAAATGACCTTCCTCCCTACAATAAGCACATTGATTGGGACCTAGCAAAGGTCTTGGAATGAATGGTTCAGGCTTTTGATACAACCTCTGAAACTGCGGAGGCTGTTGAAACTGAGGCTGAACATAACGAGGAGGATAAGCCTGTTGCAAGAGAACTTTAGTTTTTAATTCTTTCGTCTTTTTCTCTTGTTTTTCCCTTTCTTCTTTGTCTCTATTTTCATAATATTGTGCAGTAGCCAATATCTGGGCGGAAGAAGAAACTGCCCATGAACTCTCGGAGTCTTTTAGCTTGTGTGATAGTTCAGGAAGCAAGTTATATACGAACTTATCCACAAATAATCGCTGTCCCCCTTCTGTAGCCATATCTTGACCACTGTGATCAATGAATGTCTCCTCAAATCGGGTAAAGAAATCGGAAACACTTTCATCTTTCTTTTGTTTACATGCTGCTAGCTTATCCCAATTAACTCTCAAAGCAGGCATCATTGTTTTCATTAATGTAATAATCCTACCAGGGAGTTCTGAGATCAAAGCGTTGGGTTTTGCACCACCTACTTGACCTCTATCTGCGGCAATAATAGCGTTCCAATCGCCGCCTAATTCTTGAGCGTGATCCTCTCTACGAATTTTAGCCCATATTGTCTGTGGAACTACATTTCCCATCAACATGTCAATATCTGCTAAATTCATAGTACATGCATCAACTGTTTGCGACAACTCTTTATAGTAACCAGCAGGATTTTTGCGTGAATCTGGTAGTGACTGTTTAAGTGCTAAAACTTCAGACCTTTTCCAGGGGACATGTATCCATATGCGCTGAAAATGCGCAGGAATAGCTGGATTAGCACCTGCTGCTGCAACTTCTTCCTTCCATATTGGAGAAACCTCTCTCATGGGATAGTTTTTCAGTGCTGTCCTAACTGAAGGATCAGAATCAGGAAAAGTCTGTGAGAACAATAGGGATCTGAAAGAAATGAGTGTTCTGACAGCGTTTTCAACCTTAGGACCCACAATAAGTCCTTTGTCAAAGTCAGCCTGAACATCTAACAAATCCTGTGGGACCGAACCCAAATTCATATCCTCCCATTCTTTAGCGAGAGTATCGCACATAACTTTAAAAACATATCTCTGCGTAGGTGCATTCCATTGCAGAAAGGTGGACATAATATCAGACGTACTATATTGGGGACCCTTCTTGATCCATCTACAAGCAAGTGAGTCCAATTTTTCTCGCTCTTCGGAGTCTGGGAATTGACTACGAGACTGTCTTCGAGAAAAAGCTGGAGACACATTTAAAGCTTCAAAGAAAGGTGATAAGAGACCAGAGACAGTATCGGTAAATCGCTTACGCGTAGATGGAGAATTTGACATAAGGATAGGGGACAAGGTATTAGGTGAATTAACTAAAGGAGCATTAGGAATTGCCAAAGGAGCAGAAGGCAAAGGAGTTAAAGGCAAAGCTGGCATAGGCAATACTTGAGGAGGCAAATATGGAAAAGCTGGAGCAGGCGGAAGCACAACTGGCGGCTGAACAGGCTGTAACATCGGGGGTGCATTAGCACCTTGTACATAGGGCGGAGGCAATTTCAATAAGTGGGACATTAAGGAATCTTCCTCAAAATCTTTTCTTTTATCAAGGGAAGAGATAGGCAACGTCGGATAGCATTTATCTATTGCCATTCGATGCTGTCTGTCTGAAATTTCCATTGCATTATCTATTTCATCATCTTTGAATTGCTGAGCAGCCTGTATAATCGTCATTCCCTGTGTTTTCCTATCTCGTTTCGCTTGTTTAATTTCTCTCTGTTTGGCTTCCTTACGCCAAAGGCGAAAAGAGTCAAACATTGCCGGCCGGGCTTTTCTTTTAAATAACGTTGCTTCTAAATTATCTAGCACATCAGTTTCGAAACTACCATTTTCTGGCCATTTTAAAACACCATCTTTCTTTGTATATCGGGTCCATGTCTTATTAAAGGCAATAGGACCAACACCATGTTTAGAATAGAGCTCATATGTGGGAGTTCCAACCGAAGGAATCGGACAGGAGTCCTCAAGCTGGGAGTCCCTATTACAACCAAAGCAACAAAGTTTTCCAAACTTAGTCAGACCAGACATCTCACGATTTTTACTGGCTGTTCACAAACATCAAGGGGGTAAAACTTTCAGTTTACACAGCACAAATGCACTTACCCCTCGGCTTTGGCCACTGCAATGGCCAAATCTAAGAACCTAAGGACAAAACAAAGACCAAAATTTGTGGGCGCGACCCACCAAATACTTAACTAAGGATGTCTTCTTACACCAACAGAGGCCCGTCTATCGTCTCGCTTTACCATACATCATCAAAGAAAGGGCCAAGGCAGGGCGGCAGTCAGGGCAGCAGTCGTCAGTAGCCGTCAGGAAGGAGTAACCGCGCTGAAAAAGACCTTCGGACCACTTCGACATACAGGGGTCGCTTGACGTGGCTCGCGATTCCTCCAGAATTTTCTTGCGGGGTTCCTCACGACCTTCAGGCAGAACCGGTACCGCTGAAGCCGCCCCACGTTGGGCGCCAGTTGAAGAACCAGAACCTTATGGGCCTGGCGGCGCAGGGTACGCCTGAAATCTCCTTGGATTCACCTGCCTCAACTAACAGAGACACGGGACACTCTGTCAGGCGTAAAAGATCAGATTTATTAGCTGCAGCTAGTACAGTTGTCCAAGAAGTACACAAGGTATGTTCTCAGGAGACTGCCACTTTACTTTGTGGCGCACAATCTTATATACCGTATAAAAACATTTATTAACTACATACACTCCCAGAACACATAGAAAGGAGCCAGTAAGAATAATGTAAAGATAGAACAGAGCCAATAGAAATGTCGGAAAACAAGACAGAACAAAGTATCAAGTGACTTAAGGTTGCCTCCCCTCCAGCTGTGTTTGTCACCCCTCCCTTGAACTAATTCATTAACCGATCCACAACGAAGTTGCATGTGGTGCGATAAGTTTGTGTGCGTTTGGAGGACAGTTGTGAAATGAGAGAATACTAGCAAAGGACAGCGAAGGCCAGACGATAAGATAAGATCGGCGGAGAATAGTGTGAGCCTACAGATAGTTGAAACAAGGATTAGAAAACCAGACAGGGATTAGTGTACTCGGTCAGACCTTAATACCAGCCTTGTAAAGATAGAGGCAGAAAGCTGTTTTGAACACCATGTTGCAGAATAAGCAGAAAAGGCAGAATGGACTTCGTTCGCTGTGCTGCCTGAGTGAAGGCAACATAAAATGGCGGCGGGCCACAAAATGGCGGGTCGATACGATCGTATTAAAAAATCGAATTTCCTCACTTTGCTATCTAAAAAGCAGTCATTTGATTAAATTCATTATTAAGACACATAGGCCCTCATTCTGACCCTGGCGGTCTTTGACCGCCAGGGCGGAGGACCGCGGGAGCACCGCCGACAAGCCGGCGGTGCTCCAATGGGGATTCCGACCGCGGCGGTAAAGCCGCGGTCGGACCGGCACCACTGGCGGGGTCCCGCCAGTGTACCGCGGCCCCATTGAATCCTCCGCGGCGGCGCAGCTTGCTGCACCGCCGCGGGGATTCTGACCCCCCCTACCGCCATCCAGATCCCGGCGGTCGGACCGCCGAGATCCGGATGGCGGTAGGGGGGGTCGCGGGGCCCCTGGGGGCCCCTGCAGTGCCCATGCCACTGGCATGGGCATTGCAGGGGCCCCCGTAAGAGGGCCCCTACATGTATTTCACTGTCTGCTGCGCAGACAGTGAAATACGCGACGGGTGCAACTGCACCCGTCGCACAGCTTCCACTCCGCCGGCTCGATTCCGAGCCGGCTTCATCGTGGAAGCCTCTTTCCCGCTGGGCTGGCTGGCGGGCGGAGACCGCCCGCCAGCCCAGCGGGAAAGTCAGAATTACCGCCGCGGTCTTTCGACCGCGGAACGGTAACCTGACGGCGGGACTTTGGCGGGCGGCCTCCGCCGCCCGCCAAGGTCAGAATGAGGGCCATACTGCTTCTGTTTGTCATTTCTATGTAAGACTGAATTGTATATGAGAGAACTGGATGAGACCTGAGTGAACACGACTTCCCTGAGAAGCCAAGTATGTCATGCGCTCGGCTGCTCAGTCATCACTATCCTTCGGTAGAGATGAGGCACTTTTAGTTAGCCGAGCAAACCCAGATTGGAGTGACAGATGTCACCCGCAGTGGGTTAGATTTAGTCTCCCACACCGCGGGCGATTCTGCCACTCAAAATCCAGTAGTCTCATTAGAATAATGAGAGCCGACGCAACATGGTGCCGTCAACATTTGGTCAGGCTCAAATTTTTGGGTCCTCCGGAGTATCTCTGTCTCATTATATATAATGTTGCCTCTATACCATATACGGAGATGTCCGTGGTACTGAGGATTTCCACCCCAACTACGTAGGATATCCTATTTGCAGCAGGAGGTTGTTCAAGGAAAACCCCATTTGGTGTGACTACTCTAAACTTATAGTCTGTCTATAATGGCGAATCCACAGCAGATACAAATAGCAGTTAATATGAGACAACCTCTAACTGCACATTTATTTGCAAATGGCCTAACGCCCCAGGGTGGTCCAGTCACATTCATGGTGGATGCCCATGCAGCCTATAGAACAGAACTTTTTCATTCTTGGGTCAGATTTCCAGAAGTTGATGGGAACACAAATAAATTTCATCATTATACAATTGCAAATGGGCCTGGACAATACAGAGCATACGCAAGTTTAGAAATACCTTTATCTTATTAAGAACATAACAATTGGCTTGATGGCGCCCTACCCCACACGATTTTACCAGTAAGGTTAGGTCCTCTAAGTAATGATGGTCCAACCTGGCCTTTATTGGCCACCTATACACCACATCCTGAAGTTGCAAATTTTGCAGTGGCTGAGGTTCGTCGTTTATATACAGAATTAACAACGATATATAGACGATTAGTACAATTCATAATGCAAACATTAAATACAAACCCAGCACGTGCTGCTCCAGCACATCCACATGCAGCAATGTCAGGTATAAATCCGGCAACTGTACATTCAATAATGGGTAAAGTACCCGCCAAACGGGAGGAAACTCAGTTTTGGTTAGCACAAAAAATTAATGCGCTGGAGGCAGTATTTCCCCATACGGGACCTCAGGATAAACATAGAATATTAACGATGTGCTTGCCTTTTGGGAGAGTCCCTACAGTAGATAACTGTAATACGTGGGGCACTATATTTGCCGCGCTCTATACAACCGCACACGGTACACCGACACTTGCCAATTTACCGGAGGTGTTAAAACAAATTTAAGACGAATATGGGGCTGCCCCGGCCCTAGATTTGGGGATGCAATTGATGGGCAATTTTGCCACAGTATCCTCAAACCTTTTAAGTAACCTTAAAGGGGAAGCGGTCACACTTGCAGTGCGCATGCGGCTCCGTGACGTTTCACAATAGGTTCAGGAACGCGAGCTGCCTAAAATAATAGAAAAAACGTATTCTAGCATAGGTCGAGGCAGTTTAGGGGCCAGACCATCTAAACCACAATTTCAGGGCAAATCTAACAAAGATTTTACCAAGCAAGCTCCTGAGGGCCATAAGAAACAATGGGATAAAAAACAACAAACTCCTAAAAAAGAGAGGGGAGAATCTCTGCCTATGGAGACCCCGCAGAACAGATATAATCTCAGAAATCAAGATAATATAAAAACGCCTGATAGATATCAATATACTGATATACGCCAATTTCATTCCTTTCAGGACTCATCGGAAAAACGAAATGAGAGAGGTGCGCGATCAGAGAGAAGGACAGAGTACGTGAAACAGAGACAGGAATCACAATGCTATTCAGAGGTTTCTGTTAAAAAGGAAGAGAAACCCACCCAACCACAACCACAATTCAAAAAGAAAAAAGTGGCAACAGTCACAGTCCGACATGCCACTCAGGAAGAGGGTCCTCTTAAAGAACAAGAAGTGGGCTCTAGCACTGCTAGACAGTGCAGAAGAGGTCACAATAGTTCGCTGAAATCTTCTAGAGCATCTGGAGGTGAAAGCAACTGATTACTTTATACAAGTAGAGACATGCGTGTCTCCATGCCTGACAGGGTATATAAAGTAACACTACAGTTAGATGGAGACATTGAGTGTATAATAGATGCAATCTTTTCGGATCGCGTAGTAAACATATGTGATGTTTTGTTGGCCGAACAAGATTGGCCACCTGAATTTGTCCGTACCTGCCCATATGGGGAAGACGTGATTAAGCCTTCCTTCTCGCCCCTGGGTCCAGAGGAACTAGCTGACTCCTATCCCATTGATTGGGCTTTGGCACAGGCACCTGCATTATACAGAAATCATGTGGGATGGGATAGAGAATCACCCTACCATGTAATTCCAATCAAGAATGAACCTCAACCCCAACTGCAGTGTCCAATAAAACATGAAGCAAAAGCCCCTGTGAGAGAGATACTCACACAATTATGGTACCAGGGCGTAATTGAACCCTGTGTCTCCCCAATGAATAATCCATTATTCCCAGTAGCCCAACCAGACCATTCATATAGAATAGTCTTAGACTACAGACACTTAAACAGTCACACATGCACTTATGCTATACAAAACTCACATAGCACAGCACTAATGAACAACATAGTGTGTTAAAAATACAAAACAACACTGGATATTTCCAATGTTTTTTTCTGCCAGAATATAGCACCTAAGATTAGAGACTTAATAAGCTCCAGCGCACTAGGCTTCCAGAAAAAAATCTGTTACTTACCTCAGGGGTATAAGAACAGTCCAGGACTGTTAGCAGCTCGTGTGACAGCAATTTTGCACGAGATTGATCCTGAAGTATTTTCCTATGTAGATGATATCTATTTTACGGATGATGTATTGCTACAACATCTAAGACTGGTAGCCCACATTGTTGTAGGATTTGCTGAATTTGGCTACAAATTCAATAAAAAAAAAATTGCCTTCTTCAGCGTCCTGTTTTTGGGATATGAGATATCAAGTGAAGGAAAGAGCCTCGCGCCACAATTCTTGGAGAAATGCACACAGTTACAACCACCAAATATGATTAAAAAAACTCCAATCCCTCTTGTGTTTTCTAAATTTTGACAGAACTTACATACACGCATAAAACCGTTATATGATTTGATACGTCCTGATTTTTTAAGTAAATTCTGGACAATTGAACATACACGCATTCTTCGAGATTTGCAAACAGACATGTTTGTAGCACAACACTTACACACGAAGGACAACAAAACACTTTTGGTCATCAGAGTAATAGCTGGTGCCATCGGTTTCACCTATGTCACATTTAATGAAGGTGAGACGGTCCCGATCGCATATAAATCACACTTATACTCAGTGGCAGAACAGCACTTTGCTCCCACTGAGAAAATTCTCACTGCTGTACAGATGGCTGTCATTAAAGAACGACCTCTTGTCCAAGGAAAACGCATTATTGTCGTTTCTCCGATCCCAGCCCTGGAGGCTGTTACAAAAGCCAGCGTTCCAAACGCTAAAGCATTACATTCACGTTGGATACAATGGGCTACGTCTTTAACAGCCACTGATGTAGACTATATTTTTGACCCAAAATTGCAAACTCAAGTATTTTTGCAGTATGAAATAGAATACCCTGTTCCAGCAAATACATTGCCTATCGAACAATATCATAGAGTCATGTACACCGATGGCTCAGCACAACCTGTAATAGGCACAAAACCCCAATATTCTGCTGCTTGCGCTGTCATAAGTGGCTATATGGAGGGTGATAAATTTTGTCCTCTACATACCTTTACGCAAACCCTAGGGGATTGCATAGCACAGTTAACAGAGCTAAAGGCCCTGCTGATGGCACTGGAGCACAAGGATCCTGCACAGCCTATGCTGATTGTTTGTGATTCATATTATTGTGTCCAGTCCTTTAATGAATATCTGCATTGTTGGCACCAGAATCGATTCAGAGATTCCAAAGGCAACACCATCAAACACAGACTTCTGTGGGGGAAAGTAGTAGATCTGAAAGAGACGCTACCAAATGGCCATGTTGTGCATACACGTGGACACCAGCGCGTTGGGATCCAGTTGCTGGAAATACATTGGCTGATGAAGCCGCAAAGTCAGCAGTGGCTATGGCTGCTGTAGCTGCAGTAACTCATTCAAGAACAAAACCATACGCAGACATATAGGCTGCCGTGAAAGCTACGGCTGATGGTTCGCCCTATCTGAAAACATTTCCAGCCAAATATTCCTACCGAATGCGAGATCACCTGAACACTGAGGTTAGAATGCCAGGTGTAGGCGTGAGAGATATACCCAATAAAGACGTCAGATCAGGGTTGATTAAAGCAGCGCATGTAGGGGTGGCATCTGCTCATGCTGGTGTGGCAGCTACAATTTCGATCTTGCAAGCCCATTATTGGTGGTCAGATCTCTTTGGAGAGACTAAGAGGTATGTCCTTTGTTGTGACATCTTCCAACAAATCAAAGTGTCTACTGCCAAACGCCTGCCGCAGACACTCCTCTTGATTTCAAACAAACCATTACAATGTGTGTACTTGGATCATTGCGGTCCCCTAACACCGGATAGTGTATACAAGTATATTTTAGTTGCTGATGATTCATGCTCCAGATCTTTATGGGTGTGGCCACAACGTTCGGCTGACGCTCGGACTGTTATTAAAGATTTGCAAGTCTTTATCGGTACATATGCTGTTGCAGCTTTCCATTCTGACCAGGGCCCTGCTTTCGCTTCAAGGGCATCCAGGGACGCCATCGCTTTGTTGGGGGTCCAACTCCAGTACTCGTCTCCATTTCATCCAGATGGAATCAGTGTTGTGGAGTGATTAAACTGTGATTTAAAGCAATCCTCAACAGCCAGAGCCTTAGGTACGGGTCATAGTTGGCTTAACCACCTATATGGAGTCCAGAGAGTAACCAATAATCTGCCTAGAAGGTCCCTGGGGGGTCGTACTTCATATGAGTGCCTGTTTGGAACTCGAATGTATGTTCCTGATCTTGATGGTCCTGGAGTAGAGGCAGCAGAAACACTTTTAGTCACTGTTTTACAGGAATTGCAACAGTCCTGTGACAATAATTCCTCTATCAGTGCTGCCTCCAAAGGAATAAGGATGTGCCTGTAACACCTACTGGCTGGATTCCCAGAATTGGGGATCTTTTATGTGAAAAAGTCGCTGTGAAGAAGGAGTTTGGCCCTTCCTATCAAGCACCAGTCCCAGTATTGGGAATACACGGTACCAGAACTGTAATTCTACCACCGTTGGCAGGTGCCAAAGACAATCGTTTTGTCTCTATCGACAATGTCAAACTACACCATGTGGCCAATTTTGCACATCCGACCAAGGGGAACATCCAGTAGTTCCAGAATCCCTCTCAATACTGGTGAAGAAGTTCCTCTACATGTCATGTATACCAACACTGACACCTCTCCGAGCTTGGGGAGGGGGGAAGATGATTTTGCATTGTTTCCACTAACATCAAACAGTACAGAAACAGTTGACCGGGTTGACTCAACCCCAACACAAACGGATGGTGCTATTTATTGTGTACCACCATGGGAAACACCAACTCCACCAATGACCACGGCTCCAGCATTTACACGTACTGCTTCTGGATATTTTGATGATTTCAATGATGACGTCTCAGACTCATTTCCCTCTTCGACACCTGACTTGTCTGGAGCACGTAAGATAACGAACTGGTTTAAAAAAATATATTTTATTTTTCCATGGAACTATCTATGGTTCTCTTTGACTGTCCTAGCTTTCCTACTTTGGATTGGTTTTGTTATTACTTTTTTCTTGTTAATACATGGTCATTTTCTTCCTGAAAAATCAACAGTTGAATTGGTGGAGGAGATCTTAAAACCACATTTTTCATCACACAAGGTCCGAAGAGACTTATCTTTTGTGAACATTTCCGCAGTACCAATTCCTGATAAGATTGTTTGGGACAAAGTAATATTTGATATATATGGTCCCATGGGAGTAATTCAAGTACCATATGAGTTCAAACTATCAATGAATGATATTATAATACCAGGCATTGTTTCTGATGATTGGGATGTGAAAACAGTTGATTCTATGATGACTGAATTGCAGTATTATACTGTCTTTGAAAACGAAGATGTTTATCAATCTAAAGAGAATTATGGTGATATGTTTTGCTATAATTATTATGAGCACCATTTCATACATAGAGCGAGCAGCCCCAAAACTGTTTTTAATTATACACACTGGGAACATTGTCCGACTCCACCACAAGGGAGTTCCAAAACATAATCTGAAAAGTTTACATATTTTTCTGGGCATAATGTAAAAAATGCTGAGTCATATTATTTTAAGGTACCACCTACTAAAGATATACATATATAAATGATGAATACAAAATTTATATATTCGGAATCCTTTGTTTCCCGGTTGTCGATAGAAGGCTATGAATATTGGCTGAAGTCGATCGATCTAAAAAGTGTGTGGGGAACAAGAAATTGGCAAATTAGGGGAAAGGAAGCTTTATTTAGAGCATGCCTCATACCTGCACAAATGATATTCTTAAATGAAACTGTACAACAAACAAGTTGTTTAGGCTTAGCTAAATTTAAGGAATGAACATGCCCAGTATACCTGCCCCTGCAAACTTTTATAAATGGCAAAAATATACAAATGCAACTGAAGATCAGCTCGACGAATGGGTACAGAATGGTACATTTAATGTTTCACCTACAGGTCCTGGCGGGTGGTTATTGTGGACAATAGGTACCAATGAGTGTCATCAACGTTTTATCAACTCCTTGGGGGGTCTTAGAACTAGTAGGCCGAACCCTTGCTATATATCATCTGAACATGCGGGTATAGTTACGACATATAGTGTAGGAAAATTGTGCCAGCAATGGTTAAGATCATCCTTACTAGATGCGGTTAGAGAACACCTCAGTCTCCTGTCTAATGACACTGACTTACAGGACTTCCTGTTAGGCCCCAGAAAACACCGGAGAAAGCGTTTCTTATATGAAGTATATAATGAAATTTGGAAGCTTTCCAACAAGAAGCAGCTGTCCGGTTAAGGCAAATAGACAAGGAAAATCTAAAAAAGGCATTAGCTGTTGTGGATAATGAGATTAATACCTTGTCCGACCAGATATACACTTTAAATGACATAGGGCCTCATTATGACCCTGGCGGGCGTCGGAGGCCGCCCGCCAGGATGCCGCCCTCCAAAATACCGCGCCGCGGTCAAAAGACCGCGGCGGGTATTACAAGTTTTCCCCTGGGCTGGCGGGCGGTTGCTGAAAAACCGCCCGCCAGCCCAGGGGAAAACGACCTTCCCACGAGGATGCCGGCTCGTAATCGAGCCGGCGGAGTGGGAAGGTGCGACGGGTGCAGTGGCACCCGTCGCGTATTTCAGTGTCTGCAAGGCAGACACTGAAATACTTTGCGGGGCCCTCTTACGGGGGCCCCTGCCGTGCCCATGCCATTGGCATGGGCACGGCAGGGGCCCCCAGGGGCCCCGCGACCCCCCCTACCGCCATCCTGTTCATGGCAGCTTTTCCGCCATGAACAGGATGGCGGTAGGGGGGGGTCAGAATCCTCATGGCTGCGGAGCGCGCTCCGCAGCCATGGAGGATTCACACGAGCAGCGGAAAGTCAGCGGGAGACCGCTGACTTTCCGCTTCTGACCGCGGCTGAACCGCCGCGGTCAGAATGCTCGTTGGAGCACCGCCAGCCTGTTGGCGGTGCTCCCGTGGTCGGTGGCCCTGGCGGCCACCGGCCGCCAGGGTCAGAATGACCCTCATAGTCTCCTCTGCTATAGACATTATACAAACATATGTCTTCTTTACACCATGGACAGAGTCAGCTAATGTCCATTATGCTGATGGGTTGGACACTTCAAACATTGAAGGTGGGTCGCGTTCCCTGGCAGCATGTCAGTGGGAGGGAGATATTTTCTTCCTTTAATTTGACACACCAACAACAACTAATGGCTAAGAAGGAAGCAACTTATGTTATGCTTAATATTGAGAAATTAGAAAAGTTGCCTTTTACTGTGGCTGAAATACCATCTGCTGAGTGGCTAATACATGGGGTCATTCCTGTAGGCAGATATGAAAGGCTGGGAGATAGTTACATTCATGAGGTATGGGAGCTTCCCTTCTCATTCAAATGTTCCAGTGGCATGAAAGAAGTCTTTCTTAGTGGTAGTGAATGCGAGACTTCAGTCAGCCATTCGATAGTTTGTAAACAGCTGTCCTTGCATGGGGCGTGTAACGCTTCTGCTGTGAACTTGGCATGTTATCTGAAGGGAGTTCCCTTGATTAGACCTAAGTTCCAGGTGCTTTCAAACAGCAGCTACATCCTCCTCAATGGTGAAGACTGTTGTTTGTATGCAAGCTGGAATAGTTTACGTTGCTTCAGTCTCTAAGGTCGTTACATGCTGAGGGAAAGTTCTCTTTCCCCCCACTAAATTTAAAGAGGTAACTGACATTTGGTCTTACATCGCTACTTCAAATGTGAATTTTGACAAGTTGAGCAGACTCAAGGCTTTATTGTTTCAGAAGCATGTGGCACTTACATCTGCACGCGAGACCTACGCACTTCAGGTGGCAAGGTCATCAGCAGAAATACAGTCCCTTTTAAATACAAACTTTCCGAGAAACATTGGTGAACTCATGGGATGTATATTTAATGTGTCCAGTACAACTGTAATTGCACATTTTTTCAAAGCTGTTGGTTCTGGTTTCATTCACGCCTTCTCCTCCCTATTCGGTTTGATACCATCAGCAAACCACTCAATCTTTTCTAGTATTTTCGTGGGATTTCCGATTACTTTGGCTTTATTAGCTGGCATTTTGCTGCTGCTATTATTTATGCGCAATAGCTGTCCTGCCGCAACAAGAAGGAATGAAAGCGCTCCCATCAGTGCAGCTGTACTGTGAACGTATGATGCAGTATTTTGGAGCAACACTCCTGGAGCAATTGAAGTGTGGCTGATCTTTGTCATTCAGACCGGTCTTCCATTGTGTGCAGCCCGTGTTTCGGTGCCTCTGGTGCTCTTTCGAACATGCACTGAAAGTTTGATCTTTCAACGCAGCGGTTGCCTACATTGGACACTGATCTGTTGATGTTCTCGTTGAGGGTTCATTACCGGACATGCGTATTGAGGTTGCTTTTTCTACGAGAAGCTACTTATGAGTTGCCCTTCCTGGAGGATGTAGCTCACGACTCATCATTGGGCACACCATGAAATGCGGCCTTGGCTGAGGCTGAGGCTACGGAACATAACTGCTCCTTGATCCTTCTTGGTGATGGCTTTCCAACTTTAACATCGGCTGAAGTGGAAGATCTCCTGTCCTCTATGGTCCTGGAATCAATTGGAGCTTTTCAAAATTGACTTTGCCTTTTGAAATTCGGTATAACACCACATTCTCATATTTTAAATTGGCACGTTAGATGGTCATGCGTCCCTTCGACTTGTCAATCTTTGACATTGCCTATATATATATATCTTAGGTTGAGATTTTTAGCAGTAATTTTACATATCTTTGGCTTTGAACCGCTATCAACTGACAAGGGGAGGGTGTTGTGTAGCCATTTTAGTTATAGGTCCATGCACGTTATTTTTACACACTAGGCCGCTGTGCACTTTAACCTAGATATATTTTATTCAGTTTCATCTTATTATTGTTACAATAACCGTTTTTACGGTCTTGTTTTATTTCCGTCTACCTGTTTTTGCCTAGGCCAGCACTCTGTTCTCAAACAAGACATTCTTGATCACTCTGTGCTTCTTCCAAGGCTACAGCAAGGTACATTGCTGGTGAAAATGGTAGAAGTTTAGTCTCCAACATTCATAGAAAATACATATCCTTACGTAGGGACATTTTCTCAGAACATCGGTTGTGTTGTTATGAAAACACTTACAGATCCCTTATACGTCAGAGGGAGATTCCAGCCAGTGAACCACGACTGTATGCTGATTGCTGAATGTTTCACTATAGATTTTAATGTAGACCGCAGGCCTTTGCTCAGGTATGAGGGTTGATGTCTTCCCAGGGGAACCTGAAGGGCAGGCTTAGAGCTTAACCTGCTGTGCTCAATCATAACCTAGGTAGGGATTAGTCCATCGATTATAGTGACAATATGATAGCATTGTTTTTATGCTTCACTCTTCTCATCACAATTTTAATACTGTCATGTTGGGTCATCCTGATTATTGTAGCTCATGCTTTGCTATCTAAGATGCAGTCGTTTTATTAAATTCATTATTAAGACACATACTGCTTCTGTTTGTCATTTCTATATGAGACTGAATGGTAAATGAAAGAACCGGATGAGACCTGAGTGACCACGACTTCCCTGAGAAGCCAAATATGTCATGCGCTCGGCTGCCCAGTCATCACTATCCTTCGGTAGAGATGAGGCACTGCTAGTTAGCCGCAAACCCAGATTGGAGTGACAGATGTCACCCGCAGTGGGTTAGACTTAATCTCCCATACCGCGACCGATTCTGCCGCTCAAAATCCAGTAGTCTCATTAGAATATTGAGAGCCTACACGACATTATGACTACGTCCGAGCATAATATCTGTTTAATACATAAGGTGAGCCCAAAGCATGCCTGAAGTCTTCATTCTCTATTGGTAAAGTATTTGGAGGAGCAGTTGAAAACAAAATGTAATACTGACTTATTATCTTCCCAATAGCTGGATTTATGGATAAGGTGATTGGTCCAGACACTCACTTTAAGACATCCATTGGTGGTAGCTTGTTGGGTGTTGTCCTCAACTGGGCCAGATGAACAACCACTTCTAAGGACCACTGAAGTAGCCTGATTATCAACACAGGAGGTTGTGACAGGTGGTGCTCTGGGCAGCATGTTACACTTTCAGTGGAGATGCCACCTTGAAAAGTTTCTGCGTGACCTGCAGCAGATGGTGCTTGACTATGGAAAGCAGCAGCTAAAATAGACACTATTGCAGACAGTGCTCTGAAGCCAACCTGCACCACCTAATATATTCTGCTCCGCCAGTGGAATTGGCGGAGATTTGGCCACTCCACATTACGCTTGTACCATGGAGTTCTGGCCAATTTTGACCAACCACCGCATGCAGAGTTTTTTCTCACAGGCAGCTTACCAACAGTAAGTTGGTGAGCGCAAACAAGATTTGGCATCCTCTGGGTCTTTTGGTCTCTAGGAGGGCATCCGTTGAGATTCCTCCAATGCAGTAGTCATGGGAGGCAGCGACTATCGGTGGTCAGAAAGCTGATGCTCAAGTAGAAAATCTACTTTTTGTGTGGTTTGAGGAGTGTCTTTTGTAGTGTGTGCTGCAGGAATTGTTGATTTTGAGCAGGTGTGTGTTGACGGATGTGTCCACTAATGCTGATGGATGTGTCTGCCGTCAGAAAACCCATCCTTCATTGCTGTCCTCCATCCTTGGGGTCCATCCATTCCACTTTGGTGGCACCAATACTAAGGCCCATATTTATACTTTTTGACGCAAAGCTGCGCCAACCAGTTTTGCGTCAAAAAAATTAGCGCCGGCTAACGCCATTCTGAAGCGCCATGCGGGCGCCGTATTTATTGAATGACGTTAGCCGGCGTTAGCCGCCGGTGCCGTCTTGTGTGCGTTAAAAAAAACGACGTACACCAGGCAGCGCCGGCGTAGGGGGATATGGAGCTTGGGCGTCAAGAAATGGGGCAAGTCAGGTTGAGGCAATTTTTTCGCCTCAACCCGATTTGCGCCATTTCTTTTCACTCCCAACCCCCATAGAAATGACTCCTGTCTTAGCAAAGACAGGAGTCATGCCCCCTTGCCCAATGGCCATGCCCAGGGGACTTCTGTCCCCTGGGCATGGTCATTGGGCATAGTGACATGTAGGGGGGCACAAATCAGGCCCCCCTATGCCACAAAAAAAATAAAAATAAAACACTTACCTGAACTTACCTTTATGTCCCTGGGATGGGTCCCTCCAGCCTTGGGTGTCCTCCTGAGGTGGGCATGGGTGACAGGGGGTGTCCCTGGGGGAATGGGGGGGCACCTCTGGGATCCTTCAGAGCCCACAGGTCCCTTAACGCCTGCCTTTTGCAGGCGCTAAAAAACGGCGCAAAAGCGGCAGTGCGTCATTTTTTTTAAACCCGCCCACTCCCGGGCGTGATTTTTGCCCGGGAGTATAAATCCCACGCACATGCCTCGGAGTCGATTTTTTAGACGGGAACGCCTGCCTTCCATACAATTAACGCAAAGTAGGTGTCCACGCTAAAAAATGACGCTAACTCCATGGACTTTGGCGCTAGACGCGTCTAACGCCAAAGTATAAATATGGAGTTAGTTTTGCGTCGAAATTGCGTAAAAAAAAACGACGCAATTTCGGCGCAAACGGAGTATAAATATGCCCCTAAATCTGGTGACCAGATAGAGTTTTAAGAGGTGACGATGAACCGAGTACCGGCAACAGAGGACTGAGGATGAGCTGATCGACTGTTCTATGTCATGACCACTGTAAGTCTGTCCAGGCAATCCCTAAATATGGCAGAATGAAATCCGTCAGCCTGAGAGATAAATCAGTCCATTTCTGAAGGCGGAACTTTGGTCCCTCCACCAAACTTCAAATCAGAACAGGCCCCAAATGTCCATATAGTTTCAGAAAGATGCTGAACCTAAGAATGTTGGAACAGCCTTTTTTGCACATCTGCTTAAGTAATTTTTGATCGATACAAACAAAATAGCAACAGATGATCAGATGGTTTTGATTACCCATTTGGGAACTGACTTAGGCCCTCATTATGACATTGGTGGTGACTGTTAAAGTGGCGGTAATACCGCCAAAAGCCTGGTGGTAATTACTGCCAAATTATGTCCATGGTGGTGATACGTCCCATAGACAGCCAATGTACCACACCAACCAGCAGGGCGTAAACACCCCTGATCACGGCACTAACCATCAACAACCAAGGAAGTCAAGGTACCGCCCACCACATTATGACATAGAAAACCGCCAGGATTTCCAACGCCATCATAAGCCTGGCGGAAACACAGTACAGAAAATGAAAGACTCACCATCAAGGACACAGAGGACTCCGCCGCCACCATGGAATCAGGACTCAAAGCCTTCCCGATGCTCTACCACGCCATGGGTGTCCTGGAACACCGATGCCGACGAAGATGACAACAGTGAGTACTGCCGCCTAGCACACAAGGGAGGGAGGGAGGAAAAGGAGAGTGACACATACATGCATAACACACAGCATTCACACACACCATACACAGAACCAGTTGCAGAGTAAAATTAATGTCACAGGACCCAGTTGAAAAAAATGCAACTACAACAATTCTGATGTACGAACACTGTAATTTGCTGGCAATAGCCACCATGAAGAAACATGAAATGTAAATGAAGGCATCAATGTCCAGATTGGGCAATGGCCAGTCCAAAGCCCCAAAGGGCCACATGGCCACAGGGCACAGTCCAAGGCCCAACTGAACTCCTGACATAATCCGGACTCCACTGATCAGGGGCATCATGTTGGAAATGGGCAGGCCCCTCAGGGGGAAGGGAGTGGGTCGCACCTCAGCTGAAATGGGTAGCATGCCCACTGGTTCAGAAGGGGGCTCCTTGCCCCAACAGCCTCTGGAGGGGAGTGAAAGGCCATAGTCTCTGGAGTGGGTAACATGCCCACTGGCTCTGGAGGGGGCTCACTGCCCAACAGTCTCTGGAGATGAGTGAAAGACCACAGTCTCTGGAGTGGATAACATGCCCACTGGTTCTGGAGGAGGATCCTTGCCCAACAGTCTCCGAAGGGTGGGCTACATGCCCTCAGATGGTGGAGGAGGCTCCTTGGGTGCCTATGCTGGTAGAGAGGGCTGCTTGCCCACTGCTGGTGGAGGGAGCTCCTTGGCTTTCTTTGGTGGTGGAGGGGGCTCATTGGCTTTCTTTGATGGTGGAGGGGGATCCATGTGCTCTCTTGTGACTGCCCCCCTTGGCCTTTGACCTGTGACTGGTGTCCTTGCCTCTATGTCTAGGAGGTGCCTCCACTGACCCCGTCCTATGTCCCTTGGGATTCACCACCATAGCCCTCCCTTTCTGAGGCAGAGGTGTGCACTTACTAGGAGTGGCTGCCATCACACTCAGGGACCTCTTTGTGCCAGCAGCTGATTTTTTGGTGGGAGCAGTAGTAGACTGTTTGGCTGAGGTGCTGGGCTGGGTCGTTGGGACCCTGCTCCTACGGGCAGGACGGGGGTGGAGGGGGAGAGAAGAGGTCTAGTTGGGCAAGGAAAAGCTTCTTTGGGACGTTGGGAGATGGTGTGGGAGGAGGGATGGGAGTGGAAGTAGAGGGAGTGGCTGTAGGAGGTGTACATCTGCTGAACTTGGGTGCAGGTGCATTGGCAGTGTGCGTGTGTGAGGTGGATGGATGTTGGGTGTCTGAGTGGGAGCGTTTGTGTCTCTTCAGAGGGGGCAGACAGGATGGGAGAGGACAAACAGGACATGTTGAAGGATATTGTGGAGGTGTCTGCAAGTGGTTTGTGTGTGTTGCATGATGTGTTGATGGTGGTGGTGGCTGTTGATGCAGTGCATGCAGGAGTGAGTGCGGATGAACTGTGAGGGAGCAGGAGGAGGAGGAGGAGGAGGATGAGGGGGAGACAGTAGAAGCAGTGGATGTTGTTGTCTGTGCAACTGTCTGTTGTTTGTGTGAGTGTCTGTGGTTTGAAGTGTGGTGCCTATTTTAGTCTGAGCCACTTATGTGCATGCTTGTCTCTATGTGTGCATGGGATGGGTTGGGGTTGAGGAGACTGGGACTGGGAAGAGGTAGTTGAAGGGGGGACGGTAGGATCAGGGACACTGGCTGCCATCAGAGAGGAGGCCAGAGCCTGAAAGGATTGCTGTAGGGCAGCCAGGCCACTGTGAATGCCCTCCAGGTAGGCTTTGCATTGCTGCATCTGGGATGCAAGCCCCTGGATGGCATTCACTATGGTTGACTGCCCCATAGAGATAGATCTCAGGAAGTCAACATCCTCCTCACTGAGGGCAGCAGGGCTCACTGGGGCAGGACCTGAGGTGCCTGGGGCAAAGGAGATGCCAACCCTCCTGGTTGAGCGGGCAAGGGCAACTCAGTGGGGGGCTACTGGGAGGGTGGTGCTGGTACGGAGGGTGGCGCCTGTAGCTGTAGCTGGGGTTGTTCCAGAGAGGTCCGTCACCACCAGGGAGATTCCATCGGAGGAGGAATCAGAGTAAGTGTTGTCATCTCCTGTCCCTAGCATGGTGCTCCCCTCATCCTCCATGCCACTGGTCCCCCCGGAATTGGTGGACTCTGGCTCATGGGTCCCGTGGGCTGCAGCTCTCTCAGTAGCCAGTGCGCCTGCTCCTCTGCCAGATTATGATAATGCACACATGGACAGGATGAGAGAAGAAAATAGAGGGGGAGAGAGAAAGGGAGCACTGGGTCAATTACAGCACCAACACCATAGATGGCATACACATTACCATCACACACAGGGATCAAGATTGAGCACTATGCACCACACTGGCATTCCATTGGCTAGGTACCACAGCAAGATGAGAGCCAACCACTGCGATCTTCATCTTCCTGGGACTACTAAGCCCTGTCTGACATGGAATGCCACCTAGCTAGTTAACAAGATTTTGCCATTCACCCATTTACCCTGAGCTGGACCATGCAGCAATGTCTGAGCTGGCATTAAGGGGCACCCACTAACTGAAACCCACCAACAGGATCCCAAAGATGGTTGTTACACACACTGTACTCACCCCCTTGTGGCTGCTGTGCTGCCCTCAAGCGCCCATCCAGCTCTAGGTAGGCCACTACCAGTATGCAGGCTATCGGGGGGTCAGATTCCAATGGGCACCCCTCCCTCATTGGGAGGCCATCCCCAGCTGGGCCTCCGCGGTCTTCTGGGCCCAGCGTCTCAGGTCCTCCCACCGTTTCCTGCAGTGGGTGCTCTGCCAGCTATAGACCCCCAGGATCCACACGTCCTTGGCGATGGTATGCCAACATCCCTTCTTCTGATGGATACTGACCTGCAGAGGAAATACAGACAGGAGGACACCATTAAACATACAATCCAGCCTGTCACACATTTGGCCCACAAATACCGCTTCCCCTCAAATGGCACACACATCACCCGAAGCCATGCATGTACACTACCACCAGCCATCCCCCCACCCATGTACTCACCTGGTGGTCTGGAGGCCCATACAGCTGTCCACACAGGGGTAGGACCCCATCCACCAACTGCTCCAACTCCTCTGAAGTGACAGCAGGGGCCCTTTCCCCTGTCACACGGGCCACGGCAGGTTCGAGGCTCAGGTCACAGCAGCACATGCAGTGGATGTGTTGTCCTGTGGAAAGTCAGGAATCAAGTGAGATCATAGACAGAAACTGGCGGTCACCCCTACAGTGGTGTACACCGTCAGCGCAGCCGGTGATCCACATTGAAAACTGTACTCCATAAAGCCCCATGAAAGCCAATGAGGAATAGCACAGCAGTGCAAGACCGCCTTTCGCCATGACACCCAACGGCACCAGAGTAACGTCAGTTCCATCTGTCCCTACATACAGGACAGGCGGTCACCATTTTAGGGTGCTGGTCAACATTCTGAAATTGAAAACTGTGTCATTGCTGTCAATTGTAGATACATTGCCATTTACATAGTCCAATTACATACAATCTCAATGTACACTGAGGTGGTGGTTCTATTGGTCAGTTTGTCACTCCCTTCTCACTCTTGTGTCTCCTAGGTACCTACCACTGCGTAGGAATAGGAGGAGGAGGCAAGCTACCATGTACAGACCCCTTGTGGACTTGGCTACACTAGAGGACAGGCACATAATACTCCCCTATAGACTGGACAGGGCCTCAATCACAGAGCTGTGTGGTCAATTGGTGCCTGATCTGATATGTGATATCCGTCATCCCACGGGGATCCGCCCTCTTGTGCAGGTTCTATCTGTTCTCCATTTCCTGGCAACTGGCTCTTTCCAGGTGTCAGTGGGCTTGGCAGCAGGAATGTCACAATTGTTCTCAATAGTGCTGGCAAGGGTTTTGTCTACCCTGCTCAAACACATGCGCAGCTACATCGCATTACCCCAAGTGCAAGATTTAGCCACTGTGAAGGATGGATTCTATGCAATGGGACATATTCCAAATATTATTGGGGCCATTGACGGAACACATATAGCATTTGCACCCCCCCCCGTCGGCACAATGAACAGGTGTTCAGGAATCAGAAGAGTTTCCACTCACTCAATGTGAAAATGGTGTGCCTGGCTGACCAGTACATCTCCCACATCACTACCAAGTATCCTGGGTCGGTGCATGACACCTTCATTTTGAGAAATAGCAGCATCCCAAATGTGATAGCAAAACTAAAGAGGCACAGGGTGTGGCTAATAGGTGAGCCCGAGTCCCCACCCATCCCCATCCCCCATACCATTGCGCAAGGCAAATGTTTGTTTTTCAATTCTTGCAGGTGACTCTGGCTACCCAAACCTGTTGTGGCTCTTGACCTCTGTAAGGAATGCCAAGACAGGGGCTGAGAATAGGTATAATGATGCTCATGGGCGAGCCAGTATAATAATTGAGCGGACCTTCGGCCTCCTGAAGGCCAGGTTGAGATGCCTCCATCTGACAGGTGGATCTCTCTGCTACTCCCCTGAGAAGGTTAGCCAGATAATTGTTGTACGCTGTACGTTGCAAAATCTGGCCATCAGAAAACATGTGCCCTATCTGCAGGAAGAGGGGGGTGAAAATGCTTTTGTGGCAGCAGTGGACCCTCAGGACAGTGAGGACGAGGAGGCAGAGGATGAGGATGTGGACAACAGGACATCAGTCATACGGCAGTGCTTCTAATAACACACAGGTAAGACAGTGGAACTGACCATTCCTCTGATTATGTATCTTTTCAGTGTGGCTGTAGCAATGATGGCAGTCACTGCCTTACCATCTCAATTGACTGTCACCTATGCCTTCTCATTTTGCAGATGTTGGTGTGGTTACAACTGTGTACTGATGTGATGAGCTGCCCTCTGTGTGTTGCTTTCCCCCTCTGCCTGTGTCCCCTGAACTGAGTGCTCACTGCCACTGACCCCTGGACCTTGATTGTCTTGGCTGTGAGGTGTGGACTGGGGTCCCTGTGCAGGTGGGCACACTTTTGATTCATGTGGCCTGGGGACAGAGGTGTGGGGATGTTGGGTGGATGCTGTGGTGTTGGATACTTAGGGGGGAGGCTCTGTGGTGGAGTGTGTGTAGGCTGGGGTAGCTGACTGACCAGTGGCCCCTGATGGGCCAGGAAGTTCATCCAGAAGTCCAGAATTACAGTCATCACTGGGGAATCTTCTGATGGGGGACTTGGTAGCTGTGGCACCTCCTCGCCACTGAGAATGTGTGGGGTACCTGTGGGGGATGTAAGTGGTGTATTATGCTACATGTAAGTGACATTTTCTACATCCCTAGCTTCCCCTATGTTGTTGCTGTTGCCCTGCCACCTTTGTTTGAATATGGTGATGTCTTGTGGGATTGTTAGTTCTCCATGCTGTGCATGCATTGGTGGTGGGTGTACATACAGGGCTGGGAGGGATGTTCATGCAGTGGGTATGGCATGCAGGGCTTGGCATTCAGGTTAGTCAATTGTGATGGTGCACTGTGTGAGATGGAGTGGAGTAATCGGTGTCAGGGTGAGGGGTGGTAGAGGCATGCAGGTATGTGGGGGGATGGGTAGTAATTATTGACTCACCAGTGTCCCGTCCTCCTGCAACTCCAGTGAGTCCCTCAGGATGCACTATTGCCAAGACTTGCTCCACCCATGCCCTCAGCTGTGGGGGAGGAGGTGGGGTCAACCACCAGTTCACTAGATGGCGAGCTGGTGCCTTGCTGCTATGGAACGTACCTTCCTCCTTAGGTCATTCCACCTCTTACTGATGTCGTCCCTTGTTCTTGGATGCTGTCCCACGGCGTTCACCCTGTCTACGATTCTCTGCCATAGCTCCATCTTCCTGGCAATGGAGATTTGCTGTACCTGGGCTCCAAACAGCTGCGCCTTTACCCTGACTGTTTCCTCCCCCATGACCCACAACACCTTATCTGTGAAACGGGGGTGCCTTTGTGGGGACATGTTGTGTGGTGTGTGTTTTGCAGTGGGTGTTGAGTAATGTGGTGTGGTGTGCGTGACGGATGGATGGGTGTCTGTGGTGTGTGTGTAGTTGTGTCTCTGATTTACATGACTGTCTCTTGGCTATTTTCCATGTTTGTAAAGGGTTGTGGGTAATGTGGGTGTGTGTTGTATAGTGCTATGGGTGCGTGGGTGTGGTGTGTATATCAGTGTAGGTGTGTGACTTTAGTTTTGGCCAATGTTGTGTTGTTCTATATTTGGGTGGCCATTCTGACCGCACTGGTGGGTACCACCAAAGGTTTACCGCCATTGAATGTCTGCTGTGGTGATTCGTTGGTTTCAATGTGGAGGGCGTTGCTTTGTTGGTGTAACGGTATGTGTGTTCGTACCGACAGTTTACAACTAACCTTTGGTGTGTTTGTGGAAGTATTCTGTCAGTTTAGTGTGTGTGTCATAATATGGCGAATGGTTGTTCGCCTCCGCGATGGTATGTTGGCGGACGTAAGTGGGATTTACCACCATTGTCATAATGAGGGCCTTAATTTCTTCAGTCAATAAAGCAGCTCCTTTCATTGTCAAGGATTCTAGTTTTTCACTACATTTTGTCCCTCAGTTGGCAATGTAATATTAGCAATGCATGATTCTTTGATAGAATTGATTTAATTCTGTAGTCCTTAATAAAAGGACCTCCATTTGTACAATACAAATATATATTATGTATACTTCTTTGTTCTCTAAAAATAAGTGCACTATATTTTTACTTCAGGGAGAGTCCTTGAATCAAGGACCACAAATAATTCAGCAGAAGGGCAGTTCAACAACACTACTTAAATGTATGGGTATTTGGCACTATTACATTTTGGGGGTTAATTTGAATATGTTTTAGAGTGGCTTTCCATAAACTACTAAAATCATTAAAACACCATTTTAAAAAACATCAAATATTTACAGTTTTGCTGACACCTAGCAAGTATTGCCCATTAGGTGTGTTAGTCCCATGTCAAGGTGTAGTTTTTACTGTTGAAGGAACTGCATAACATTTGTCTGGTTACAGTACTAAGGGCCTGACTGAAGGAAAGTGGTGCTGCAACCAGTGTAGCGCCACTTTCCTTGTGCCCCTGAGCACTCCCTACTGCCACCATGATCTAGGGAAGGGGGCAAAAGCTTCAGAATTCCTGAAATCTTGGCACTACTACTGCAGAGTACATCAGGGCCCATTGTATTCAATGCCATTCCCCCTTTTAACGCCTCTTAGCAGGCGTTAAAAGTGCTGGAAAAATTGGCACAAGGAAATCTCTTCGATTTCCTTGCATAATTGTTTTGCCCCCACTAATGGGGGAATGCCCGCTTGCATACATTATGCCGGGTGCAGGCAAAATGTGGCACAAGGGTTTACAAAGTGGTGCAATGCATGCAATGCATCACTTTGTAAATATGTTACATGTAAAAAGCCACTTTACCACCACCCTAGCGTAAAAAGAAATTACGCTAATGCTGCCCTAAAGTGGCGCTAGTGCCTCTTAAATTAGGCCCTAAGTATATAAACTAAACTTACTTGGATGACGCCGTTCAGGAAATTAGATTATGACTCTATACACTGTGGCCTTGAAGTCACAGTCTTGTTTCGTTGTTCATTTTCATTTTTCCAAAAACCTAGTTTGACATCAAAGGGAATATTAAAAAGTATGTGTAATCATTCTGACTTAGATTCCCGGAGTGGAGAAGAAGGCACACGAAATTCATTTCTATGTACTAGCAGACATAACATATTTGCACAAATTTGGCTAAAATTCTGCTCCAAAAAGGTTTAAAATTGAATCACACTCGCCTCTTGAGAAAGGTCAGGTCTCTAGGCTTGTAATGATATTTTCATCACTAACGGGTAAATTCAAGAAATTACTTTAAGGGTACCAAAGACTCCAGTTTACTAAACCAGAGGGGCTGCGACATCTAAAAAGCATTTTTGAATTTACTAAACCCATTTATAGATTCAGTGAAGTCTTTCTGAATTGGTAAATAGGGTTAGAATTGGATTATGCAGTACAATTTGGAAGGGGAGTGTTGTGGAGATCTCTTCCAAACTGCGATTACTACTCTGATCTATCAGTGGTTTACAAACACTATTCTGCATGCAAACCACTGAAACGTTATCTACTACCATGTGTGCGTAGTAATTTATTTGCAAAATGGAAAGGTTCCCTTTGGGCCCCCTTCCCCTTTGTGAATTAGCACACAAGTTTTCGGCTACCAGGCAGTGGTGAAGAGGACCACTGCGATCACTCTCTGAAACTTTTCAAAAACGAAAACATTTTTAGGCAGCCCTTATCGCTTTAAGAAAATTGGGTTGCTTTACAAAAAAAATATTCTCTTTTGGAAAGCACATATGGGGTGGTCGTCTGCTGGCCCTTCCAGGCCATCGTTCCTATGATAGAAACCATTGAGTTGCAAATTACAACCTGACTAATATATATTTATTGGACTGGACAGTCTGTGAATAACAACGATTCCTTATTTTGCAAACTGACCTATTCTTACATAGGTTGTTTTCCAAAATCTAAGTCAATTAGCAAAAAGTCAGTGAGCATTTTGCAACAGTTTTTATTCAGAATGAATTTTTACTACACCTAGCCCGGAGTACAGTATTCTCTTTATGGAGGAAAAAATGAAAATACATGTACTAACGAAATTAACCGCAAATTGATACGTCAAACGTGCACATATGCAAGTTACAGTTTAATGCAATTATATAATAACATTTCTAAACACATTTCATTTCGAATAAGCGTCTTTCGCTTGCATTTTCAGTCTACACTGAGAGTAAATCATTCCATTTGTTAAATTATCTGATGTTATAGGACTCACTGTAAAGTCGCACACAAGGGATTATGATTGACTCATATAAATAGTCTGAACACTCCACTTGTAAGAGAAAATGAGATTTGCAAAAAAAAAGGTCCTTTACATACAAATAGGTAATAACTGCTAGGTTTGGCAAGGGTCTAGGCAAATGCACGCCGGAAAGTGAATGTAATTGTATTTTAATGGTATGTTTCCGTTTCTCTTTTGATTGAACATGAAAGTTCATTTTGAAATTCATGAAAACAGAAATATTTTTAGTTGCAATCTCATTTTAATGCTACCTCACTATTGTCACAAATGAAGAAGTGAGAGATGTCAACTGCAGAAGGGCACTCGCGTGACAGTACAATAGAAGACGCGTTTCTTATTGCTTTCTGTAAACTACAGAAATAGTGCATAAATCTAAAGAGCTTTTTATCTGGACCATACCATTCAGAGGTACCCTCTCAAACTGCTGAAAAGGGATAGGGGAAGAGCTATTGGAACTAAAACGTTGTTTTGTTAATTTCCGCCATGGATTAGCTGGACAGAATTTGAAGTTAACACGCTTCCTGCCAGTTGAAAGTCATGTGGATTATTAAATCCTGTACCACACCCATCCCAACTACCCTATCCTTTACCGTCCCCTCTGGCATTCACTGGTCTTTCTGGGCCTCATTACAGCTCCTTGGTTATTCTGAGTAGCAGCACTTCACCCGGTAAATGCTGAAACCACAGGATGAAGTATTTACCATGTGTAATTTTACTTTATAATTTAAATTTCGGTTACTCAGATTAATATGTCACGATTTGAAATACAGCAAATTGTCCATGCTCTCAGGTGCACAAACACCGAAATTGCAGGTTTGCATTCATGGATTCAAAAAACCGAGCAGACTTAGCCAGCTGGTGTAACAACACTCTTATCCTGTTTCCGATGTAAACTTGCATTTGGGGTAGAAACAAGATTTACACAACATCCACATGTCATATATACTATATGTACTATATGTGCATTCATATATCTGTCCTCTGGTGTGCGCACAACTCGGGAAGTTTAAACATTTTGCTTTTAAGTAAGCAGCATGCTACCTTTTTTCGGATTGTGAACACACGTCCAGAATTGAGTTAATGAGATTTCTAGTACATAATCAGCTATTTGTTGTTAAACAATGTATTATACGTTTCCATGGCTATCACTCACATACAGTACATATCAGGATGTGTTATTTTGGGCATATGGAAACAATTCCATCTATTTCATTTGTGTACACCATTGCAGATCCTAATAATCCCATGATTACACATACAAATTAATGGGCTACAATGATCTGGGTCATGAATGGTGCTATAGTTACCTCAGGACTAAATTAGGGAATCATCCTTTATGTGAAAACACACCACAATAGTTCACATTGTGATAAGAATCATCAAAGTTTGAAGATCACTCATGATGTAAATAAAATTATGATCTATCTGCATCTTCTCTCTAATCTACTGAGCTACTGGGATCTTGCCAGTACTCCGTGATCTTCACAGGAGCTCTTATTGACCTTCTAACACAAATGACATAGGCATCGTCCCATCTGGTGTCTGCACAAAACATCAGTCATTACGAGTATTCATCATCATCCAATTGTCAGCCACTTCACAGCACCAATAAAGGAACCCAGCTGATCATTATTTTCCCTCTGCCTGTTAGTTTTTCAGAAGATTGGAATTACCTCCAATGTTCATAAAATGCATAGGACAAGACTGTCTGCCGCATTAATCTACACTACACTGCTCGCACCAAGGCCATCTACATATGATTTGACTTGATCTGACCTCCAGGTGCCTCCCTTTGTGACTTGTCTACAAAGGGATGTCATCAGAAAGTCCCAGCAGCACTTCTGAATATGGGATGCCTTAAATATAGATACAAAAATAGACCATTGAAATTAAGTGTAAATAGCTGATCAAATCATGCATGAGGCCAGGTGACTAAATTATTCATCAAGCAAATGCAAATAATGCAGAAAGATTTTGTCAACTTGCATCCCTTTCAAATCTTTCACTACTCAACAAATAACATAGAAGGAATGATTGGCAATTAACTATACCATCAAGATGTATTCCATCATCCCTGGAATGCAACCATTTCAGATTGATCATGCCACAGGGCATAGAGTATTCCCCAGAGATTTTTTACACCTTTCATAGAGGCCTCAGGTGAAGATTGTCATGCAGTTCAATTTAATGTCGCTGTCACAGCACTTAGTTGCCTTGACTAAATACGTGCTATTGAGGCAATAGGAAACAAAAGAAAGGGGCAGAATTCAGAGCCCCCTAGTGCCTCCTTGTGCCACATTAGTGTCTTTTTTTTAATGCTAATGTAGCCCAACAAGGCCAAAATTGCACACCAAATTTACAAAGTGGCGCAGTGCATGCATTGCGCTACTTTGTAACCCAATGCTCTACATTATGCCTGTGCAAAGCATAAAGTATGCAAAGGGGACATTCCCTCATTGGGGGGGCTGAACAAATGGTGCAAAGAAATCTAAGAGATTTCTTTGCATAATTTTTTTCCGCACTTTTAATGCCTGCTCAGGGCAGGCATTAAAAGGAAGCAGACCAGTGTTTACAGTGGGCTTCATTAGACTTTATAGGATTAGCGTCAAAATTCTGCAACGCTCAGAACAAGTGTCAAAACTTTAAAAAGCTATTTACCTAACTACTGCCATGGTGCACCGTATTTTAGATACGGCACAGGGGGGCGCTAAGGGCCGCAAGAAAAGTGGCGCATCACTGGGTGCAGTGCCAATTTTCTTAAATCTGGCCCAAATTGTTCTAGTCTGCTGCTCCTGACCTCTCATGCAGACCCTTCATTTTCGTATCTGTTGCCCATACCTTTAACCATCTGTGTGATCCTACTGTCTGTAGTCATAAAAGTTTCACCCTAACTTTCAGATGAACAGTTGATTATCAAACTAACTATGTAGCCCAGTTAATCCATCTGTGTCTGCTTTCAAGCTTTTCATGCCTGGAAAAAACAGGATGTTATTCTTAAACAGAAACCAAAACGGATTGATCAGCATGTGTCCCTTTTTCTGCTTTTTAGGGTCTCACCGCAAACCCCCTTGCCAAAAATAACTGAGGAATTTAGACCACAAACTCATAATCAACAACTACATCAGACAGATTTCTAACTAACATCTTTAAACTTTAACCTCCATTTTGCTCAGATTCTTCCCCTTTCCTCGGTGGGTGATTAACCTAACCTGCTTTGACTGCAAGAATACCCTCCTTGCTGAGCTACGCCCAGGGACCATCCCTCGTTTTGAATTTTAATCTTTGGGAATAAGTTTAGAAAACTTTTAAATGTCTTCACTGGCTTTCCAATTACTCCCATGTACTTTTCAAAATGCGTTTTAACATTAGTTAGAAAATGTCGATTAGCGCCCCTCATATATCAGCTCTAGTCAACCCAATCCTCTGACCGAAGGGCACCCCAAGACCAAGAAATCTGAGAAAACTGGAGGATAATTGCCATTTTTGCCTAACGTGATGCAGCTCTCTCCCTCTCACCTTCAGGATCACTGATGTACGCTCTACTTTGTGAAAAAACTAGAAGACCTTCTGAACTTCACTTACTCTGCCTCTCCTAAATTCAGGCTAACTTCTGCTCTCACACTGCATCTCAATGCAGCATGCTCAGAAGCAACTACTCTACGAGTATATGTGGTGCACCAAACAAAATACCAAACAAAATAAAAAGTAGATATTAAAGAATGAGCCTTAATGCAGAAATATTTGTATGTTTGTTGTATGATATTGACTTTTACTCTTCTTTGAAAGTCTGAAAAGGTAAGTTGTTTTATGGCATTACTTGATTTCACATCTAAAAGTTTATTAAAAAATAATGTTGTGCCTTGTGTCAACACATTCCTACACATCCTACCGCTTTGTGGCTAAAATAATTACCAAAGAAAATTGATGTTGCTGAGTCATCGTATTTATATGTAGTATGACAAAGCAAGTTTACTTGGTAAGTATATATTTAGATTTTCTGTTGTTTTATGATGAGCACTACACGTTACAATACCAATGATAACTTTGAAAATCTCTCTCTTGCAGATCGACCCACTAAGAGTAGTATAGTTTTGTTGGTATCTATCATCTTAAATTAGTCTGGTTGGGATTTGCCTATTGTGTAAGGATAAATACGACAATGAATTGTAACAGAAAAGAAAAATAGTGAATGCAAAACAAAAATCGATACAAATCAGTTAATTATCTTTGTTAAACCTGATATCCTTCATGTGGTATTCCCCCGAACGTTTTGTCTTCGACCTTCCTGCTTTGCTGTTTTTTTCACTTGGCTTTAGGACTCTGTGCACTCTGCTAAAAGAGTGTTAAGATGCTTGCGCTCTCTCCCTAAAACATGCAAAATTGGGCTACCCCTGATTGACATGTTTTATTTACTTATCTGTCCATAGTATATGGCACAACATGTACCCAAAGCCTGTAAAGAAGTGTTATTAGTAGGCCTAGAGCATTCATTGCACTACCCACCATAAAAGCACTTGAAAAATTTCTCAGGCCTACCATTTCAGACTGCAGTGCAGTTTTAAACTGCCATTTCGACATGGCAAAATAAACATTTTGACAGGCTTAACCCTTCCTTTTTAACATTTACAAAAGTCACCCCTAAATTAGGCCCTAACAGCTCCTAGGGAAGGGTGCATTGTATTTAAGAAGGAGAACGTGTGTACTTATTTTATACATGTCCTGGCAGTGAATAACTTTTAAAGTAATTTTTTACTGGGGTAAGGCCTATCTCTCCCATTAACTAACACTGTGATACCTTATTACATTTAATAAGTGCTAACTTTGGATTGGGAGCATATATATACTATGCTGTTTAGACTTAAGTGAACTGTAATTTAAAATCCTCTTTAATGCTATACTTGGATTTTAAGTCAGAGTTCTGAAAATGGCACTTTTAGAAAGTAGGCATTTTCTTGTCCCAACCATTAGTGCCTTTTGCCATTATCCTGAGTCACATGACTGTGAATGGTTCTGCTGCTGAAGTTTGCATATTCCTCCTAGACAGTGACAAAAAGGGGACAGGGGTGGGCATAACAGGCCACAATGGCTGGGGTAAGAGCAGTACCCTACCCCACTTGCACTACAAGGGGGCTGTCTCTACAGCACAGTCAAAAGAACCTGACACTACAGTTTTGTCACTCAAGACAGTTTGGAGCCTTGAGAGGAGAAGGTGAGAACTTTCAGGAAGCGGATGTGGTGGTAGGACCACTTTTCACTATACCTTTGGACCTGTAGATGTTTCAGAAGAAGGACTTCTATGCTGCCAGAAGGTCTTTCCTGGTGGCCTCCTGCACTGCTACTAAAAGGACTGCCATGCTGCCATAATGTCTGAAGAAGAAGGAGAAGGAGGACTTGACCAACCTCTTGAACAAAGGACCACCAGATTAACTCCAAGAGCTAGTTTGCTGGCCTCTTATGTGAGCTGAAAGAAATAACAAGCTTCTGAGGCTTTGAACCCTGTTGTGGCCTCTGCTGGAGTGAGCCCTAACCCCCCAAGTGGTGTGCCCCAGGTCCTGGAACGTTGGTGCAATACTGGAGTGGCTTCCTTCTCCAAAATCCAAAATCCAAAATCTGGGACTTAAAACATTTTTCAGCAAAAACTGTTCTGAGATCTGACAGGAGACCAGAACCTACCTGCAAGCTGATCCACCAGAAGTGCATCGCTGGTGAAATTGACTTTGTCACAGCTTCTGCTATGTTCTTCTCTCCAGCAGCAAATCCTTGTTAGCGGGACCTCGCAGCAGTGGGACCTGGACTTATGGAACCCTTTTTGTCTACAGCCTGCAGATTTCTCCTGCTGGGTTAATGCACTTTATAGGAAAACATCTAAGTATGAAGGTAAACATTTTCACCAGGCTCAACAATGACCAGCACCATATTGATAACGACAGCTTCTTTGGCCTGAAAATCCAGCTTTCCCTGCTCAGAGCTTTTCCTGACATTGTCAACAGCTTCAATGATACTTCCTCCAGCATTTCTCCATTGTAGATGACCTCCTCTAATCTACAGCCTTCTACCTGTACGGCCCGTTGAGACGCTATTTTTTCTACAACATTTTCTTGAACTTTTTCCTAAGTCCGAAGGTGAGCCAAGATGGGGCCTAAATACACCCCTTGTTTCCACTCCGCGGTCCATTGCGGTATGCACAACTTTTGACCTTGCCCTGGTGTTAGAAATTGTAGGGCATATTTACAAAAAAATTGCCGTAGGGCAGGGATACATATGTTTTTACTGTGCTGCCTTATGCCAATTTAGAAGGGCAGGGGTGCACCATATTTGAGAGATATGGTGCATTTCTGTCATTTCAGCCAGTTCCAGCACACAATTTGGTGACTAGGGTCAATGCAGGCACCCTTGCACCATGGTGCAAGGGTGTCTGTGTTGTTAGCAGGATTGTTTTTATGCAGGAAGGAGCACCGTCTTGCACAAAAGCAATCCATGGAGGCTTTTTCCTCTTTCTATATATGATGCAAAATGCATTCCCAGGTTGACATGTCCTTGTAAATCTGAGAATGCGTCAAAATACATGGGTGTTGCATGAGAAAACTCCCTGCAGTGCCCATGGAACACCCTTCTGATGCAGTGCAAGGCAATGGAGTGACTTGCACTGCTTTGCCTTACACCATATCTAAAACGCCCTGAAAAGCCACGCAAAGTGGCTTTGTGTGGCCTCGTAGATATGGGTCTACCCTCTGCACCACTGGAGAGTAAAAAAAAAAAAAGATGCAAGAGTGGTGCAATGGGCTTGTAAATATGCCCCAAATTGCCTGGTGGGCAGAGGTATGCACCCTGTCCAAGCAGGAACCATAATCCTAGTCAGGGAAAGTCAGATACACGCCATAAATTAACCTGTGCTCACCCTCGGGTGGCTTAGCACAAATCAGGAAGGCTTAACTTAGGAAAAAATGTGTAAAGTATTTGTTTAACACTTACATCAGCAACCCAGTGAAAATACCACACAAAAAAATCCACACCAGGTTAGAAAAATATAGCTTAATAATATGAAAGAAACAAGATCTAAACTATAAAATTCCAATAAGTAGAAGTCGCTTGATGAACATTTAAAGAATTAACTTAGTTTTAGTGCTTCGAAACATAGGCCCATATTTATACTTTTTGACGCTAAACTGCGTTAACGCAGTTTAGCGTCAAAAAGTTTTGCGCCGGCTAACGCCATTCTGAAGCGCCATGCGGGCGCCGTATTTATTGAATGGCGTTAGCCGGCGCAAGCAGACCGGCGCTGCCTGGTGTGCGCGAGAAAAACCACGTACACCAGGCAGCGCCGGCGTAGGGGGAAAATGGCGCATGGGCGTCTTAAAATGGGGCAAGTCAGGTTACGTCGAAAAAATCGTCGTAACCCGACTTGCGCCATTTATTTTCGACGCCCATCCCCCATCAACATGACTCCTATCATTGTAAAGATAGGAGTCATGCCCCCTTGCCCAATGGCCATGCCCAGGGGACTTCTGTCCCCTGGGCATGGTCATTGGGCATAGTGGCATGTAGGGGGGCACAAATCAGGCCCCCCTATGCCAAAAAAAATTATTAAAAAAAAAAAAAAATTACTTACCTGAATGTCCCTGGGGTGGGTCCCTCCAGCCTTGGGTGTCCTCCTGGGGTGGGCAAGGGTGGCAGGGGGGGTCCCTGGGGGCAGGGGAGGGCACTCTGGGCTCATTTTGAGCCCACTTGTCCCTTAACGCCATGCCTGACCCAGGCGTTAAAAAGCGGCGCAAATGCGCCGTTTTTAGCCACGCCCACTCCCGGGCGTCTCTTTTGCCCGGGAGTATAAATACCACGTAAAGGCCTGGGAGTCATTTTTTAGACGGGAACGCCTCCCTTGCATATCATTAACGCAAGGAAGGGGTTCACGCTAAAAAATGACGCACATTCCGGGAACTTTGGCGCTATTCGCCTCTAACGCCATAGTATAAATATGGCGTTAGTTGGCGTTAGTTTAGCGTCGAATTTGCGTCGAAAAAAACGACGCAAATTCGGCGCAAACGGAGTATAAATACGGCCCATAGAGTGCCAAACTGGGCCTATCTGGTTGTGCCATACCGAAATCTGAAAAGTCAGACCAAAAGCGACATAGCGCAGGTTGGTTACAGGGACCATCATTGGCACACTGAAAACAGGACCTTGGAGTTTGCGCCAGCATTGAAGGAGTTTGCGAGGAGCAGTTGAGTCAATGCATCATTGTCGATCTTGGCAATGTAGGTGATGTGTTGATTCTGAACCATGTATTTGAGGCTGCATCTCTGCCGATCCCCTTAGATGTAAGTGATGCACCGTAGGCGAGCCAAGCAGCCGGCCATGCGATGGCCCCTGAAACAGTGATGCATAGGGTTCCGACCAGCGCAGTGGCAGCGATGAATAGATTTTATATTTGCAGCACTCTATACTTACTTCAAAAGACCCAGGACTGGATTGGCACCACTTGAGAGGGTAAGACGTACAGCAAGCAGAGTCCAGGTGTTTTTACATGATGGAGTGAAGTCTTGGATGTCTCTGAGACTTTGGAAAAGGAGGCAAGCCAGCAAGCCCTTGGAGTCACTTTGGTTTCTGGGGATGTCGAGCTATAGATACAATCCTTATCACTCCCAGGCAAGGAGGGCAGCACTCATCAGGGCAGGCACAACAGGGCGGGGTCCTGCAGTGTGGAAGTCCCTTCAGCAGCACAGCTGTCCCTCTTTCTGGCACAATGTCCTCATGTTGGGAAGGGTACTGAGTTGGTGGTGTCTGCGGTACAGTTCTTGTGCCCAGTGGTGCCTTTGAAGTGGGAGAAACTTCAAAGAGAGACCTTTGACCTGCCCTTCCTGCCCTGTCTCCAGACACACTACAGGGGCTTATGCAGTCCCTTGTGTGGGCTCAGGACACAGCCCATTCAGGTGTGTCAGCTCCTCCCTCCTGTTCTGCTTAGGATAGGCCATCGGGATGTTGATGGTCCATCAGTCAAACCTATGCTCTCATTGTGTGTGGCTGTCTGGATGGAATGCACAAGAGCCCAGCTGTCACCCCAAGACATGTATTCAGAGTCATTATCATGAGACTAAGAATGTAATAACATTTTGGAATTAATGTTTACCTCTCCACCTTATCTATATTGCTTCAATGAGACTTACCATAAATAAATTGAAGAAGTGTTCTCTGCTTTTCTATAGCCTAGAAGCAGTCTGTGGGGCATTTTTTCCTGGTGTATTCTGAGACAGGCAGAAGGCACTAGATGATTTAAGTTAAGAAATTGCCAACTTTCTAAAAGTGGCATTTTCAGAATTACAATTTAAAATCGGATTTTACCATCAGTTGTGATTTTAAATTGTGATTCCAGAGACACCAAACTGTGGTGTCCCATCTCTTCCTAACTGCACATTACACTTATAAAAGGTAATAGGGCAATCCCAAAATCAACCTATGATAGAGAGAGTCCTTGCAGTTGTGAAAAATGAATTTAAGAGTTTTTCACTACCTAGGCAATGTAAAATGTACATGTCCAACTTCTTAAATATTCTGCACCTTTCTCTCGGGGCTGTCCAGGGCCTACCTTAGGGGTGACATATGTATTAAGAAGGAAGGTTTAGGCCTGGCAAGAGGGTTAAATTGCCAGGTTGGCATGGCAGTTTAGACTGCACACACAGGCTCTGCAATGGCAGGCCTGAGTCGTCTTTAAAGGGCTACTGCAGTGTGGGCACAATCAGTGCTCTAAGCCCACCAGTAGCATTTCGTTTTCAGGTCCTAGGCACATGTGGTGCACTTTACTAGGAGCTTATAAGCTTAAATATGCCAAATGTGGATAAGCCAGTGTGACCATGTTTTAAGCAGAGACCACATGCACTTTAGCACTGGTTAGCAAAACAGGAGGTCAGAAGGCAAAAAGTCAAGGGAAACAACGCTGAGGATGGCAGGTCTAACAACTGGAGTTGCCGACCAGATTTCCATGGTTATCTCTATCACACTTTCTGCTTAGCTTCACCCAATTAACTTTACTTTGGGGCTCCTCTCTTCCTTTACACAGGCTGCAGCAGAACCAGAATGTGGCAGCAAGATACCTTCTGCACCCACACATTAGCAATCACATTAACTCTGTTTTAGGCAGAACATGTTACCCACTTGGCCACCTATTGCACTAGAGTGATCTTCTCATAACAAATTTTGTGTCCCTTGCCAGAGAAAAAGCCTCAGGCACAAACTGGCTCAGTTCTAGCCATCTCTATATATAGAGATTCTTGGCTGTACATACACACTTCCAGTTTCTGGAATTCTTAGCTATGTAGAATAGAAAACATTCACATCCACTCTGGCGTTAATCCAAACTTCTGACAATAGTACCTTAATATGTATTCACAATTACAATAGTATCTTCCTCGCTCCCTTTTACTTCACTTCATGATTTTTTTAAGCTACACAATTGTAGCAATTTTTCTGAAGAACATCTTTGACCCTGGCGCATGACACATCACTTTTCCTATACACCACACTGTAAACATTCACTCCTCCACCACCCACCATAGATGCTGTAGCTTTTTAAGCAAAGTACAAAATATTACCTCGCCACCAAAGATTTTTTGGGGTACCTTCTTACTGAATAGTGCAAGAGAGTGCTTCGGAGTCACAACTGTGTAATGAAGTGCTACACAAACATAACAATATAAAACAGAGGGGCATGTTTACAAGCCCCTAGTTCCTCCTTGTGCCATCCTAGCATTTTTTTTTTATTCTGAGATGGCATCAAGGAGGCCCTTTGCCCGCGCCAGATTTACAAAGTGGTTCAATGCAAGCTACTTTGTAACCCCTTGCTCCACATTATGCCTGCATCAGGCATAATGTATGCCGGGGGAAGTTCCCCCATTAGGAGGCCCAGAAAAATTGGCCAGTGAAATTTACGAGATTTCACTGCACCATTTTTCCCGTCATTTTTAACGCCTGCCCAGAGCAGGTGTTAAAGTGACATTCCCATTGTTTCCAAGGGGCCTCCCCACGCATTGCTGGACTAGTGCCATAAATTTTGGCGCTAGTCTACCAATGCGCCACAATAGCATAAAAAATGTTCATGCTATTGTGCTAACATGCACCATGGTGTGTTGTGTAAATACGGCACTACCATGGGGACATTAGGGGGCACATAGGAGTGCAAGAAAAGTGGTGCATCATAGCTGATGCGCCACTTTCTGGTAAATACACCCCAGAGTACTTTCATGACGTCATAAATTCAACTAGGGCAAATACATTTAGTGCAAGGTTTCAGTTAATGGTTTGAACTCATCACGGTGTTATTTCATTGCATAAGACCCCTTCGGGACAGCAGGCAATTGCATATTCCATCTTTCAAAAATGTTCAATTGGAAATGCATTTTTATAGCGCTTATGACCCCTTTCGAGGCATTGTTTGAACTACTGATTTGTACAATTATACAAACACCCCCGTACAATTTCCCTTATAGGTAGTACGTGTGCAGAGTTTTTAGAAAAGAAAGAAACAAAGAAAATAATTTAAAACAATAATTGAGAGAATGAAGAAAAGATGTTGTGCTCATCCTAGTATCTCTGCTGTGTATATGTGTGAGGTGTGGATAAGAATATGGAGAATGTGTGTGTCTATTTTATGAAAACAGAACTAAAACATGCAATGTCCTTAAGGTCACAGAACACTGCCCTCGTTGGCTGGGCTAATTTGATTGTGCTAGAACATAGCACTGTACTCCTCTGCCAGCGAAATACATGCTAATTACATGATTTGTCCTTGATAAGACCTTGGTGGGTCATTCAGCAGTTGTGATCTGTCACTGACTTCTAATCATGTATTATCGTCTGGGTGAGTCAGAATGGTACCCTAAGCTTTCTGTCTTTACAGCAATGTGGCACTCTAATTACCTTATGCCAAGTGGATATGCAGAGACTGAATTAAGTGATCAGTGTGATTGCCTTCAAAATCTTCTCTTTATCCTTTGTGCTTCCTCACTGCAATTTACATTTTTAGATGCTGAGAAGCCATGGTGTGACTGTATCTGCCAGTCCAGGGAAAGTATATATAATTAAACAACACACCACTAAATGCTATTTCCAACTAGCTTACAGTGCAAAATAAACAGTGTCCTTTAGTTTGTTTTCTTTTTACAAATACAGGAAATGTGCACATCACTATTTAAGCATCAAAACATTTTTGCCGGTTGAAAAAGTTACCTCCAATGATAATGTATATATCAGAAAATAATTGCATGTTACCATATGCCATAGTCATGCGAGCAGACTTATTTAAATGTCTGTTTTGTGCTTTTTTAGGTCAAGTTTTTGGCAAATGCTTACTGATTTACAATGGCACTCCATTCTATTTTAACATGATGCAATGTTTGTGACAGTTGAAAATGTACATTTAAATTCCTCCGACGTGCGGCGGATCTTCTTTTTCAATTTTAGAAAGTATGTAATTCCCTAATTTTTTAACACATTTGATAAATGTTTTTATTTTGGAAAAATATATACACACTTCAGAGCCACACCAGGGAAAAGAAAGCAATAAATTAACCTGATGATATGATTTCTTTTAGTATAGAAAAATAAATGTTTACTGGGTTTTGTTTTAAATATGGTGGGGGGCGACATTTTGAGTTTGTTTTGGAGGACCTTTCGTATAAATTCATGGCATTCTTGCTCCATTCAGCTTACAGTTTACTCTTGCCTTGCCTCTTTTATAGGCGAAGGAACTACCGGGATTACAACAGGAGAGCCACAGCCGGCTCCGCCATCAGAAACCTATGACCAATGGCCATCCATCACATGATCTGGCTTGTTCACATCTGAATGCCCACTACATAAGGACAGATATTCCTTTATACTGTGATATACTCCCAGTACTATGCTTTCTCTTTACCAAACCTTTACAGGTATCTATTGCTAATGTCTCCAATTCAATATCGTCCCAGTCTAATGATGAGCTGGTCCATTTTCGGAATCTTCGGCCCCAGGCCTCTTCCATGCCATGTCAACACCATGTTTGGTGAGGAGAAATGCTAGGTTAAGGAACTTGGGGCCAGATGTAGGTAGCCGTTTGCATGGTGCAAACTGCGAAAATCGCAGTTTGCGCCATGCAAACGGCCTAACGCGATGCACATTCACAAATTGCAAGTCGGTACCGACTCGCAATTTGTGAATGCGACTCGCAAATAGGAAGGGGTGTTCCCTTCCTATTTGCGAGTTGCATCGCAATTCAGAATTGCTTTGTGACCGCGAATGCGGTCGTAAAGCAACTCGCAGTTACCACCAGTGTCACACTGGTGGTAACTCATTCGCAAAAGGGAAGGGGTCCCCATGGGACCCTTCCCCTTTGTGAATGTCGACAAAAATATTTTTTCAGAGCAGGCAGTGGTCCTATGGACCACTGCCTGCTCTGAAAAAACGAAACCAAATGGTTTCGGAAGTTTTTTCATTTTGCAACTCGTTTTCCTTTAGGAAAACGGGCTGCAAAATGAAAAAAAAAAACTGCTTTATTTAAAAAGCAGTCACAGACATGGAGGTCTGCTGACTTCAGCAGGTCACCATCCCTGTGAGTGCAGGGACTCGCTATGGGGTTGCAAAATGCGACCCACCTCATTAATATTAATGAGGTGGGTCTTTGCGACACCATAGTAAATCGCAGTCAGTGTCTGAGACACCGTACTGCATCCGGATTTGCGATTCAGAAATTGCGAGTCGCACCGACTCGCAATTTCCGAATCGCAAATCCGGACCTTGCTATATCTGGCCCTTGTTGCCCGTCTTCTTTTCTTGAGTTGTTGGAAGAGCTCCAAAAGACACATTTTCCGGTCTGTAATAGCTGTCATCATGTGGAAAAAGTCTGCATTGCGGACAATGTCTGTTAGCTGTGGAGTAAATCATACCTATTCTCTTAGGGGTGAGATATACTCAATGTAAGAAGAAAAATTGTTGGAGTCTAAAGCGTTGGTTTATAGGCACCTCCATACCCTCTCCTAGTCATTGTCGGAGGAGTTTTCTCCCAGGTCCAGAGACCACAGCAGTCACAGTGGGGTGAGATCCCCATCATGGCCTGCATGGATGGCCCTGACAGGGCAATTGCTTTCTTGGATAACGCTATACCTAGTATTGCTTGTAGAGTTTGACTGCTCCTCGGCTCATGTATAACAGTGCATCCCCAGTGTTAGAAATTGGGTTTTTGGTTGGCAGTCAGGTTACCCTCTGTCCAAGCAAGAACCCTCACTCTAGTCAGGGTAAGTCACACACAATCCAAATTATCCTGTGCCCACCCTCTGGTAGCTTGGCACTGAGCAGTCAGGCTTAACTTAGAAGGCAATGTGTAAAGCGTTTGTGCAATAAATCATACAATAACACAGTATAGCACCAGAAAAATACACCACACAGTGTTTAGAAACATATATAATATTTATCTGGGTATTTGCAGGTCAAAACGATCAAAGATGCAATATGAATTTGTAAAGATATCACTAAAAAGTGATATAGAGGTGGTCATTACAACCCTGGCGGACGGTGTTAAAGATGCGGTAATACCGCAAACAGTCAGATGGACAAAAAAAGGGAATTATGACCCTGGCAGAAACCGCCAACAAAGACAGCCACTTTAACACTTCGCTCGCCACGGCGGTACAGACAAGCATCGCGGCGGTCACCGCCAACAGACAGGCGGGAGACAATGTACCGCCCACAGTATCACAACAAGCCAATCCACCACCTTTTCCGGGGCGGATTCACCGTGGATAAAAACACGGCGGAAACAGCTTTTGCTATGGGAAAACGCTCACCTTAACATATCCCACGAGGAACGACGACTCCATGGACCCGGAACTCCATATACTACCTGCCCTTGTCTTTCTGCTCCTTCACGACCAACAGCGACGTAGGCGCAGAAGATACCGGTGAGTACAGCACCTATGACACGGGGAGGGGGGAGGGAAAAGTTAAGGGGACACCCACCAAACACCCCCACCCTCGCATATTACAACATACACACCAATGCAGTCACAAACATCACAGTAACAACCCACAATTCCCCCGGAAGAATGCAAAGACAATGCGAATTTCGGACAAACTTTGTAATGTGCCAATATACATGTCATACAAAAATAAACAAATATATGTGTACTAAAATCACTCTTATTTACATATATACAATCCGAGAAGTAGTGCAGATATGTACACAACAATGTCCGTGCACAAACAGTCCAAAAATGCATGGGCGAGGCCCACAATAGATACCTGACCAAAATCGGAGAGAACACTGCCGGGGCATCAGATAGAAACACTACAGGCACCTCAGGGGGAAGGGAAGGGGGGGCACCTCAGCCACATAAACGCAAAGCCTGATCCACGACGGGGCTCCATGCCCATTGATGTTTCCTGGGGAGTGCAAAGCCACAGTCTCTCAAGTCTATACAGTGGGTGGGTTGCCCACTGTTACATCCTGGGGAGTGCAAAGCCACAGTCTCTCAAGTCTCTTCAGCGGTGCTTTGACATGGCGGTCTTTGCCCTCTTCAGCGGTGCTTTGACATGGCGGTCTTTGCCCTCTTCAGCGGTGCTATGACGTGGCGTTTCAGGACTGTTCAGCGGTGCTTTGACATGGCGGTCTTTGCCCTCTTCAGTGGTGCTATGACATGGCGGTCTTTGCCCTCTTCAGCAGTGCTTTGACATGGCGGTATTTGCCCTCTTCAGCGGTGCTATGACATGGCGTTTCAGGACTGTTCATCGGTGCTTTGACATGGCGGTCTTTGCCCTCTTCAGCGGTGCTTTGACATGGCGGTCTTTGCCCTCTTCAGCGGTGCTATGACATGGCGTTTCAGGACTGTTCAGCGGTGCTTTGACATGGCGGTCTTTGCCCTCTTCAGCGGTGGTTCGTCATGGCGGGGCATCAGATAGAAACACTACAGGCACCTCAGGGGGAAGGGAAGGGGGGGCACCTCAGCCACATAAACGCAAAGCCTGATCCACAACGGGGCTCCATGCCCATTGATGTTTCCTGGGGAGTGCAAAGCCACAGTCTCTCAAGTCTATACAGTGGGTGGGTTGCCCACTGTTACATCCTGCGGAGTGCAAAGCCACAGTCTCTCAAGTCTCTTCAGCGGTGCTTTGACATGGCGGTCTTTGCCCTCTTCAGCGGTGCTTTGACATGGCGGTCTTTGCCCTCTTCAGCGGTCCTTTGACGTGGCGTTTCAGGACTGTTCAGCGGTGCTTTGACATTGCGGTCTTTGCCCTCTTCAGCGGTGCTATGACATGACGGTCTTTGCCCTCTTCAGCGGTGCTTTGACATGGTGGTATTTGCCCTCTTCAGCGGTGCTATGACATGGCGTTTCAGGACTGTTCAGCGGTGCTTTGACATGGCGGTCTTTGCCCTCTTCAGCGGTGCTTTGACATGGCGGTCTTTGCCCTCTTCAGCGGTGCTATGACATGGCGTTTCAGGACTGTTCAGCGGTGCTTTGACATGGCGGTCTTTGCCCTCTTCAGCAGTGCTTTGACATGGCGGTCTTTGCCCTCTTCAGCGGTGCTATGACATGGCGTTTCAGGACTGTTCAGCGGTGCTTTGACATGGCGGTCTTTGCCCTCTTCAGCGGTGCTTTGACATGGCGGTCTTTGCCCTCTTCAGCGGTGCTTTGACATGGTGGTTCTGATACGGACATTGGTGTATGGCATGACGATTTCCACACTGGACATTGGTGTGTGGCATGACGATTTCCACACTGGACATTGGTGTGTGGCATGACGTTCCATCATTGCCCAGCGGGGCTGTGGCATCCTGGCCCCGCCTGGGCTGTGACTCTGGCGGTGGTCTCTGGACCAGTGACGATACTTGAGCCCTCCTGGGCTGTGACTCTGGCGGTGGTCTCTGGACCAGTGACGATGGTGCTGGCGATTGTGTCTGGACCGCTGGAAATGATGGCGCACTTTTCCGCCGTGACACTCACAACAGGCTGGGCAGACTTCCTCTGGACCTTCCCCACCTTTTTTGGAGTTACAGCTGACTCACCAATCGCCTTCGATCCCATTTCACTTGTTGTCCCACCAGGAGTCTTGCCACGGTCCCGTCGTCCACTCTCCAATTTCGGAGCCTTTACAGGGGGTGGGCTGCCTGTGCCTTGGCTACGGGTCCTACTGCCTGCCCTGGTGGACGGTGCACTCCCATAACCTTGAACAGGAACCACTGGTCCTGGAGGCTTTTTGGCTGAGGTGCTACGACGGGACTGATGAATTGGAGGGGGGGTGGGGGCAAAAAGGTCAATTTGACAGAGGGACAGTTTCTGACGAACACTGGGATGGGTAGCTGGAGGGGGTCTGGGAGTGGAGGAAGAGGAGGTGGTTGTAGGAGGTGTCACTTTAGCTGTTTTGGGTGCAGGTGCAGGTACTGGAGGCTGTCGTGAAGTGGATGGATGTTGGGTGAGTGATTGCCGGCGTTTGGGTACTTTGGGAGGGGGCGTCACAGACACACTGGGAGAGGACACAGGGGACGTGTAAATGGCAGTGGAGGTGGTGAGTGCAGGTGAGCGGCGTGTGGTGCTGGGTGTCCTGGTGCGAATCCTAGTGCCTGTAGATGTGGTGCATGCAGGTGTGTGTGTAGACGAGACTGGGAGGGAGGAGGGAGAAGAGGAGGAGGGGGACACAGTGGAGACAGTGGATGTTGCTGTGTCTGTATGGGTGTGATGCTTGTGTGAGTGCTTGTGGTGTGTGTGGTGCCTATGTTTGCTTGAGCTACTTGGGTGTGTTGACTTGTCTGCATGCTGGTCTGTAGGTGTGCTTGGGATGGGCTGGGATACAGGGGATTGGGTCTGGGTGGAGGAAGTTGGAGGGGGGAGTCTGGACACAGGGACAATTGCTGCCATCAGTACTGAGGCCAGAGATTGCAGGGTTCGCTGAAGGGCAGCCTGACCAGAATGAATGCCCTCCAGGAATGCATTACTGTGTTGCAACTCCCTTTCTACACCCTGGATGGCATTCACAATTGGTAGACTGCCCAACAGTGAGTGACCTGAGGAGGTCAATGGCCTCCTCACTGAGGGCAGCAGGGGTGACTGGGGCAGGGCCTGAGGTGCCAGAGGCGAAGGTGATGCCTACCCTCCTGGGTGAGCGGGCATGGTGCGAACGCTGAGGGGCTGCTGGGCAGGGCAATGCTGGTAGGGGGGGTGGCGGCTGTACCTGTAGAAGTGGGGCGCACAGATGGTGCCGCCACCACAGGGGACCTCACATCGGCGGACGAGTCTGTGTCGCTGGTTGGTGATCCGGTGGCCGACGTGAAGCTCCCCTCGCCCTCCATCCCACTGGTGTATTCAGAGTCTGTGGTGTGGCCCTCCATGGCCATGTGGGATGCAGCTCCCTCGTGCTCCGGTGCCACTGTACCTCCGCCTGTTGATGCTGATGTACAAACGGACAGGGAGAGCAGGAAAAGGGGGGGGGAAGAAGTACGAGAGTTTTAGTACATGGCATACCGCTACCGTTGGCGGACATGACAGACGCAGCAGCCCCATGCACAACGCCGCGCTACTGCCCTCTGCACATGCAATTTCATGGATATGGGCTACATGGCAATGCTGGAAATCTGCGCACATGGATGCCACAGGGGCAACTATACCTCAACCTGCTAGTTTTCTGAGGTGGGGTAGAGTGCCACATGGCCTACATTACGGAGGGGCCTTGCCTAACTAACTCGCCCTGGCCTACGGACACCCACAGCCCACCTCCCCCACCCAGACACCTCCACTGCACGCAAAGTCCGCAGAATGAGTTTGTACTCACCCCCTTGTGTCTGCTGTGATGTCCTTAAGCGCCCATCCAACTCCGGGTAGGCCACCGCCAGCATCTGGAACATCAGGGGGGTCATGTTACGACGGGCACCCCTCCCACGCTGGGAGGCCATCCCCAGCTGAGCCTCCGCCGTCTTCTTGCTGCAGCGGCGAATGTCCTTCCATCTCTTCCGGCAGTGGGTGCCCCGTCTCTGGTGGGCCCCCAGGGTCCGGACCTCCTTGGCGATGGCATGCCAAATGTCCCTCTTCTGATGGGCGCTGACCTACATGACATGCACAAGGGAAGAGGAACAGTCATTACCAATTGCACTATCAATGTGTGTGGCCCACTCCATACTCTGACCATGTGGCCCATTTATTCCCATGCTTTACTGTAGTATGACTTCTGCCCCCTTCCCTCTTCCACCCAGCCCTCTCCACCCAGGCCTAGCCCCTACAACGTGCTCCCTGTGTACTAACCTGTTGGTCTGGAGGACCGTAGAGTAGCGTTTACTGGGGGAGGACCCCATCCACAAGTTTCTCCAACTCCTCCGATGTGAAGGCAGGGGCCCTTTGCCCAGACGCAGCAGCTATTGTCGCTTCCAGACCGAGGTCACAGCAGCACTAGCAGTGTAGGTCCTCTCCTGTCGAAGGTCAGGTATCTAGTGATTGAAGAGATAGAAAATGGCGGTGACATCTGCGGCGGTGACGTCCGCGGCGGGGCGCATCATCACCGCCGGCACACCTGTTCATTGGCTCCTGGGACCCATAGGGTCCATTGTTAACCAATGCAGTATTGCGCCGCGCTCTACGACCGCCTACCGTGACGGTGTGCAACGCCAGCGCTGTTACCCCACAATCCCAATGTCCTAGTTTAGAGGTCAGGCAGCCGCCATTTCAGGGGCCCACATGGATTCATTTTCAACTGCATCACACATACTGAGGCCTACACTCAACACACATACAGGAAGGGTTTATTGTCTGGGGTAGTCTTGTGTGTGACTGTGGGTACATACCTGGAAGAATTGTGACTGTTTCTTCGCTGTTGTCCTTCGTAGGCACCGTCAGATGGGACATATGAGAAGATGGCGTAATCTCCGGTGTACCGACCGCTGGTGGACCTGTTGACAATGGAGGAGCGACATTTAATAGTGACCTACAGGTTTGACCGTGCCACAATCCAGGAACTGTGTACCCAGTTGGAGCCAGAGCTGATTTCACCAATCTGCCATCCGACTGGAATCCCCCCTGACGTGCAGGTGCTGTCAGTGCTCCATTTCCTTGCAAGTGGGTCTTTTCAAACAACAGTGGCCATGGCATCAGGGATGTCCCAGCCTATGTTTTCCAACGTCTTGTCCAGAGTGTTGTCTGCCCTGCTGAAACACTTAAGGAGATACATCATTTTCCATGAGGTGGAGGATTTGCCTACAGTGAAAGGTGACTTCTATGCCCTTGGACATATCCCCAACGTCATAGGTGCCATTGATGGGACCCATGTAGCTCTGGTCCCCCCCGCAGGAGTGAACAGGTGTACAGGAACAGGAAGAGTTATCATTCTATGAATGTCCAGATGGTCTGTTTGGCAGACCAGTACATCTCCCGGGTAAATGCTATGTTCCCTGGCTCTGTGCATGACGCCTACATCCCGCGCAATAGCAGCATCCCTGATATGATGGGGGAACTCCAGAGGCACCGTATATGGCTATTGGGGGACTCTGGTTACCCCAACCTTTCCTGGCTATTGATCCCAGTGAGGAATCCCAGGACCAGGGCAGAGGAACGGTACAATGATGCCCATGGGCGGACTAGGAGGGTTATCGAGCACACCTTCGGCCTTCTTAAGGCCAGGTTCAGGTGCCTCCATATGACAGGTGGATCCCTATTCTACTCACCGAAGAAGGTGTGCGACATCATCATCGCCTGCTCCATGCTCCAAAACTTGGCTTTGCGACGCCAGGTGCCTTTTCTGCAGGAGGATGATCCAGATGACGGTGTTGTAGCAGCTGTGGAGCCTGTGGACAGTGATGAGGATGAAGCTGAGGAAGACGAAAACGACAACAGGGAGTCAGTCATCCAGCAATATTTCCAGTGACACACAGGTGAGCAAATTTTCTATTTTACCTTTACATTCACTTTCACACATCTACCTCTATCCTGTACCTCAATTTCACTCACTATTTGTTAACTGAGTTGTCCCCTTCCATTTCAGTTCCACAAGTGTGGTAACCTACGTGTCAACTGTTTGCATCCTTGAAGGGCTTGTGATGTGTGACATAGGTATGTTAGCCTTCCAGTGGGTAACCCATTATGCAATTGTAATTGATTATACAGATTTACAAATCATTGACTGACTCCATTTTTTTTGGTGTTTGAAGGGTGTTTATTTAACTGTACAAAAATGAAGTGGGGTTGTAAAATGGTGATGGGTGATGGTGGAGGAATGTCCATGGCAGAGTCCAGTCTAATAGTCTCACAGGTACATTGCACATCTGGGCATAGGAAGTGGAGCTGGCCCAGTTCCGATTTGGGCAGGGTAACAAAGTGGGACAGTGGGAGGACTATCAGGGTGGTCTTATTTCCTGGCAGGGGTCTTGCCATCTTGCTCTGTCCTGTTCCTGGATCTCAGTGCCCGCTTGCGTGGTGGTTGTCCGTCTGCAGGGGGTGGGGTGCTGGTGTGGTGGTCCTGTGGCGGGACGTCCTGTCCACTAGTGCCGGCGGAGGTGGTGGGCAGTTCGTCGTCCTGCCTAGTGTCAGGGGCCCCTTGGAGTGCCACGGTGTCCTTCAAGGTCTTTTGAATGTCCGTCAGCACCCCTATGATGGTGCCCAGGGCGGAGCCGATGGTCCTGAGCTCCTCCCTGAACCCCAAATATTGTTCCTCCTGCAGACGCATGGTCTCCTGCAACTTGTCCAGGACCATGGCCATCATCTCCTGGGAGTGGTGGTAGGCTCCCATGATGGAGGAGAGGGCCTCGTTGAGAGTGGGTTCCCTTGGCCTGTCCTCCCTGTGTCGCACAGCAGCCCACCCAGTTCCCCTATGTTCCTGTGCCTCCGTCCCCTGGACCGTGTGCCCACTACCAATGCCCCCAGGTCCCTGTTGTTGTTGGGGTGGTGGGTTACCCTGGGTGCCCTGTAGTGGTGGACACACAGCTGATTGACCTGTCCTAGGTAGGGAGGTTTGGGCCCGCTGGGTGGGTGCTGTGCTGGTGTTACCAGAGGGTGGCAGCTCGGTGTTGGGCTGTGGCTGGGCAAGGGGAACCGACTGTCCCGAGGCCCACGATGGTCCGGCCTGGTCATCAAGATCCAGTGGGGTAGAGCTGCTATTGTCACTGTGGGCCTCTTCTGGGGGTGGAGTGGTGTTGTCTGGACCCTCTAGTGTGGTGACGTTCCTTCGGGTTCCTGCGGGGGTATAAGTACATGATTATTGCATGTGTGTGTTTCATGGTGTGCAATGGTTGGGTGTGCGTGAACCCCAGTGCAGGCATTCCTGTGGAGGGGCTTGTGTGCTGATGGTTGGGGGGTGTTCTGGGTCTGTGCAGTGGGCATGCTTTGGTGATGGGTGTCGATGCTTAGTTATGTCATGCAGGGCTTGGGTTTGGGATGGGTGGTTGGTGTAATGGGTAGATAGGTGAAGATTTGGGGTGATAGGGGAGGGTGTGATGGTGGGGGTGTGTGATATCATGCAGGTAGGGTGGGGTTATGATAGTTAAGATTTGACTTACCAGTGTCCGTTCCTCCAACGACTCCTCCGAGGCCCTCAGGATGCAAGATGGACAAGACTTGCTCCTCCCATGTTGTTTGTTGAGGGGGAGGAAGTGGTGGTCCGCCGCCAGTCCGCTGTACCGCGATGTGGTGCCTGGATTCCGTTGAACGCACCTTCCCCCGTAGGTCGTTCCACCTCTTCCTGATGTCCTCCCTATTTCTTGGGTGCTGTCCCACAGCGTTGACCCTGTCGACTATTCTTTGCCATAGCTCCATCTTCCTGGCTATTGATGTGTGCTGTACCTGTGAGCCAAATAGCTGTGGCTCTACCCGGATGATTTCCTCCACCATGACCCTGAGCTCCTCCTCAGAGAAGCGGGGGTGTCTTTGGCGTGACATGGGGTGGTGTGTGTGATGTGTGGGGTGGTGTATGTGTTGATGAGTGTGGTGAGTGTAGTGGTATGTGGTGTTTTGTGCGTGGATGTTGTGTGGGTGATGGTGTCGTGTGCCTCTGTGTGGTGGGGTTGTCTATTGCTGTGCTCTCTCTGTCGCCTTCAACTCAAATTTTTGGTCGTAGGGGTTTGTGGGTGATGTGGGTGTGTGTTTTATATCGTGTTGGGTGTGTGGGAGTGTTGTTTGTATGTGTATCAGGTGTGTGTATTTGGAATTGTCCAATGTGGCGGTGTTTTGAAGATGTGTGTGTATTTTGAGCGCGGCGGTGTGTACCGCCACTGGAATACCGCGGTTGAAAGACCGCCGTGTGGATTCGTGGGTCATAATAGCATGGGCGTGTTTCTGTTGGCGTGGAGGTGGAGGATTTGTTTAGCATGTTTATCGCTGACCTTTGGTGTGGCGGCATTGTGTGGGTGTCTGGATTTCGCCGGATTCCGTGATGTGTGTCGTAATTGCTGTGGCGGTCTACCTCGGACGCGGCGGTGTATTGGCGGTCTTCTGCACGGCGGTAAGCACCTTATACCGCCAATGTTGTAATGACCCCCAAAGTGTCTTAAGTCTTTAAAAAGCAAACAAGGTCTCTTTCAAGCACAAAGTACCTGGTTTAAAGTGGAAAATCCCCGCAAAGGGACACAGAGGAGGAGATACGTGGAAAAATGGTGTGTGCGTCGGTTTCACCCCTTCACACACGGACTTGCGTCATTATTTTTCATGCGGGGAAGTCGTGCGTCATTTTCCGGCGCGCGGACAGTCTCCTTCTGTGGTTCGTGGGATTACCAGATGTCCCAGGGTCTGTGTGTGGAATCATAGGCTTGTTTTCCGGCTGCGCGTCATTCCAGTGGGCTGTGCGTGGAACCTTCTCCCTCACGGCAGGCGTCGCGTCGACTTCTTCTCTGAAGTCGGGCGGCGTTGTCCAGGCGAGACCGTGCGTCGAAGTTCCGGTCGCACCGCAGGCGTTGCGTCGAGCGGCGTCCTTCTGGATCGGAGTGCAGTGAATTTTTCACCGCGGAGCAAGCTGTGCTTAAAATTTTTCGGCGTACAAGGCGGCCAGTTGAAAAAGAGAAGTCTTTTTGGTCCTGAGACTTCAGGGAACAGGAGGCACGCTCTATCCAAGCCCTTGGAGAGCACTTCAGCAGCAAGGCAAGAGTTCAGCAAGGCAGCAGGGCAACAGCAAGGCAGCAGTCCTTTGTAGAAAGCATTCAGTCCTTTAGGCAGCCAGGCAGTTCTTCTTGGCAGGATGCAGGTTCTGGCTCAGGTTTCTTCTCCAGCAAGTGTCTGAGGTGGTAGGGCAGAGGCCCTGTTTTATACCCAAATGTGCCTTTGAAGTGGGGAGACTTCAAAGAGTGGCTAAGAAGTGCACCAGGTCCCCTTTCAGTTCAATTCTGTCTGCCAGGGTCCCAGTAGGGGGTGTGGCAGTCCTTTGTGTGAGAGCAGGCCCTCCACCCTCCCAGCCCAGGAAGACCCATTCAAAATGCAGATGTATGCAAGTGAGGCTGAGTACCCTGTGTTTGGGGTGTGTCTGAGTGAATGCACAAGGAGTTGTCAACTAAACCCAGCCAGACGTGGATTGTAAGGCACAGAAAGATTTAAGTGCAAAGAAATGCTCACTTTCTAAAAGTGGCATTTCTAGAATAGTAATATTAAATCCAACTTCACGAGTCAGCAGGATTTTGTATTACCATTCTGGCCATACTAAATATGACCTTCCTACTCCTTTCAGATCAGCAGCTACCACTTCAATAGTGTATGAGGGCAGCCCCAATGTTAGCCTATGAAGGGAGCAGGCCTCACAGTAGTGTAAAAACGAATTTAGGAGTTTTACACTACCAGGACATGTAAACTACACAGGTACATGTCCTGCCTTTCACCCACACAGCACCCTGCTCTAGGGGTTACCTAGGGCACACATTAGCGGTGACTTATATGTGGAGAAAGGGGAGGTTTAGGCTTGGCAAGTACTTTTAAATGGCAAGTCGAGGTGACAGTGAAACTGCACACACAGGCCTTGCAATGGCAGGCCTCAGACAAGGTAAAGGGGCTACTTAAGTGGGTGGCACAACCAGTGCTGCAGGCCCACTACTAGCATTTAATCTACAGGCCCTAGGCACATATAGTGCACATTACTAGGGACTTATAAGTAAATTAAATAATCCAATCAGGTATGATCCAAGGTTACCATGTTTAAAGGGAGAGAGCATATGCACTTTAGCACTGGTTAGCAGTGGTAAAGTGTGCAGAGTCTAAAAACCAGCAAAAACAGTGTCCAAAAAGTGGAGGGAGGCAGGCAAAAAGTTAGGGGTGACCACCCTAAGGCTGTCAGGTCTAACATGTGTCCCCCCCAGCTGAAAGTAGGGAGAGCTGCCCAAACTCCTGGGAGCTCTCATCGCTAAGGCGGAAGTATCTGGAGAGACCATCAGCATTGGTGTGGTCAACCCCTGGGCGATGCTCCACTGTAAAGTCCATCCCCTGTAGGGAAATGGACCACCTCAAGAGTTTGGGATTTTCAACCCTCATCTGCATTAGCCATCTGAGGGGCCTGTGGTCTGTCTGAACCCGGAAGTGAGTCCCAAACAGGTATGGCCTCAGCTTCTTCAGTGCCCAGACCACAGCAAAAGCTTCTCTCTCAATAGCACTCCACCTCTGTTCCCATGGGCATAGTCTTCTGCTAATAAAGACTACTGGTTGGTCTAGGCCCTCCTCGTTTAGCTGTGCTAGGACCGCCCCTATGCCATGCTCTGAAGCGTCTGTCTGCACGATAAATTCCTTGGAGTAGTCAGGGGACTTGAGCACGGGGGCCGTGCACATGGCTTCCTTCAGAGAGTCAAAGGCTTTCTGACAAGCCCCTGTCCAATTCACCAACCTAGGTTGCTTCTTGGAAGTGAGTTCTGTCAAGGGTGACACAATGGTACCATAGCCCTTGACAAATCTGCAGTAGTATCCAGTGAGGCCTAAAACGGCTCTCACCTCAGTCTGTGTTCTAGGTGGTTGCCAGGCCTTGATAGTTTCAATCTTGGCCTGGAGTGGCTGCACCTTGCCACCACCTACTAGGTGTCCTAAGTACACCACAGAACCCTGCCCAATCTGGCACTTACTATCCTTGATGATCAGGCCTGCCTGTTGCAGGGCCTGAAGCACCTCCTTGAGGTGGAGCAGGTGTTCCTCCCAGCTGGAACTGTAGACAGCTATGTCGTCCAGGTAGGCTGCACAGAAGGCATCCTGGCCAGCTAGGACCCCGTTAACCAACCGTTGGAAGGTAGCAGGGGCATTTTTCAACCCAAATGGCATCACCCGGAAGTGGTAATGGCCATCAGGTGTGGACAATGCTGATCTCTCTTTAGCCCCCTCAGTCAGGGCGATCTGCCAGTACCCTGAAGTAAGATCAAACGTACTCAGGAACTTGGCAGCGCCTAGTCTGTCAACGAGCTCATCAGCTCGGGGGATGGGGTGAGCATCTGTCCGTGTGACTGAGTTGAGACCCCGGTAGTCCACACAGAACCTGAATTCTGGCTTCGCACCTGGGGCAGTAGCCTTAGGGACCAACACCACAAGGCTGGCCCAGGGACTACTGGATTTCTCAATAACCCTTAAAGCTAACTTCTTGGAGATCTCCTCCTTGATGCTGGCCTTCACCTTATCCGATAACCTGTAGATTTTGTTCTTCACAGGGAGACTGTCACCTGTGTTAATGTCATGAACACAGAGGTGGGTCAGTCCAGGAGTAAGGGAGAACAGGGGGGAGAACTGCTCCAACAGCTCATAGCAGTCTCCTCTCTGGTTTAGAGTCAGGGAGTCAGAGAGAATGACACCTCTCACTAACCCATCACCTTCTTGGGCAAAGAGGAGGTCGGGGAGAGGTTCCCTCTCCTCTTCCATTCCTTTATCTGTGACCAGAAGCATGTTGACTTCAGACCTCTCAAAATGAGGCTTCAGTCGGTTGACATGGAGCACCCTTAGGGGGTTCCTAGGGGATTGGAGGTCCTGACAGGGTACCCATAGAGAAGCTCAAAGGGACTGAACCCCCCCCCCTTCTGGGGTACCTCTCTGTAAGCAAAGAGAAGGCATGGTAAGAGGACGTCCCACTTACGCCTCAGGGCCTCAGGGAGGCCACCAATCATGCCTTTCAAGGTCTTGTTGAATCTCTCCACAAGACCATTAGATTGGGAGTGATAGGGTGTGGTGAACTTGTAGGTTACACCACACGCATCCCACATAGACTTCATGTATGCAGACATGAAGTTAGTGCCTCTGTCAGACACTATCTCCTTTGGGAATCCCACACGGGTAAATATCCCCATCAGAGTTCTGGTCACCACCGGTGCCATTACGGTCCTCAGAAGGATTGCCTCTGGGTAACGGGTGGCATGGTCCACCAAAACCAGGATGAACCTGTTGCCTAGGGCAGTTTTGGGGTCCAATGGACCAACAATGTCGATGCCCACCCTTTCAAAGGGGGTGCCAACGACAGGAAGTGGAATCAGGGGGGCCTTAACCCTTTTTCCTGTTTTACCACTGGCCTGGCAGGTAGGACAAGATCTACAGAACGTATCTGAGTTTGTCCTTATTCTGGGCCAATAAAAGTGGGTGACAAGCCTGTCAAAGGTCTTGTCTTGCCCCAAATGTCCTGCCAGGGGAATGTCGTGAGCCAGACCCAGTAGGAAGGTTCGGTAACACTGGGGGACCACCAGCGCATGCGCTGCCCCAATGTCCGGAACCTTAGGCTCACTGTAGAGGAGATCATTCTCCCAATATATGTGGTGATCGCCAGAGGCTTCACCTGCTGCCTGGGCTGAGGCTTGCTTCCTCATTCCCTCTAGAGTGGGACATTCTTTCTGCGCCTTGCAGAATTCCTCCCTGGTGGGTCCACCCTCAACTTGCCAGCCAGCAAGCTCAGGTAGATCACCTAGGGTGGCAATGTCTTCCCCAGTTGGCTCGGGGGCCTCCTCCTCAGGAACCCCGTCAACCACTGCGGGAACTTCTGGGACCGGTTTCCCGCGACCCTTGCCCCTCCTCTTGGCAGTTGTCTGGGCCATGTTCCAGGCTCCAGACTCCCTTGACTTCCCTCTCGGTCAGCCATGGACCGTGTGGTCATGAAGACACACTCAGGCAATCCTAACATTTCCAAGTGCGACCTTAGCTCTACCTCCTTCCAGGTAGTGTGCTCAAGGTCATTGCCTAACAGACAATCTACAGGCATGGCAGGACTCACAGCTACTTTCAGAGTACCAGAAACCCCCCCCCCCCACTCAAAGGGAACCAGAGCTACCGGTAGGTGGCTCTCACGATTGTCAGCGACTATGACCTGGTGGAATGTATTTGGCATGACCTGCTCTGCTGACACCAGCTGATCCTTGACAGTAGTCATGCTGGCTCCTGTGTCACGCAGAGCCTCCACCCTTTGCCCATTGATGCTGACCCACTGTCTATACTTGGAAGTATTGGCAGGCAACAAATACTGAGCATATGCTCTCTCAGAATCAAATTATATAATCCTGTGTAATCATCTACTTTGCAGCCCTGCACCCATCCATTCAGTGCCTTACTGGAAAAGTCAAAGAAATCTACCCATGTTTGTGTGGCTAGTTTGGTGCTGTCCCTGAACCTCTGACGGTATTTCTCAGGGGTCAGCCCAAACTTGGCAAGTAAAATGGCTTTCTGAAGTGGGTATGTGTTTTGATCCAGTTTGTCCAATGTGAGAAGTGTGTCCCTCCCCAAAGGTGGCACATAACTCCACATAGCTGTACCCCATTGCCCTTCAGGAACCTCATGAGCCCTTAGTGCAACTTCATAAGCAGCTAACCATTTATCTATGTCATCTCCCACCACAAAACTGGGTACCACATTTTTGGGTATACAAACTTTCTTTTCTCCAGTAGGTCCTGTCTGTATGCTGCCACCATTACTGCTGGATTCAGACTGCTTTGCCTTGAGATCCAGCTCCTTGAGACTCAGTTCATGAGCCAACAAAAGTTTCTTTTCAGCCAAGGCTCTCTCAGCTGCAGCTTCAGCTCTTTCAGCTGCAATCTGTTTGGCTGGTCTTTCAGCCGCAGCTTGCTTGGCTTCTCTCTCTGCCCTTCTTTCCTCCTGTTGAGCCTCAATTTTCAGTCACGATCAAAGATGCAATATGAATTTGCAAAGACCGCCGAGGGACCGCCGTGCTGAAGACCGCCAGTGCAGGTGGTTTTCCGCTTGGCGCATTATGACTGCTGGCAGCTCTCCGTCCTTTTCTGGACGGAGAGCTGCCAGCAGCCATACTGGCAGTCGGCGGGGTAGTGGAGGTTGCTCCACCGCCACGTCAACAGAACACCACCCACTGAATCACGTTCTGTGATTCGGCATGGCGGTGTTCTGTTGACGGGGTGCTGGCGGCAGAGCAGCACCCATGGATTCCGTCCCCTCCCGGAGGATCAACGGACCAGGTAAGTTGATCGTCCGTTAGGGAAGGGGGTGGGGGGGTGTTGTGTGTTGTGTGCGTGCATGGGGGTGTGCGTGTGTGTATGTAGGGGTGTGTGTGAGTGCGTGTATGCATGCGGGGTGTTGTGTGTTTGGAAATGAGTGCATGTCTGTCTGTATGTCTGTATGGATGTGTGCCAGTATGTCTGAATGTGGGTGTGTGTGGATGACTGTGTGTGTGGCTGTTGGCATGTTTGCTGGTGTGTGTGCGGGTATGTGTGTTGGTGGTGCCTGCGTCCGTGTCAGGTGTGAATGTGTAATTTAATGTTGGGGGTACGGGTGGGGAGGGGGGTCCTGCCATCTTTGGGGGTGGCAGGGGTGTCGGGGAAGTACTCGGGTGGGGTGGGGGGTGGGGGAGACCCCTATCAGTGCCAGGGAAGGAAATCTCTCAATTCCCTCTCCTTTAATAGGTCTCTGAGAGGTATGTTAGGAGAATAATTTGCATCCCTCTTGAGGTTCCCTTGTATTCAGCCCACATCTGCATCATTGCACCCAGCATAAGTAGTGTCTCCACTTTGAGTTTTGCCTGTTCAGGAAGCAGGTCATAGAGGAGTTCATCCTGCATCTGTCCATGCCAGCTCCACTGTGATTCCGGCAGAGAGTTCTCCACCAGTGCTTGCACAGTCCACTGCAACTGAGCTACCATTAGGTAATAAGTAAAACTGGGGACACCCGGATCCGCCTGCCCTACAGATTGTTTAAGGTTAGAGAGGACCAATCTGAATTCCCCCTTCATCCACATGAGCTGTGGCACTAGAGCTTCCAGATCCTTGTAAAAGAATGGGGAATGTCTCTGTGGGAGGTTGGTGAAGAAGTACAGCATCTTAGGCAACATCACCTTTTTTTGAGTGCCACTCTTCCCAAAAGTCCCAATGGTAATTTCAACCATAACCTTGCTTGCAGGATGACGCAATTCCACCACCAGCATTAGCATCTGTGATGTCCTGCATGTTGTGGTAAATACATGTGCCTAGATAGATGAATGTGTGTGGTACCCAGGTGAGCACTTTTACTGGCAGAGGGATCCTTGGAGAAGGCGTACAACTATGGATGGGAAATACTCATGTTATCTGCCATCCACAACCACTGCTAGGTCAGCTCCCTCTCAACGGAATTGGATCACCAAAGACTCCATCCCCAAGGCAATGAGCAGGGATGATGGTAGTTATCCTTGGCTTGTGACAGTTTGGATCACTATCAGGTCAGATACATCTTTTCTGGTTTTGACCTTGGCCAGCGAGTGCATGTACAGGCTCATGATCAATGTGTTCAGTCACACAGTCCCATTCTGCCCCAAACAGCTAGCAGATAATCTTAGTCAATGGTTTTAAATACCTATTGCATGTCTATAGTCAGCACCATGGGATCAGGAGCTGTAACTTTCATGGAACTGAAGATATTCAGAAGTGGTTGATTGTCAGGTGATATGTTTCTGTTGGGCATGCATATGCACTGGTCAGGATGTACGAGGTGTGGGAGCAATGTTGATATCCACCAGGATTTTGCCAATTATTTTTTAATGGACATTTAACATTGAAAGCAGCTTATTTGCTGCCACTGACCCAGGTGTTAGGGCTTTCTTAGGCAGTAATATTAACGCCTTTTTCATAGTATTAGGCAAAGTCTGCAAGTCATAGATGCTATCATATACAGATTGGAGTTTGGACAGAAGTCCATAGTCCTTAGAAAATTTGGAAGTGAAGCCATCTGAACCCAGGTATTTGCCAGGTGCCAGCCAACTTATCGCTGCTCATATCTCCAGGGGCATGATGGAGCCGTTAATCTCTTCTCCCTGTTCCTATGTGAGAGTGGTGATCTCTAAATCAGCTAGATGCCCCTCTGTGAGCTGTGTATCATGCTCACTTGGGTCTCTGTACAAATTTGAATACTAAGCATGGAATTTCATGTTAATGTCAGGTTGAGAATAATGGATGTTACTATTTTTGTGATAGGGGTCCCAGGGCATTCCTTTCGAATAAGCCAGGCTAAATGTTTGTGAGATTTGACACCCTCTGTGTGTCTAGATCCCATATATGCCTCATGTCGTTTAGTCATGACACTTCAGGCAATTTGTAAGGATGGCATGTTGTTCCCATACCTGTGCTCTATGTGCCTCATTGAAATCCCTTAGTGTAAAGACCTGGTCTAAGGGCTGCAAATGGTCGTCTAGGGTGTTCAGCTCTGTTGCTAGGGCTCTCCTCACACTGTATGTGTGACTGATAGAGACTCTGTGGAGTACTCATTTGAATGCCTCCCACTTGCTGTTTGATGACCCTCCAAATGCCTAATTTTCTGCAAAGTAATTAGTAGTGTCATCTCCTAAAATGACCCACAAGCAGTGGTCTTTCAGGCTGCTAGCTGGGATGCCAGCTGGGAGCAGTATGTTGGCACTGGTGCTCTGTGGTGGCCAAATGCAAGGCGCAGTATAAATTGGTTATGATGTGAGTGTGTGTTCCCCGGGTGTTCAGTGCAGAACACTTATGGCAGTATGGTGTCACTGCAGTACATTTTGTTTAGGCTCACGTGTAGATAAGAAACAGAGCAGTTGTATGTATACTATGTCAGGATGTGTGTGGCACCATGCATCCAAAAGGTCGCAATGCCCCCTCCAGTCACCAGGGTCCCAGCGACTGTACAGGAAGGAGATAACACCAATTGTGGATGTGATCTGCCCTTAAAGATATCTTCAACACCATTAAAATGTCAATCCACCACCACAGTCCACGCCACAAAAGATGTAATTTGGGATGTGAGGTTTTCATAGAAGTCACTCAGCCCTACATAATGGGTGTAAACAGTGCCAGCAGAATTTCCACTCCCTCTAATTTACTTAGCAGCATGACATAGTGGCCATCTGGGTTAATAACGTGTCTTAGCAACTGCCCTCTCTATCGTCGCTTTAGTGAATTGATTCATCTAGAGTAAAGAGCATCTCCTTAATGAAGGCTATGCCAACATCTTGTGTGCAGAGACATGGCAATAGTGTGTCTTTTATGAAGCTTGTTGTGGTCTCACACATTCCATATCAACAGAGTGTATTTACCTAGCATGCTAGTTGTTGCCATTCCACTTGTTATCTAGATACAGTTTGTTTCCCCAGTCGATCCCCCCACTACCCACAACACCACACACCCCACTGAAAAGTGGTACTGATTCTGTGTCGGTCACAAGAAATTGAGAAACTGTCAAACATTAACAACTTAAACAAAACTTAAACTCACTTTACCTGGCACCAGATTGGTTTTACCCTGTCCAGAACAATTTTAGAAACATAAACCCTGGTGTTTTTCAAGTTATTACTGGCTGCTAGAGAGTTACTAACTGTGCATATGGGTGGGTGGCATGAAAAGAGGTTATTCATACTGAGATCGGCCCGCACACAACGTGCATTGAGACATAGGCAATGGGATGCTAGTACTGATGCCCTGGTGTACCTGTCAGTCGTAGACATTGTGTCATCACACCTCATCTCATAGAGAAATCAATGCAGTGGGCCACACACTGCAGCTCCAGCCCCTACTCCACCTTCATGTGTCCATTGTTCTCAGGGATCATCCACCATTCTTGGCTTCAGCTGGGGCCATTTGGTGGTGGACTTGAGCATGACCTCGGAATATGATCCTGAAATATATGGGTCAGAGATTTGTCACTAGTGGGACAGGAGGCCAGACAGTCCATTGCCAGCTGTTGGACCCGGCCCTCTCTGCAGTGTCAGCCCCAAACCTTTTGCCTTTTACCCTTCACTTTTTACCAAATTCATTTTTGTTGTCCATAGGACCCTGTGCATGTTACCAGTGCTAACTAGTGCCAAAGTGCTTGTGCTCACTACTCTAAATATGGTTAACTTGGCTTATACCCAATTGGCATATTTAATTTACTTATAAGTTCCTTGTAGGGTGATATACCTTATACCCAGGGTATGTAAATTAGATGCTACTAGGGGGCCTTGGGCACTTATTGTACCAATCACTTAAGTAACACCTTACACCAGCCACTTAAGTAGCACCTTAAACCAGCCACAGCAGCCTGAATGCAGTTTTAAACTGCCTTAGAGACTTGGTGATAAAACCCCCTCACCAAGGCTTAAACTCCCCTTCTATTACATATGTCACCCCTAAGGTAGGTCCTATGTAGCCCACAGGGCAGGGTATTGTGTACTTAAAAGGTTGAACATGTACTTTTAAGTTTTATGAGTCCTGGTAGTGAGGCCCACCCCTCCCGTAGGATAACATTGGAGATTCCTTATTGCATTTAATACGTTCTAATTTCAATTGGGAACAGGTAGCTATGTCATGTTTGGTGCCTTTGGAATTGTAATGAAGAACCCTATTTAAAGGTAAAGTCAGGTTTTTGATTATATTTCGAAAATGCCAGTTTTAGAAAGTTGGCATTTTTCTGCCCTTAACCCTTTTGTGCCTCAAGCATGCCTTGGGTCACATGACTGGGTATGACTGACAAACTTTGTGAATTCATCCCGGCACTCACATAATAGAGGGATTGGGTTTGCTTGGATGGACCATCTGCTGGAAGGATGAGGGGGTGGAAATGAGCACAGCCCCACTTTCAAAAGAAAAGGAAGTGCTCTGCCTTCGCACAAAGGAACTAACAGCTCAATTTTGTCCCTGCCGCCAGTTTGGAGCCATGGCATTGAAAGCAGGAGATTACATGCACTTCAAAGCCAAAGTGTACTAGCTTCTACCTCCTTCCGGAAGAAAGGCACCAGGGTATTAAAAGGCTACTATTTTTTGCTACAATCTTTAAAAAGACATAACACTGGTTCTACTGATTGGATTTTGGTCATTTTGGTGTCAAGTATATGTTTTTAATTCACTCTATTTTGCTAAATTTCTAAATTGGTGTGGTATATTTCTGGTGTTGTGTTTTTCACTTTATTACTGTTTGTGTGCAGCATAAATACTTTACATATTACCTCTAAGTTAAGCCTACCTGCTTTTTGTCACAAGCTATGCAAAGTTAAGCACCGGTACATTTAGTGATTTTTTTGTGGTTCACACTGCAAGGAATTGTGGCTGTCGCTTGGCCAGGGCTCACATCCCAGTCAACCAACAACCCAATTTCTCACACTAAAAATCCTCGGTCCACTCTTTCCCTCTTTTCTTGTTATGCGGATAGCTGGCCACTGCTAGCAACTCTGTATTACCTGGGTTTGTAGTGGATGCACGTTTGGACTAAGCTATCTTCCACTCCACTGGCCATTTGCCTACAAAGCCAGTCCCATGCTAGAGGGCATTTTCGAGTCTTTGCTCATGGAATAAGTACTTCACCTCTTCACTGTGTGCCCTTTGCACCACAAAGAAGGATGAAAGGAAATGTGGCACTACCACCTCATGCAACCAGTTCTCCATTTAAGTGACTGTGTATGCATCATCAGATCATTCTGGTAGGCCAACAACGTGCATATTATTATTCTCGATCGTGCTTACAGGTCCACTCTACACCGCTCTGGGAAGTGCACTCTGTCTGTGAAAGTGTGCCATTCACACTAAAACTCAGTAGTTTCAGAGAACTGTGTGTCCAGATGTGCCTCCTCTTGGTTCACCCCCCTGCCAAAGATTTGGGATCTTAGCAAGCCTATGTCTATGACAACCGAGTCAATCTTGTGTTGAAGGGATTCCCTTGTCTGTGTTATTGCTGATAATATAATGTCCAATTTAGTTTGCATGCCGGGGCTGAAAGGAAAGGGCAACTCAAGTACTGCTCTGACCCATTTGGTGTGTGATCTACTTCAGTCTGAGTGGAGACCACATTTGTTCATGGCCACATTTTTATTAGTTTGTTGCTCCCATTGTTTCGCTGGGCACTGTTTTGCTTAGAACCCCTTGGGAACACAACAGACATATATGGTGAGGTTTTCTTATATAATCCAGATCTTGACTTCCGACAGTGTTTCAGCCTGACAAGTGCAACCATTACACAGTGCTGCGCCATCTGCAGGGACCCACTCTCCTTTGCAGCACAGTCCCACTCCCTAGGCAGCGCTCAGCATCATTGGTCCTACTACCTACATGGTAGTCTGGATCTTTCTAGGCGTGCACTAAAGGTCCCACATGCCGGCTTCAATTGTAGACTCCGTGGGCAGTGGGCCTCAGATGGCTCTGGACCTCCTACAGTCTCTCTGCTGGCTGGAACCACCAGTGGTTGACTGGGTGTCCCATGCTGCTGCTCCACACAGCCACACAAGCCAATTACTGCCTCAGGTGGGGGCCCCTCCCACGCCTGCTTGGTGAGGCCATGCTACAGAACGAGGACTTCCAGGCCTGCACTGCAACGGGGATGGACCTATGGGCACATTGTGCAAGTGAGTCCCTCACAAAACATTGCCTAGGCCACAGCATGTCCCCCCAAGCAATGACCCTGGCAACAACTCATGCAGTCAGGTGCAGTGAGGAGTCACTCACATACTGCTGCAATGGCAAATTGACAATCTATACAGGCCGTTTTGCCAGATTAAAGCCTGTGGTGACTGTAGCTCAAAGGAAGACACCCACTATCTTCAGTAGCTAGGCCATACATCCCCTTTTTTGTATATTTAATGCATTATTACTATGTGTTAACATTTGGTTCCTCTGGAAATGTTTCTGTCTCACTGTACATGAAAATGTTTATGTTAAAATTGCTCCAAGAGTCTTTGGTTTAGACACTATTTAGCAGTAACAATGTTAGGACTGCAGGGGTTCCTACTGATGTTATATACTTGGGGTCAGATTTATAATTCTTTCATGCAACACAGCAAGACAACTTTCTGCACTGCGTGACAGGGCAGGAATGCTCTCTGCCTAAGCTGGTGCACACTCTGCTGGACACACTCTGCTACCTGGAGCCAAGGCAGGGACACTTGTGCCATGGTCCAAGGGTGCCTGTGTTTCAGCAGGATTGTTTTTGTGCAGGAAGGGACAACTTCCTGCACAACAACAATTCTCTGAGCATTTTTCCTCAATCTAAATGTGCTGCTGAGTGCAGTACACATAGAAAGAGGAAATAACAAGGGGAAATAAACATATGTCTCTGTGTTGCACCTCCCCTGGGAAGGTGTACCATTTTGGTGCGGCTTCCAAATTTACCAGTCTTAGGAAATCTGGGAAGGCATCAAAAGCCAAGGATGGATACATGGCAACAACCATGCTCCACCCATGGAATCACTTCCCAGGGCAGAATAATGCAAAGCAACGACTTGTGTTGCCTTTCGTTACCCCAAATTTTCCAAACAATGCAGGGCCATGCAAGGTGGCTTTACGTTGCTCTGTAAATCTAACTTAGGTATTGCATCGCCCTTGTGACACCATGTGTGACACAAGGGCATTGCAATACTATGATAAATCTTCTTCACCCTGTCTTAGTGGAAAGCTTGCCTTCCCAATTTCCCTTTAGTCCCTAAATGAGCCTGGTTGATCCATCAAGGATTAGTTCAAGTAGACGTTTTAAAGCCATATAACTTTCACAGTGTAAAACACAATGAAGAGGGACTATTCAGCCAGGGTATTTACAGTGAATGGTGAACAGTTCTCTAATAATCTCTTAAAAATATGTATAGTAAAAAAAAAGAGCAAATGGAAAGACATAAAAAATGCAATACTTAACGCTGATAAATTGTCCTCAAAACCTACTGTTTGAAATTTGCATTCACTGTGCAGGTAATGATCGCTGTGCTGTCTGCAAAAGAACTGTTCACAAAATGCAAAGATAGTTAGTGATTCTCTGACATCTAAGGCAACTGACTAATGCCATCCTGCAGGAGGGGATCAGACTTTCAATCTGTAGTGGATCTACCCTTTACTTTGCACTGGTGCCCACTATTCAGCTGTGCCCACCTGTCTTACTGTGCCTACCATAGGCTAATGACCCTAAATGATGCTGATGGCCCCATTTCCAATTACTGCAAACAATTAAGCATCTGCACTTAACCATGCAATACATACTGCATTCCAACATTGTATTGTTCATGTTGCTTATCGTTTACATATTATGATAGTGTGCTTTAATTCCTATAGTCCTATAGTTTCCAAGGCACAGTATCTTGATGAGAGATTGTGCTCCTTTCACATATATGTCCACATATAAAACACTAGGAATTCCCAGAAGATTCTTCTCAAGTTGGGTCTGATGTCATGGGCACACCTCACATTCCTTGACAAAACAGTACATACAAGATGCAATGAGCTTTCTACAGCAGAGATGCACACTTGTTTGACACTACTGACAGCCTGCGGCGCTCTCACAGATAGGGCCTGACCTTGTGAGCAGACAGCCAACTCTCATCAAACAGGTATGCAATATGCATTTCATCTCTCCCAATAGCAACAACATTTAGATGATTATCCTTATTAGCATCGACTCAGCAGCAAAGGAAATTCTCTTGAATATCATGTTACCTCTTTTCATAATATTCACTTTCTCTATAATCTGTATTTCTACTCTAATAGTGATATTGTTATTATCATTTTGCACATATTGTGTACTAGTTTGACTTTCAATAAATGTCCTAAATAGTCCCAGTGTAGATGTATTGTGTGTATATGTTCACTCTGGACAAAGGGTGCTGGGAACCCCAAAAATATATCTGTTATCTCTAGCAGGTTTGTATTTTCCTGACATGGATTACATCCAGGTACTTTTGATGGAGGTTCACATGATACCTGTCCTTTTTCCCCACTACAAATGGTAAATTTGTATACCTGCATTGTCTGGGGGCTAACGGAGGTCAACTTGGTGTGACCAAGAGTTTATTGACACAGCAAATCCTCCCACCAAGCTGATGACTTCCATTGTGGTGTTTGTGATCAAAGTCCAGTACATACACATATGTCTTGGTTCCCAATGTCTGTAGTGACATTTTGCCAAAGGTACTTAAAAAAATAAAAATATTTAAGGAGTTTTTAGAAACAATGACCTGTGAAGCATTGCCATTCTTAAGTCTAATGACAAGCCAACAGACATGCATTGTCTCGCTGCAACCCAACCTCTTTCCAACAAGTGAATATTAAACAAAACTGCCATCAGAAAGCATGCTAGCCAAGGGAAGCCACTATCTTCCAGTGCCAATATGGTGATGTATGTCTACCTTATTTATAGTTTCCTATCAGCAAGGCATAAAAGAGACTCTGCCATTCCATATACCATTGCATCACCTACAAATAGGTGCAAATCACCAATGAACAGCTTATGTTGTACAAAGGTGAAACATGATACAATTCAATGGCCACTGATGCATTGAGACTGACAGCATGAGCACACAGGTTCATTGACAATAAACTAGTGATCATGTTGGATGAGCTTGGAAAGATACATGGGGTAGGTGGCCAGGGGTGACATAGAAAAGGGGGTGAGTAAGCCAGAGGTGAGGCATGACAAAGGAGGTAGAGAGTCCAGGGGAGTATCCAGGCAGCAGAGGAGTGTGGTCAGAGGCAACATGGGACAGTGGGGTGGGTGGGCCAATGGTGAGATGGGACAGCAGAGCTGGGGAGGAGACCGGAGTAGCAACAGGACAGTGGAGTGAGAAGAGCCAGAAGTGAGACAGGATTGCAGAAGACATGGGGCAGAGATGACACTGGGCAGCATGGAGAAGGGGGCCAGAGGTGACATGGGAGAGAAAGAGGATGGTAGCCCAAAGAGACATAGGTGGTCATTACAACACTGGCGGTCGGTGCTAAAGGGGCGGTTAAACTGCCAACAGGCCGGCGGTAAAAAAAATGGGATCACGACCGTGGCGGAAACCGCCAACATAGACAGCCACTTTAACACTCAGACCGCCACAGCGGTACAAACAAACACCGCGGCGGTAACCGCCAACAGACAGGCAGAAGACAAGGTTCCGCCCACTGTATTACAACAGTCCAATCCGCCACCTTTTCCGGGGCAGATTCACCGCGAACAAAAACACGGCGGAAACAGGACTTGGAAGGGAAAACGCTCACCTCTACACACCCCACGAGGAATCAGGACGCCATGGAACCCGAGCTCCAGATACTGACAGCCTTTATCTTCCTGCTTCTCTACCAGGAACAACAAAGACGGCGGCGAAGACCACGGTGAGTACTGCACCTACGACACAGGGGAGGGGGGAGGGAAAAAAGAGTGACATACACACGCAACACTCCCACCCCCACCCCCACCCTCACCCACTACAACACACACACAAGTACATGTTGATACATTACATTAACAACCCCCATCTCCCCCGGGAAGAATGCAAGGACAAAAGGAAATGAGTCGAACGTTTGTAATCTATTAAAAAACAGTAATCAAAAATATATACATTCATATACATATATTTACACTAGAAACAAATATATACACCAAGAATACAAGTCCAAGGTATTCCACCATCATAGTCCGTGGACCACTGGGCCCAAAATGCCGGGCGAGGCCCACACTCAATAACCGATCAAAACGGAGAGAACACTGCTGGGGCATCAGATAGAAATACAACAGGCACCTCAGGGGGAAGGAAAGGGGGGGCACCTCAGCCAGGTGAGTGCACGACGCCAGGTCCACGAGGGGGCTCCATGCCCATTGATGAATCCTGGGGCGTGCAAAGCCACAATCTCGCAAGTCTCTCAAGTGGGTGGTTTGCCCACTGCTGCATCCTGGAGAGTGCAGAGCCACAGTCTCTCAAGTGGGTGGTTTGCCCACTGCTGCATCCTGGGGAGTGCAAAGCCACAGTCTCTCAAGTCTCTCAAGTGGGTGGTTTGCCCACTGCTGCATCCTGGGGAGTGCAAAGCCACAGTCTCTCAAGTCTCTCAAGTGGGTGGTTTTCCCACTGCTTTATCCTGGGGAGTGCAAAGCCACAGTCTCTCAAGTCACTCAAGTGGGTGGTTTGCCCACTGCTGCATCCTGGGGAGTGCAAAGCCACAGTCTCTCAAGTCTCTCAAGTGGGTGGTTTGCCCACTGCTGCATCCTGGGGAGTGAAAAGCCACAGTCTCTCAAGTCTCCCAATTGGGTGGTTTGCCCACTGCTTTATCCTGGGGAGTGCAAAGCCACAGTCTCTCAAGTCACTCAAGTGGGTGGTTTGCCCACTGCTTTATCCTGGGGAGTGCAAAGCCACAGTCTCTCAAGTCTCACCAGTGGGTGGTTTGGCCACTGCTTTATCCTGGGGAGTGCAAAGCCACAGTCTCTCAAGTCTCTCAAGTGGGTGGTTTGCTCACTGCTGCATCCTGGGGAGTGCAAAGCCACAGTCTCTCAAGTCTCTCCAGTGGGTGGTTTGCCCACTGCTTTATCCTGGGGACTGCAAAGCCACAGTCTCTCAAGTCTCTCCAGTTGGTGGTTTGCCCACTGCTTTATCGTGGGGAGTGCAAAGCCAGTCTTTCAAGTGGATGCCTTCCTCCTCTGGTTCTGGAGGGGGCTTTGTGCCCGGAGTGCTTCATCCTGCCAAGGCCTGAGGTGGTGGATGCCTTTCTCCACTGGTTCTGGAGGGGGCTTTGTGCCCAGAGTGCTTCATCCTGCTCGTGGGGGCCTCAGTAGCATTGGAATCTTTGGCGCTCACTGGCCTGTGGTGCTTGTTGCAGCGGTGTCCTGTTCAGCGGTGCTGGTGGTGGCGGTGTCCTGTTCAGCGGTGCTGGTGGCGGCTGTGTCCTGTTCAGCGGTGCTTGTTGCGGCGGTGTCCTGTTCACCGGTGCTGGTGGCGGCGCGGTCCTGTTCAGCGGTGCTTGTTGAGGCGGTGTCCTGTTCAGCGGTGCTGGTGGCGGCGGTGTCCTGTTCAGAGGTGCTGGTGGCGGCGGTGTCCTGTTCAACGGTGCTTTTGGCGGCGGTGTCCTTGGCAGCGGTGATTGTGGCGGCGGTGTCCTTGGCAGCGGTGCTTATGGTGGCGGTGTCCTTGGCAGCGGTGCTTGTGACGGTCTTGTCCCTGTGCAGGTTTTCCCAGACTTGTCAGTTTTACTGTGCCACTTCCCCACCTTGGATGGTGGCGCAGCTGTCTCGACACTCCCAACTGTACCCCTGGGAAGGCTTTGGTGGGAGATTTCTTTCCTCTCTCCCGCCGGGCACTGGCAAACTTTTTGTGCTTTTGAGGTGGGGGACTGTCCGTGCTCTGACTCCTTGGCACACTGGCTGCCCTGCTGCCTGGTGCACTCCAGAAGCCGGTTACTACTGGCACCACTGTTCCCGCTGAGGTTGTGGCTGAGGCGCTGTGTTGGGACCTGGAGAGGTGGGCCCTAGGAGACTGAAGGGGTGGAGGAGGTGAGGGGAAGAGGTCAAGGTTGGACAGGAAAAGTTTTTTGGACACACTGGGATGGGTAGATGGAGGGGCTTTGGGAGTGGAGGAAGAGGTAGTGGTTGTAGGAGGTGTACGTTTGGTGACTTTGGGTGAAGGTGCATGGGCTGGAGGCTGTCATGAGGTGGATGGCTGTTGGGTGGGTGTGTGGCTGCATTTGTGTACCTTGGGAGGTGGGCTCACAGACACACTGGGAGAGGACACAGCGGATGTGTGAATGGTAGTGGGGGTGATGACTGCACGTGAGCGGGGTGTGGTGGTGGGTGTGCTGGTGATGGAGGTAGTGGCTGATGATGTAGTGCATGCAGGTGTGGAGGAGGGAGATGAGGAGGAGGGGGGACAGTGGAGGCAGTGGCTGTTGGTATGTCTGCATGTGTATGATGCCTGCGTGAGTGCCTGTGGGATGTGTGGTGCTTATGTTTGCCTGAGCTTCCCTTGTGTGTGGACGTGTGTGTATCCTGGTCTGATGGTGTGCTTGGGATAGGCTGAGGTACAGGGGTTTAGGTCTGGGTAGAGGAATTTGGAGGGGGGAGGCTAGAGACAGGGACAATGGCTGCCATCAGTGCTGAGGTCAGAGTCTGAAAAGCTCGCTGATGGGCTGCCTGACCAGAATGAATGCCCTCCAGGTATGCATTGGTCTGTTGCAACTGCCTCTCTACACCCTGGATGGCATTCAAAATGGTAGACTGCCCAACAGTGAGGGACCTGAGGAGGTCAATGGCCTCCTCACTGAGGGCAGCAGAGCTGACTGGGGCAGGGGCTGAGGTGCCTGGGGCGAAGGAGATGCCCACCCTCCTAGGTGAACGGCCACGGGGCAAACGCTGAGGGGCTGCTGGGAAGGCGGTGCTGGTAGGGGGGGTGGCGGCTGTGCCTGTAGATGCAGGGGGCACAGATGTTGCCGCCACCACAACGGAGCTCCCATCAGAGGACGTGTCCGTGTCGCTGGTCTCAGCTCCTGTCCCCGCCGTGAAGCTCCCCTCGCCCTCCGTCCCACTGGTGAGTTCCTCCAGGGCCATGTGGGATGCAGCTCCCTCGTGCTCCAGTGCCACTGCTCCTCCGCCTGATGATGCTAATGCACACAAGAACAGGGAGACCACAAAAAGGGGGGGGGGACGACAGAAGAAAGACATGTTGACTGCATGGATTACCGCTACAGTTGGTGGACAAGACAGACACAGAAGCCACCTGTACTACGCCGCGCTCTACACCCACATGCAGACACACCAACATCCACTGCCTCCACTGTGTCCCCCTCCTCCTCGTCTCCTTCCTCCCTCCCAGTCTCATCTACACTCACACCTGCATGCACTACCTCTACAGCCACTACGTCCCTCACCAGCACACCCACCAGCACACCCCGCTCACGTGCAGTCACCACCCCCACTACCATTCACACGTCCCCTGTGTCCTCTCCCAGTGTGTCTGTGATGCCCCCTCCCAAGATACACAAATGCAGGCACACACCCACCCAACAGCCATCCACCTCACGACAGCCTCCAGCGCATGCACCTGCACCCAAAGTCACCAAACGTACACCTCCTACTACCACCACTTCTTCCTCCACTCCCAAACCCCCTCCAGCTACCGGTCCCAGTGTGTCCAAAAAACTTTTCCTGTCCAGCCTTGACATTTTTCCCCCACCTCCCCCACCCCGTCCATCTCATAGGTCCCGAACTAGCACCTCAGACACAACATCTCCGGGACCAGTGATGCCTGTAGTCACCGGTATGTGGAGTGTACCGGCCACCAGGACAGCGAGTGTGGCACGGAGCCACAGCACATACAGTCCCCCACCTGTGAAGCATCAGAAGTTGGCCAGTGGCCGGCGGGAGAGGGGGATGACTCCAGCCACCAAAGCCGCTCCCAGGGGTCCCGGTGGGAGTGTGGAGTCAGCTGTGACACCTTCCAAGGTGGGGAAGGGCCACAAGAAACCCGGCAAGTCTGGGGGGAGCTGCACGGCGGAGAAGACCGCCATCATCCCCGCTGTCCAGGAGGCCACCGCCAGCCCCAGCCCAGCTGCCCAGGAGGCCACTGCCAGCCCCAGTCCAGCTGCCCAGGAGGCCACCACCAGCCCCAGCCCAGCTGCCCAGGAGGGCACCGCCAGCCTAGCTGCCCAGGAGGCCACCGCTAGCCCCAGCCCAGCTGCCCACCGCTAGCCCCAGCCCAGCTGCCCAGGAGACCACCGCCAGCCCCAGCCCAGCTGCCCAGGAGGCCACCGCCAACCCCAGCCCAGCTGCCCAGGAGGGCACCGCCAGTCCCAGCCCCGCTGATCCATGAAGGACCGCCAGCACCAGCCCCGCTGGGCCATGAAGGACCGCCAGCCCCAGCCCCGCTGATCCATGAAGGACCGCAAGCACCCGCCCCGCTGGGCCATGAAGGACCGCCAGCACAAGCCCCGCTGAACAGGGCACCGCCATCTCAAGCACCGCTGAACAGGGCACCGCCAACTCAAGCACCGCTGCACAGGGCACCGCCAACTCAAGCACCGCTGAACAGGGCACCGCCAACTCAAGCACCGCTGAACAGGGCACCGCCAACTCAAGCACTGCTGCACAGGGCACCGCCAACTCAAGCACCGCTGAACAGGGCATCGCCAACTCAAGCACCACTGCACAGGGCACCACCAACTCAAGCACCACTGCACAGGGCACCGCCAACTCAAACACCGCTAGCCCATGATCGCCAGGGGCACTGAGGCAACTGGGTCCGTCACGGGGTGAGTGATGCACTCTGGGCACCAGACCCCCTCCAGAACCAGTGGAGACATCGATCCACTACCTCTGTCCTTCACAGGATGAAGCACTCTTGGCACCAGTCCCCCTCCAGAACCAGTGGAGACATCCATCCACTACCTCTGTCCTTCACAGGATGAAGCACTCTGGGCACCAGTCCCCCTCCAGAACCAGTGGAGACATCCATCCACTGGGCACCAGTCCCCCTCCAGAACCAGTAGAGACATCCATCCACTACCTCAGTCCTTCACAGGATGAAGCACTCTGGGCACAAGTCCCCCTCCAGAACCAGTGGAGACATCCATCCACCACCTCTGTCCTTCACAGGATGAAGCACTCTGGGCACCAGTCCCCCTCCAGAACCAGTGGAGACTGTTATCCACTTGAGAGACTATGGCTTAGCACTCCCCAGGATGCAGCAGTGGGCAACCCACCCACTGGAGAGACTTGAGAGACTGTGGCTTTGCACTCCCCAGGATTGAACAGTGGGCTACCCACCCACTCTAGAGACTTGAGAGACTGTGGCTTTGCACTCCCCAGGATTGAACAGTGGGCAACCCACCCACTGTAGAGACTTGGGAGACTGTGGCTTTGCACTCCCCAGGATAGAACAGTGGGCAACCCACCCACTGTAGAGAGTTGAGAGATTGGCTTTGCACTCCCCAGGATGGAACAGTGGGCAACCCACCCAAGGTAGAGACTTGAGAGACTGTGGCTTTGCACTCCCCAGGATGGAAGAATGGGCAACCCACCCACTTGTGAGACTTGAGAGACTGTGGCTTTGCACTCCCCAGGATGGAACAGTGGGCAAACCACCCACTGTAGAGACTTGAGAGACTGTGGCTTTGCACTCCCCAGGATTGAACAGTGGGCATGTGGCCCTGTCGTGGATTTGGCGTTGTGCACTCAAGCGGCTGAGGTGCCCCCCCTTTTCCTCCCCCTGAGGTGCCTGTTTAGTTGCTGTATGATGCCCCTGCAGTGTTCTCTCCGTCATGGTCGGGGATCTTGTGTGGACCTCGCCCATACACTGTGGTCCCAGTGTTCCACGGACTTTCTTTGTGCAGTACCTGGACTACTATGCCTGGTATATATTTTGTACATGGTGTATATAAATATTTCTGCCTACTTGTTTGTAATATATTCCGATGGTTACACTCATTTTCTTTGGTCTTTGCATTCTTCCGGGGGGCTTTTGGGGAGTGTACCTGTGATGTATTGATATGCATTAGTGTGTGTGTTGTAGTGGGTGAGGGTGGGGGTGGGTGTGGGGTTTTGCGTGTGTGTGTCCCTGTTTTGTGCCTCCCTCCCTCCCCTGTGTCGTAGGTGCAGTACTCACCATGGTCTTCGCCGACGGCCTTCGTGCTCCTGGTAGAGGAGCAGGAAGACTATCGCAGCTAGAATTTGGAGTTCCGGTTCCATGGTGTCCTCGTTCCTCGTGGAGTGTGTAGAGGTGAGCGTCTTCCCTTCGAAATTCCTGTTTCCGCCGTGTTTTTCCGCGGTGAATCCGCCCCGGAAAAGGTGTCAGATTGTCCTGTCATAATAGTGTGGGCGGTACATTGTCTCCCGCCTGTCTGTTGGCGGTGACCGCCACGCTGTTTGTTTGTATCGGAGTGGTAAAGTGGCTGTCTTTGTTGGCGGTTTCCGCCACGGTCGTAATTGCAATTTTTTTACCGCCGGCCTGTTGGCGGTCTTACCGCCGCTTTAACACCGTCCGCCAGGGTTGTAATGACCACCTAAATGAATAAACACATATTAATAATAATATATACATTTAAACAATACTAAGAAAAGGATTGAAGTCTGCGAATAGTAGATATACTAATCTTACACCAGTTTATGCAACTGTAGTGAAAGTGTAGCCTTTCAGAAAGGTTACATTTACTATTCCCTCTCAAGTCTGTACAATGGTAGGGAAAGCATTGGACTTCAGGGAGATAATCTTTCATGTTTGCACTTCAGTCTGTGCAACAGTAGCTGAAGTGCTGGACTATGAAGGGGTAAGATTTACTGTTCCCACTCCAGTCTGTGCAACAGTAGGGAAAGCGTTGTTCTTCAGAGAGGTAACATTTGCTATTCCCGCTCCAGTCTGGGGAACAGTAGGAAAAACACTTCACATAACATGTTTAAATAACCCTAATAATCAGAACAAATATAAAACTCTTAATATGAACATTATTAATTAACCAAATCAAATTATATATATATACATATATAAATAAAACACAATTACACATTTTACATGATTATTAAACAATTAAATAATTAACTGTCAATTCAAAAAGTTGTTACCTATTTATTGCTAAATCAACTTCCCACACTATACCCCCATAAACCTAGCAGTCCACACTTAAAATATAACTAATATAAACAAGTATAGCACAATTGATGTAATTAATAATCAATTAAAATAATCAATAATAAATTAATAATTGTGAATAACTATCACTTAGTTACCTTCCCACCCTATACCACTACATGTCTAGCAACCTGATATATAACTTAAAAATGTAACTACCACAATTTACGTAATTATTAATGAATTAAATAATTAATAAAACCTTAACATTTTATTGTTAATTCCTACCTATGCACTTACAAACTCAGCAACCCACTATGACACTATAAATTACTATTACCAATTACATTAAAATTAGAAGAGTTATTCAGAAAAAGAGCCATTGGGGGAATATGATGAAGCAGATTTCGAGGTGAAGAATTCTCTGTATAATTCTACAGAAAGGCTGCTTAACCATGTCATATTGATGCTAGAGGGGTTGGTGATCATTTTGAATGAGGGAAAAGATTTTAAAAAGGCAGGAAAGATGATTTTGTCCAAGAAGTGCATTTTGCATGAGCAAATAATGAAACTTAAAAGGCAAAGTGAGAGTCCATAACTGATAGTTCCAACAACAGTAAACTTCTAATGAAAGAAGGCTGAGGTTGGTACAAGAATACATTGCTAAAGTGACTATCAATTTGGGTGTCTTACATCAGCAAGTATAATGGACAAGCAAGAGCTCAGCCAAAACATTCTGAGCCTGCCTGCATCAATCAGTGCCAAACGTTCGCCTCCATTGTACCTGGCGATGACCACACTGCTTTTGCAGACAAAATAGATGACAAATTCCTAGCAACAAAGTTAGAGACTCAAGGTATGAAGTGAATGTATGCTTGGAGCAAGAACTCAAGAAGACTGGGGACCAGTGGAGTTTGAATCCAAGAAGAAAGCATTTTGCCTCAGCAGTAAGCTGTGGAACTAGATTCAAGTTAAGGAGCTGGACAATAAGAAGAAGAGACATCTTACCAGCATTTCTCCAAAAATCTAGCAGTAATAGGCACTTGAGGTTGAAAGCACATTGAAAAGCACAAAGGCACAGATGAGACAAGTCCTGAAAATGTAGATGAGCTGAATTCATTAAGGCTACAGAGATCTTTCTCTGCTTCGATCATTTATTGATGATTCCCCTCCAAAAAGAAGGACCAAGTTCCTGGTTTGCAACCCTGGCAGTTACTAGCAGTGCTAACAGTATTCCAGTGGTGTCTCTAGAGAAGGCAATATCCAAAGAGTATGATGGTACTCTTGAAGCAGTCACCAATGCAGTCAAAGTGACATCTTCAATGGATTTATATAAAAATTCAATCATTCTAAATGTGACTAAATACAATTTTTCTTGCCTTATGAAAGCTTTTATTCATTTAAATCCTTTCAGTGGAAAATGTTAGCTATTGTTGTTGATAATATTTTTGGAAGGGAAACTATGGTTTTGTGACGTAGCACATACCCCGTGAGTAGGTTAGTTAAAGTGATGCACCACATCTCCCAGATTCAGCTGCCCCTGAAATAATTTCCTTAGTCAACAAGCAATCATCTCACTGGAGGCACTCAATGAGTCTCATAAGAAAGACATTATATTGATTTAAATCCCAACCAAGGGCTTGATTTATATTTTGGTGGATGGGTTTCTCCGTCACAATGGAGTAACCCATTGTAACGGAGTAACCCATCCACCCAAATCTAAATGAGGCCCTAAATCCAGCATAACAGATTGCCACCTTATTAAACAAGACAATCAATTTAGCAACAAAGCTATTCCATTAATGTCCACACTTCCTAGTGTTAATAACATACGAGAGAAATATCATAAACAGCACAGTATATAAAATATAAGGGATCCACCGCCAGTCCAAATATTTATATTGGTCTTTTTAATTGCATATTTCCAAATTTCTCATTGGTCCTGATTTCAAGTGCTCAGATAATCTGGTTGTGGCTTGCAGTGAGCCAATACTGTTTGTGTGACTACTTAGTAAAGAACACATTTGATTTAATTGTCCATGATAATTCAAATTATTGTTTGCAACATGAACAAAGTGTAGTATTTTGTAACCACTATATTTCTGACACTCTGCTTCAAACAAAAAAGCAAGGTAATCTAAACACAGGATTGTAGGACCAAAATCTATTTCTTTAAAAGGAGCTAAGGGCCAAGTAAGGATACAGTTGATCAGTTGGTTAATGCACCTTTTGAACAGACTGCACAATACCTCAAGAGAGGGCAAACACAAATACCATAGGACAAAAACTAACATATGAAATGATATACCAAGACAATGTGGAACATCTATGATCAAAAAGGTAACAAACAATCAATTGTGGTCATGAAGAACACACTGCTGAAATATTAAGCAAAACCTTATATCAGTGTCAATGGTTTTAACTAATTCATGAAAAGAGTTCACATGCTGGTTTGGGACCATGTGAGTCCAACAGATGGTGGCCTGTTGCTATTAAAGAAACACTCACAGGACAAAACTCAAAGTCAAAACCATAAAAGTGAATTCAAATTTAAAACTCATTACATAAGTCAACATATGTTTACTACTCAAATTCAAATCAGCATTAAATATGCATCAAATAATACAAACTGCAAGTGGTAACAACATAAGAACTTCAATGAAAGTAAATAGCGGTACTAAAGTATAGTTCAGAAACAGGAGTAAAGGTTCAAATAGTTTAGGTATTAAGTCAAATAAATAGATTATCACAGAGATAGCTCAGTTTGTAATGCAAGAAAAGTCAAGTATGTATCAGCAAGCAGACTAGTGCTGAGTCTGCACAATTAGAAAAGCAAAAATGATCTGCCACACATTCCAAAAACAGCTCATTACGTAGGTTTCAGGCAGCTGAAAACTACACTCCTGAGATGGTAAGATCTCACACATAGGATGTACTAATAAAGCAACATAAACCAATAGTAAAACAAAAACATGTAATCCATCAAATAGGAAACATCTAGGAACACAGACTTTCAAGCATAATCTAATACAGAGTATACAGGAAACTAGAAAAAAAACATTAAATGTATGCAACTAGTGTGGACCTAAACATAGTACTCGTAAATGCCCTTTGTGAATTCCCAAAGTCATAAACTAAGTTTAGACCAAACATCTAAGTTTACCTTTGTGAATTGGGCCCATTGTGGCACTTACAATAAACGTCAATATACAAGATAGATAAAATATGTATGAAAATGTGTGTCACTAATACACTTGAATGGTCTGTTCTATATAAAATACATTTATTTTTAGACTTGCAATTGAGTTCATTTTAAAATCTAAATTGATCATGATTAACACTGAGATTTAATAAAGAAGAACAATTTTAGCCATTAAAAAATTGAATGAAAAATGTTTGACTTCAGGATTATGCCTTAGTGCGTAGAATGTTGCTTGCATGCTTGTAAATGTGTGCAAATCTTTGCGAGTTAAGCAAATGCATGTTTGTACGAACATATCTGCAGAAACTATTTGTCTTTCTTAGGCTTTACCTTTCACAAATACTGCTCTACAACTACTGTACAGCAGTGACAGTGTCAATGGGTTGAGTTTAAAAATGTTTGTTTCTTTCCAGCCAATGTAGGAAAAATCTGGAAAATAGATCTCCAAGTATTTAACATTTAATTATATTTTTATTTTGGAGCAAAAGATTTTAACTTTAAGAATTATTAACATTTTTTTTTTTTTCTATACTTTAACCTGACCAACTTTTATGGAACAAGCTTTGTGCTTTGTTCTGTATTGATGTTTTATTGAAATTGGTAATTTTCCAGTAAAGAAACAATTGAATAAAATACTTAATGGAGCCTTGAAACATTTATCAAAATATCAGAATTGATTCCCAAGAAAGTAAATGTTTTGTAATGAGATAGAGATTGTTTGCAGTTCTTGATTATTCTACACTTGCATCCAAGGTTCACCTTCTTAGGCCCAGTGGGTGAGGGAACTTCATGTTTCTGAATAGATTAAATATTATTGGTTGAGATTCCCAAAATACCCTAAAAACATTGGTAGCCAATTGCTGGTTAACGCAATGGGAAAGGGGTAATGCAAAAATTAAACAGTGCCCCAAGATAGATAAATGTCCATGTCCCAATCTCCAAAGCAGTTGCCAGGTTGTAGTTGCAGGTTGCCGAATTTCCTAATTTGGGTGTGAGTATCAATAAATGAAATTGTGGTTGTGATTTGCACACTCATTTGTAATTTACACAATTCCTGATATTTTTAATTTATTATTGATGCTTATGAGCTGTGTCTTAGAAGATAAAGAGGATAATGGACTAAGAAATAGTCTGGGACCCCAATATAGATAGATAATTAAGAGTTGAAATATGGTATTTGTATATGCCAATGATCTGTGGTGCAGGTTGTGAGACGCTGACTGCACTTTTGAGAAAGGGACAGTAAAAATGTTTTGGTCAATGTTAGTGGCACCTGATGCACAATGGTGACATTGGATTTATTAGGTGATTTCCCGCTGGTCAGGATTTCATTGGTGTGCAGCAAAACTCTTGTTGATTAAAAAGTTGGAGGGTGTTAAAACCTGAATATTCTGGTGGTTAAATTGTTTTTTTTCATTAGAAGAGGCAGACAAAGACTGTCATTTTATCTTGCTTAGTTTAGTAGAATTGATGTGTTGTGTGGATATGAAGAAATTGTAAATGAGAGTGAGTAGCTGCAGGGGGCAGATTGTTTATGTCATATTGTGCTGCACTTGTATTGGTCGGTTGGTTGAAAAGTCACCCAGAGATTGATAAAGCTGTGAGAAGTACTGGGCAGCGATTGGTCATTTGCTAACCAGAGTCATACTGAGATTGGGAGAAGGGCTTATTGAAAACTGATGAATAAGGAAGAGAATCGAAACTTTGAAGTTTCAGATAAAATTTGTTTCCTTTTTTCCATTTGAATTTGAAATCATGAACATTTTGAAAGCCACTAGAAGTTTAATGAGAGGTGATGTGACTATTGCTGTATGTGAGGGTCAAAAGGCACCTCTCAAAGGTACGCCAGCTTACCATCTGATGATTAGGAAGGGTTACATACATGTTTATGGCATCCCCAGTGGTGCAAGATCACTGAGAAAGAGGGACCATTGAGTTTTCCTAAATGGGGTACATTTGAGAATCATAGACAAATTACAAGAAACACTTTGTGAAGTGAAGCTTCCTCCTAGACCACTACAACTTAGTGCATGGGAGAAAATAGCTTTTAACATGGATAGAGAGTGATACAGAAGATGGACAAAAAGAGCAATAAGACAGCATAGAGGTGCAATTTTGGATCATCAACAGCAGAGATAGAGTATGTAGAGAAGGGAACTAGATTATATCCTGCAATTACAAATGAGAAAAATAAGCAGTCAGAAAAGCATGAAAAACCTAAACAGAAAATGACCAAAGGGGAAAAGGAAACAAAGATGAAACACAATCAGACATGGACACTGATTCAGGACATGCTTTTTTAGATGAATCATTGGCTACTCATCCACCACCATGTGTGGGTCCCGTGACAGGTATTGGTGCAAAAATAACTGATAGTGTGCAAGTGGCTACAGCCCCTGTTGATCCAAGCTCATATCAAATTGAAAGACCATTGCCAATGATCCACCCTGTTGTGGCACAACCTGTTGTACATCAATTAATTGTAGCACAGCCTGTTACGACACAGCCTGTTGCTCAACCCGTTGTACCTAATAATGTGCCTACTCAAGTTGAGACTTTTTAAGCAGTAATGCCTGCAAATGTGACTATTTCCACGGTAATTATACTAGCACTTGTTGCTAGGTTTGTAACTGCACATCCAGAAGAAGTGTGTACAGGTATTGTCACAACTGCAATTGCTTAAGAAGCTGTTGAAGGAACGACAGCGACAGGGTTTATCCCAACATCACAGAATTCACAGGTTGTTGTGTAGACACCAGTACAGACTACTGAATCATTAAGAAAGGAAAGAGAGTTGTATTTATGATACAAACTTTACAAAGGGAGACAAATTGCCTAAAGGTGGGATGCTACCCTTAGGGATTGAAAAAGCTGCCAAAATAATTACTAATACTGAGAGCACAGAAAGCCCTGGTACTAGCCAAAATACAGGAGCATAGAGACTTTTAATTGCTCAGGGATTAAAAATAGATTTGGAAGAAATCATTAGAGGATGTTTTGATTTGGATCATGTAAATCAGTACCTGGAAAAATAATTGATTTATTTGTGTGAGGACATTACTAGGCGAGCTGCAACTGTACATGACAAATTGACTGAATTTGTAAATAAACATGAAGTCAATATTTCAAAAAGAGTTCCATTACAGAAAGGTTTGAGAGTACAGTTAGACGATGAATCAATTGAGACATTCTTCAGAAATGCGATTGCACGTTACTGCATTCATAAAATATGTCTGCACATGGAGTGTTTAGAAAGCAAGAGGGGAAAGAAACATGGAAAGAAAAAGAAACTGTTAGAGGTAGCTGAAAGGTGTGTGAAGATTTTGCAAACTGTTGTTAATTAATTTGTACATGCTCTTTGACATTGTTGTCCCAAATGATTTGAGATCTGAGTGTAAGATTGCTGTACATTAGCCAGATACAGAACCACAGGGAAATATTCACACTAGTGCACCATCCTCTACTGTGTTGGAGAAATACAATGAGTTGAATTCTTTCCTGAAAAGCAGAGTTCCTCCAAAGGATTTGGATTATGTGAGATTGAAAGGGATTCAGCAGGGGGTGAAAGAATCTGTACATTAATATTATGAGGAGTTGTTGAAAGAGTTTCAGCAGCATACAGGTCAAACTCCTCAAGCTAAATGATATGGGATTTTTTATTTTAAAGTTTGTTCTTCTTTTGTGAGCCAAGATTAGTCAGCATATACAGCAAAATGTGGTTCATTGGCAGACAAAGTTTCTGAATGAGATTTTGAAGTATGCTGAGTACCACAGTGATGAACAGGTGATGAAGTAGAAAAAGCGTAAAGAAAAAATGATGATCGGTCAGAAGAAATTGGCTCAGAGAGGTTTCCATAATCAGTCATATGCAGGAAATGGTGATGTAGTGCACAGTATCAGTCTATAGATTGGCATGTAAGGTGTAAGGTGTTCAGGAAGGCATAGTTGCCTCACCGGGTAGAGGTTTAGGAGTCCCAGTTGATCTGAGAATAGGTGTAGATGTTTTAATGCTGGTGAACATTACTTCTTGTCACTTCAGTAACTAGGTCGACCATTGAAAGTGTGAGTGTAGGCTTAATCCAGATAGAATACATAATAATAGTCAAATGCAAAGAGGAAAGCAAATGCAAATACATATTGTATCTCACCAGCAAATACCAGTGCAAAATCGTCTTCAAATGATGCCAGTCCTGCAAGCCCCTATTGCTCATCAGAATGTGTATAAAGCTAAAACTGAATGCGAACCAGATGCCCCAACTGAAAAAAAAAATTCAGGTCAAGAATCAAAATATGAGTCAATAGTTTCTAATGATTGACAATGAGAGCTTTGACAAAGGTGTGTCACAATGACAATGCCTGAGAGAGGAGGCAGATTGCATGCTTTATGCAGTCTTAGAGGTAGACCATAGTGGACCATTTGTAGAAGGTGAGGTAAATAGCCACCAAGCATCATTTTTGACTCACAGAGGTGATGCATGTTCCACTGTTAAAACAATGGCTGTCCCAGACCTACCCTTGTCAGGAAAAAAATCTAAATTGTTACAAAAAAGCAGATAACAAATCCAGTTTCAAAACAAATCCCTGTAAAAAATAGGTTCATTTAACAAAAATCAACAGTTTCTTCTATGAGACTCGAGTCCTGTAAATCTATTGGGAAGTGACTTATTGTGGAAGATAAATTGCACAATTTAATTGTACAGCTAATGGGGTCCAATTCGAGACCCACAATGAAGATGTTTAAATTACCTCAGCAAGATGCTGTAGGGATTTACCTAATGAGGATTATGGCTGAATTGCCTCCAGAATTTAAAGATACTGTGAATATTGAAGAGTGAGACTTCACAGGCAAAGAAATTGGACTAATAAAAAGTATAGAACCAGTCCGAATCACAGTCAAGCCTAATTCAGTTTTCTTGAGAACACCACCATATCGCATGACTTCAGAAATAATAGCAGGGATAACACCAATCATGGAGGACATGTTACAAAAAGGAATTCTGAGAGAAATTATTCGGAGTCCATGAGATTCACTGATTATGGAGTTACAAAAGCCCAATTGTAAGTTTAGGATCACCCAAGACTTATGAAAAGTGAATGATATTTTAATAATACGTTGTCCCATGGTACTGAATCTAGCCAACATTCTTAATCAAATTCCTTGCAGTGTAGAATGTTCACTGTCTTGCATCTCTTCTCAAGCTCTCTTCTTGATTCCATTACATGAGGATCAACAATTCCTATTATCATTTGTGTTTTGAGCGAGAGTGTTAGCATGGTGTTGAATCCCACAAGAGTATACTGAGAGTCCTTCAATCTTTAATTAGATCCTAAAGAGAAATTTTGAGACATTGAACATGTCATGTAAATCAGTCCTTGTGCAATACAATGATGCCCTTGAGTACAAGAGAAGCTTGCAAACAAGACGCCATTGCTCTATTAAATCATTGGGCAGAAAATGGACATAAAGGGTCCCGAGCAAATTGTAGTACTGTCAAAAGAAGTAGAATATTTATGCATACATTATTGAAAAGGGAACAAAGAAAGTGTCATGTGAAAGGGTCAAGGGCATTCTACGGATGGGTTCTCCAAAAATGCAAAGAGAAGTCAGAATATTTCTGGGAATGGTTGGTAACTATAGATATTGGATACCCAACTTTTCCTTGGGCAGAAAATGGACATAAAGGGTCCATGAGCAATTTGTAGTACTGTCAAAAGAAGTTGAATATTTATGCATACATTATTGAAAAGGGAACAAAGAAAGTGTCATGTGAAAGGGTCAAGGGCATTCTACGGATGGGTTCTCCAAAAATGCAAAGAGAAGTCAGAATATTTCTGGGAATGGTTGGTAACTATAGATATTGGATACCCAACTTTTCCTTGGGCAGAAAATGGACATAAAGGGTCCCCGAGCAAATTGTAGTACTGTCAAAAGAAGTAGAATATTTATGCATACATTATTGAAAAGGGAACAAAGAAAGTGTCATGTGAAAGGGTCAAGGGCATTCTACGGATGGGTTCTCCAAAAATGCAAAGAGAAGTCAGAATATTTCTGGGAATGGTTGGTAACTATAGATATTGGATCCCCAACTTTTCCTTGGTGTCTAAGCCTTCACTGAGGCTGGCACACAGAGATGTGCCTGACTGAATTTCATGGGACAATAAAATGAATGAAAGCTTTCCTACAGTTGAAACAAAGTCTCTGTTGTGACATGGCACTGTGAATGCCTCATTACACCAACAGATTTACCTTGTTTTACAGTGAGAGGGAGAGCTATACTCACTCAGTGGTTACTTAGATGCAAGGAGATGCTAAACGGCCTGTTGCCTGTTTTTCAATTAAACTTGATCCGGTCACCGCAGGGTTGCCTGGTTGCCTAAAAGCAATGGGAGCAATGAGTATGAGCCATAAAACAAGTGAAAACATTGTGGTGGACACCCATTAACTGTTATGGACCTCACTTGGTTGACGTTTTGCTGACCAAAACCCAATGCATGAATAACACAAGGCTAATAAATCTAACTTGCAGATCTTTGTCTCAGACAATATCGAGCTTAGACGCTGCCAGGTTTTGAATCCAAGTACTTTACTCCCCTTGCCAGAGTGATGTGTCTGACAAATTTCAGCATGATGTGCTTGATGTCTCAGGTTTATGCAGCAAGCCAAAACCTGACACTAAAGATGACCCTTTCATCAGTCCTGCTTATGTTGTGTTTGTTGATGGCTCATGCTTAAGAGTGAATGATGGTTCCTAGGGAGCAGCTTACGCTGTCTGCACGATACAAGAGATTGTAGAAATCTCCTGGCTTCAAGGAATTTCTTCAGCACAATTTGCAGAATTGATTGCTCTTACCAAAGCTTGTAGCTTGACAGTCCAAATGAAAGTGACTATTTTTACAGATAGTCCATGTGGATTTATTGTGGTCCATTATTTCGGACAATTTTGGCCGCAAAGAGGTTTCATCCTTAGGGTAGTCTTGTTTCAGACTTTTTTGCCTTTCACCCTCTGTTTTTCACTGTATCTTTTTGTTGGGACTTAGGACTCTGAGAACTTTACCACTGCTATCCAGTGCAAAAGTGCACATGCTTCAACCCTAAACATGGTAACATTGGTGCATCTACAATTGGCACATTAAATTTACTTGCAAGTACCTTGTAAAGTAGTAAACCATATACATAGGACCTGTAAATTAAATGCTATTAGTGGGGTGCAGCACTGATTGTGCCACCTACATAAGTAGCCCTCTAAACATGTCTCACGCCTGCCACTGAAGGGCCTGTGTATGCAATTTCTCTGCCACTTCGACTCAGCATATAAAACTTCTTGCCAAGCATTAAACTCCCTTTTTATTACATATAAATGACCCCTAAGGTAGGCCATATGTAGCCCACAAAACAGGGTGCTGTGTACGTAAAATGTAGGACATGTACTTCTAAATTTTGTGTGTCCTGATAGTGAAAAGCTCCCAAAGTCATTTTTCATTACTGCAAGACGAGTTCCTCTCACAGGCTAGCCTTGGGAATTCCTTTATATACTGTTAGGCTGTAATTCCTGATCAGAGCGGAGTATCTGCATCATGGTATTTGAATGGTAATGATAAATCCTCTTTACTGGTAAAGTAGGATTTATTATTACTATTTTAGAAAAGACACTTTTAGAAACTAGGCATCTCTCTGGTCTTACTACTCTGTGTGCCTACCAGCCTGTCTCCAATACACATCTGGTCTGAACGATAGCTATACTGCGGATTCCTTCTAGACATCCACAACACAAGACACTTAACTGCACCTGCATTCACCCGCATACTGATGGGTCTTCCTGGGTAGGGAGGATAGGAAGGGCTCACGCTTACACTTCAAAGGGTAGTGGCCTGCTCTCCACACAGAGGCCTGACTCCCCCCAATGGATAGTCTGAGCCAGGGCTGGGATGAAAGAGGGTCCTCCGCAATTCAATGAGTTTCTTTGAAGTCACCCCCACTTCAAAGGTACTTTTGGGTATGAGTACTGGGGCTCTGAACCTAGCAAATCAGCTCACTACTGGACTTGGGAAGAACTTTGCTGGAGTAAAGATGCCGCTCTGCCTGGACTGACAGTTCCAAGGAACTGCTTCTCTGCATTGTTGAGCTGCCCTGCTGCCTCCTGATCTCTGCCCTACTGATCAGAAGGACTGGACCCATGCTGCTGATCCGAGAGTGTCTCAAAGGGCTTGCTGGCTTGCCCCCTGTTCTTCCGCAGTCTCAGGGATATCAAAGACTGCTTGGAACTCTTAGGTTGCTGCTGGACTCTGCCATATGTGAATCTAACTCCCGCCTGACTTGACCCTCTCCAGTACTGAGCCTCAGACATGGATTCTGCAGCTGAGTCCTTAAAAAACAGATGCATCATCTCTAGTACGTGTACATTTTCTCTGCATCACTCCTTCGATGCAGAGGCGGCTCAACCACATCGGATCCACAGTCTGTGCAGCATGACGACTACGCTATGCGTTGCTCAATGATAACGCATCCCATTTATTTCAACAGAGTTTAACTCCAACCCAGGACCCAACTGTCAGAACTGACACATCGTGCCCTAAACGACATCTTACCCTCCATTGTGGTCAATCTGAACTTTGGATTTGCACCGGTCCCTCACGACTTCAAGTAACCTGTTGACCGCTAGTGACTTCTAAGCACTATTTCACACTTAATCTTTAAAAAAACATCTAAACTTCTACTGATTGGATTTTTGTCATTTTGATCTTGTTTTAATCAGATAAATACTCTCTTTGTTTCGTAACTGGTGTGGAATCTTTTTGCAGTGTGTTAGATGAGTTACTATATTTTAAGAGTGTTGCACAAATACTTTGCACATTGCCTCTTAAGTTAAGCCTGACTGATCTGTGCCAAGATACCAGAGGGTGAGCATTGGTTCATTTAGAGAGTGTAACTTACTTACCCTGACTAGGGTTGTGGTCCCTTCTAGGACAGAGTGCATACCTCTGCCAACTAGAGACCCAATTTCTAACAGTGATCATGTGAGAAATTGTTGTAAAATGTGAGCCCATAAGAGCGACAATGGTTATGTACCAGTCGGCAACAGATATGCAGATGAATTGACATGCTATTGTGTGATTGTGACCTTAACATTTAATCCAACAGTCTCAGAGGAATCTCAAGAGGACACTGTCTTTTCAATGTTGATGTCTATAGCTGACATATGAGAAGAACTGACAGTTTTACAGGAAAACTTCACAGCAGCAGAACAGCAGGTTTGGGTCATAGCAGGATGTAAGAAAGATGCAAATTACATCTGAGTTTCAGTAAATGGAAGACCTGTGTTGCCAGATTGTTCCCTATCACCCATTACACAACATTTCCATTGGTCCACACACTTTGGTAGGGCTGCAATGGTCAGGTCATTGAGGCAGAATTGGTTCAACACAAGATTTAGGGCTCATGCAAAAACATGATGCCATTGTTGTGTACCACGTCAACAGATGAATCTAGGGAAACAAACACAAAGGCCCTCATTACAACATTGGTGGTAAATCCCGCTTACCGCCATGCAGAAGACCGCCAACACACCGCTACGGCTGCAGAAATCTGCCACAGCTATTACAACCCACAGGCCGGAGTCCGCAAAAATCTAGACACCCACACAAGTCCGCCACACCAAAGGTTAGTGATAAACTGGCGATAACAAAACCTCCACCGTCACGTCAACAGGAATACGTCCACACCATCACGACCCACGAATCCACGCATCGGTCTTTCAACCACAGTAAACCACTGGCAGGACACACCGCCGTGCTCAAAATACACACACATTTACAAAACACAACCACATTGGACAATTCAAAATACACACACCTGATACACATACACACACCACCCCCACACACTCCATACATTATATAACACACACCCACATCACCCACAAACCCCTACGACAAAATTTGAGAATGAAGCACAGAGAGAGACACCACCATCAACAATACTAGCATCCACAAGCACACAACACCATCACTCACACAACATCCATGCACCTCACACAACACACACAAACACATCCCCTCACACATCACAACACACACCACCTCACACATCACCAACACCACACCATGGCACCGCAAAGACACCCCAGGAGCTCAGGGTCATGGTGGAGGAAATCGTCCAGGTAGAGCCACAGCTATTCGGTTCACAGGTGCAGCACACCTCCATTGCTAGGAAGATGGAGCTATGGTGCAGAATCGTAGACAGGGTCAACGCAGTGGGACAGCATCCAAGAACTAGGGATGACATCAGGAAGAGGTGGAACGACCTATGGGGGAAGGTGTGTTCCGTGGTCTCAAGACACCAGATTGCAGTTCAGAGGACTGGCGGCGGACCCCTACCTCCTCCCCCACAACTAACAACATGGGAGGAGTAGGTCTTGGCTATACTGCATCCTGAGGGCCTCACAGGAGTAGCAGGAGGAATGGACTCTGGTAAGTCAAATCTTAACTATTACATCCCCCACCCTACCTGCATGCTATCACATACACCCACCCTCACCCTCACCCCCATCACCCCAATACCTCACATATGTCCCACTATCACAAACCACCCATCCCAACACCAAGCCCTGCATGCAAGACCAAAGCATGGACAACGTCTACCAAAGCATGTCCACTACAGATACCCACACAGATCCCCAAACCAAATATCACACAAGGTCCTAGACAAGAATGTAAGCACTGGGGTATAGGGTCACCCACCTATTGCACACCATGGCACACACAGATGCAATAATCATATATTTACACTCCTGCAGGCCCCCTCCCCAACGTCACTGGACAGGAGGTACCAGATATGTCCACCCCCCACAGAAGAGGCCCACAGTGATGACAGCAGCTTTGTCCCTGGATCTAGATGACCAGCCCGGCCCATCTGGGACCTTGGGACAGTCGGTTCCCCACACACTGGCACATGCCACCACAGAGCCTCCCCCCTCAGGAAACACCAGCACAGCACCCACCCAGCGGGCCCATCCCTCTGTCCCCAGGACACGTCAAGCAACAGTGTGTCCACCACTACAGGGAACCCAGGCAAACCCACCACCCCAAGAACAACAGGGACCTGGGGGCAGTGGCAGTGGGCACACGGTTCAGGGGACAGAGGAACAGGAGAACTGGGGAACTGGGAGGACTGCTGTGCGACAGGGGGAGGACAGGCCCAGGGAACCCACTCTCCACGAGGCACTCTCCAACATAATGGGAGCGTACCATCATTCCCAGGAGACGATTGCAACGGTACTGGCCAAGTTTCAGGAGACCCAGCGGCTGCAGGTGGAACAGTATTTGGGGATCAGGGAGGAACTCAAGTCCATCAACACCACCCTGGTCACAATTGCAGGGGTGCTGAAGGACCTTGTTAACACCAGGAGGGACACTGTGGCAGAACAAGGGGCCCCTGACACTAGCCTCGATGATGAACAGCCCACCACCTCCGCCGGACAGGACAGGAGGCACTGCCACAGGACCACGACACCAGCACCCCACCCCGTGCAGATGGAGAACCACCCCACAAACGGTCCCTGAGATCCAGGACAAAGACAGAGAGCAATACCAAGACCCCCGCCAAGAAATGAGACTACCCTGAATGTCATCCTTCTATCCCACTTTGTCACCCTGTCCATCCTTAAACTGCCCTAGCTCCACTTCCTATGCCCCTCTGGACAATGCACCTGTGAGACAAATAGACTGGACTCTGCCATGGACATTCCTCCACCATCAACCCTGACCATTTTACAACCCCCTCCAATTATTTGCACTTAAATAAACACCCTTGAATTACAAAACAATCTGGAGTCAGTCTGTGCTTTCACTAATGTGTATTTGCAATAACCGAGGAAAATAGCAATGTCCATTGTATTGTCAACATACCTATGTCACACAGCTCTAGTCTATGAGGTAACATAGTTGAGGTCACACAGTGGGACCCACATCTGTGAAATGGAAAGGCAAAGTGACAGGACAGGGTCCATACACTGGGTGAAAGTGGCAGACATATGATAGGTCTAACAATTGTATGAGATGTAAGAGGCTGTGATGTCTTCTTACCTGTGTCTCACTGGAAGTATAGCTGGATCACGTTGTTTCTGTTGTCGATATCCTCTTCTTCTGCCTCCTCTTCTTCACTCTCCACAGATTCCACAGCTGCCACGAGACCTCCTTCAGGACCATCCTCCTGCAGAAAAGGCACCTGTCGTCGCAAAGCCAGGTTGTGCAGCATACAGCAGGCCACGATGATCTGGCACACCTTCGGTGAGTAGTATATAGAACCACCTGTCATATGGAGGCACCAGAACCTGGCCTTCAGGAGGCCGAAGGTCCTTTCTATCACTCTCCTAGTTCACCCATGTGCCTCATTGTAGCGTTCCTCTACCCTTGTCCTGGAATTTCTCACTGGGGTCAGTAGCCATGACAGGTTGGGGTACCCAGAATCACCTGCAAATGTCGAGGGACAACTGTTAGACAACACTAACCCTTAGGGACAACCCCAGACCCAGACAACTATTCACAGGGTATAGGGTCCTTGTCCTCACCTATTAGCCACACACGGTGTCTCTGGAGTTGACCCATCACATAAGGGATGCTGCTATTCCTCAGAATGTAAGCGCCATGCACTGAGCCAGGAAACTTGGCGTTCACATGGGAGACGTACTGGTCTGCCAAACACACCATCTGTACATTCATTGAACAGTAGCTTTTCCGGTTTCTGTACACCTGCTCACTCCTGCGGGGGTACCAAGGCCACATGTGTCCCATCAATGGCACCTATGATGTTGGTGATATGTCCCAGGGCATGGAAGTCACCTTTCACTGTGGGTAAATCCTTCACCTGAGGGAAAACGATGTAGCTGCGCATGTGTTTCAGCATGGCAGACAACACTCTGGACAACACGTTGGAGAACATAGGCTGGGACATCCCTGACGCAATGGCCACTGTTGTTTGAAAAGACCCACTTGCCAGGAAATGGAGTACTGGCAGGACCTGCACTAGAGGGGGGGATTCCTGTGGGATTGCGGATAGCTGAACTTAGGTTCTATATACTGGTCCTTTAGGGAATACCTGTGAGAGATGAAGAGGCACTTCCAGTGCCTAGAACGAACAATGGGGCCCCTGGCGCTCCTCTGCGCAAAATGGGGGCCTCCCTGATCTCCTGGGGTCAGAGGAGGGCGACATGCACCTCCTCTTGTCCATGAACGGGCCCCTCTGGGGACGGTAAACACTGGGGGCCCCCCTAGGCCTCCACCGGTCCTCACGACCAGCTGACAGCAAGGAGGTTTTCTTCGTGACCCTCAGCTCTGGCTCCAACTGGGCACACAGTTAATGGATTGTCGCACGATCAAGCTTGTAGGTGACTATTACATGTCTCTCTTCTATTGTTGACAGGTCCACCAGCGGTCTGTACACTGGAGGATGCCGCCATCTCCTCACCTGCCCCAGCGGACGTGCCCTATGGACGAGAACAGCGAGCACAGAGTAGGCCAACACTGAGGTAGTAAAAAATGATTTTATTGCACACTATGTGCCTGTCTCTGTGTTTATGAAAGGCCTAGATATGTGTGACACATTTACAAATAATGCCATGTGGCCACCTGAAATGGCGGCTGCCTGACCTGTAAGGTGGGACAAGGGGATTTGAGGTAACAGCACTGGCGTTCTACACCATCGCAGTAGGCGGTCCTCCATTGGTTAACATTGGACCCTATGGGTCCCAAGAGCCAATGACGATGTACGCTGGCGGTGACGGTACGCACTGCCGCGGACGTGACTGACATTTTCTGTCTGTTAACTCACTTGATGCCTGACCTTCGACAGGAGAGGACCTACACTACAAGTGCTGCTGTGACCTGTGTCTGGAAGCGACAATGGCTCATGTGTCTGGGGAAAGGGACCATGCCTTCACTTCGGAGGAGTTGGAGAAGTTAGTGGATGTGGTCCTCCCCCAGTACACGCTACTCTACGGTCCTCCAGACAAACAGGTGAGTACACTGCGAGCATGCTGTGTGGTCAATGCCTGTGTGGAGTGGTGTGGATGGGAGATATGGGGGGACTGAGGCCTGCATGAGCGGACGGTGACTGTATGTACGTCAGGCCAAGGGTGGGATTGTGGGCCAATGACTGTGACGGTCCGAACGGTTATAATTTTTCCTTTTCCCATGTACTATTCCTCTAGGTCAACGCCCACCAGAAGAAGGATATTTGACGTGCCATCGCCAAGGACGTCCGGACCCTGGGGGTCCACCACAGACAGACCACCCACTGCCGGAAAAGATGGGAGGACATTCGCCGCTGGAGCAAGAAGACGGCGGAGGCCCAGCTGGGGATGGCCTCCCAACATGGGAGGGGTGCCCGTCGCACCATGACCCCCCTGATGTTCCGGATCCTGGCGGTGGCGTATCTGGAGTTGGATGGGTGCTTGAAGGCATCACAGCAGCCACAACGGGGTGAGTACAGTCACATCCATCTGACTTTGCACACATTAGGAGGTGTCTGGGTGGGGGGAGGTGGGAAGTGGGTTCCCCTAGGCCAGGGTGAGCTTGGTAGGCAAGGACCCTTTGTGAGGCAGGCTATGTGGCACCCCAACCCCACCAGTGGTAAGAGCCCACTACACCTAGTGTGGCTCCGGTGACTTCCATGTGTGCAGCAATCGGGCATAGGCCTTGTACCCCATGTCCCTGTGATTAATTAGGGAACTCTAAGTGCATGGCGTAGTGCAGAGGGCTGCTGTGTCTCTTGTGTCCACCAACGGTAGCGGTATTGCATGCACTGAACATGTCTTTCTTCTTTCTCCCCCCCTTTTTTTGTGGTCTCCCTGTTCTTGTGTGTATTAGCATCATCAGGCGGAGGAGCATTGGCACCGGAGCAGGAGGGAGCTGCATCCCACATGGCCCTGGAGGGCAAGACAAAGGAGTCTGAAGCCACCAGTAGGACGGAGGGTGAGGGGAGCTCCACGGCGGGGACAGGAGCAGCGACCAGCGACACCGACTCCTCCTCTGATGGGATCTCCCTTGTGATGGTGGGCCCCTCTGTGCCCACCGCATCTACAAGTACAGCCACCACCCCCCCTACCAGCACCGCCCTCCCAGCAGCCCCTCAGCGTGTGTCCCGTGCCCGCTCACCCAGGAGGGTGGGCATCTCCTTCGCCCCAGGCACCTCAGGCCCTGCCCCAGTCAGCCCTGCTGCCCTCAGTGAGGAGGCTCTTGACCTCCTGAGATCCCTCACTTTTGGGCAGTCTACCATTCTGAATGCCATCCAGGGTGTAGAGAGGCAGTTGGAGCAAACAAATGCATACCTGGAGGGCATTCATTCTGTCCAGGAAGCCCAACAGCGAGCATTTCAGGATCTGGCCTCTGCACTGATGGCAGCCATTGTTCCTGTGTCTAGCCTCCCCCCTCCAACCTCCTCCACCCAGACCCAATCCCCTGTACCTCAGCCTATCACAAGCACACCATCAGACCAGCATGCACACACATCAACACACAAGAGTGGACATGGCAAACATAAGCACCACACATCCCACAGGCACTCACACAAGCATCATACCCATGCAGACAAACCAACATCCACTGCCTCCACTGTGTCCCCCTCCTCCACATCTCCCTCCTCCCTCCCAGTCTCATCTCCAATCACACCTGCATGCACTACATCTTCAGCCACTACCTCCATCACCAGCACACCCATCACCACACACCACTCACGTGCACTTACCACCCCCACTACCATTCACACATCCCCTATGTCCTCTCCCAGTGTGTCTGTGAGCCCTCCTCCCAAAATACACAAACGCAGTCACACACCCACCCAACAGCCATCCACCTCACAACAGCCTCCAGTCCATGGACCTTCACCCAAAGTCAGCAAACGTACATCTCCTACATCCACTACCTCTTCCTCCACTCCCAAACCCCCTCCATTTATCCGTCCCAGTGTGTCCAAAAAGCTCTTCCTTTCAAATGTTGACCTCTTTCCTACACCTTCCCCCCCTTCCGTCCCCTAGGGCTCGCCTTTCCAGGTCCCAAACCAGCACCTCATCCACCACATCACCGCAATAGCAGGATTTTGGAGTGCACCAAAGCAACAGGGCTGCCAGTGTCCCAAGGAGCGAGGGCAAGGATATTCCCCCACCTCCAAAACAGAAAAAGTTTCCCACATCCCGGACGGAGAAGGCGAAAACACCTGCCACCAAGGGCTCAGAAAAAACAAAAGTTGTAAGTGGCAAGACAGCTGCGCCACCATCCAAGGTGGGGAAGGGCCAAAAAAACAAAGGCAGGTCCACATCGACGCCAACCTGCACGGTGGACAAGACCGCCACCAGCACCGCCACCTGCCCCGCCGCCACAGACACTGCCGCTAGCACCGCAGACACTGTGCCCTTCACCAGCACCGCAGACACTGTGCCCTTCACCAGCACCGCAGTCAGTGAGCCCACCACCAGCACCGCCGCTACTGACATCCCCGCCAGCACCGCACTCAGTGAGCCCGCCACCAGCACCGCAGCTGCTGACACCACCGCCAGCACCGCTGTCAGTGAGGCCACCACCAGCACCGCAGTCAGTGAGGCCACCACCAGCACAGGAGTCATTGAGGCCTCCACCAGCACCGTTGCCACAAAGACCGCCACCAGCACCGCTGCCACAAAGACCGCCACCAGCACCGATGCCACAGAGTCGGCCGCAAGCACCGCCGCTACTGACCCCACTGCCAGCACCTCCAGCGGCCCACGACATCCTGAGCCAGTGGCACCACCGCAGACATGGCTGGCGTCTCCAGTGGTCAGTCGTATGAGGCTGGTGGTCAGTTCCAGGAGCCTGGCCAACTTGCATGTTGCACCACCGTCAGTGGAGTGTCACCTCCACTACCTCAGTCCTTGGCAGGATGAAGCACTCTGGGCAGCAAGCCCCCTCCAGAATCAGTGGAGAAAGGCATCCACTACCTCAGTCCTTGGCAGGATGAAGCACTCTGGGCACCAAGCCCCCTCCAGAACCAGTGGAGAAAGGCATCCACTACCTCAGTCCTTGGCAGGATGAAGGACTCTGGGCACAAAGTCCCCTCCAGAACCAGTGGAGAAAGGCATCCACTTGAGAGACTGTGGCGTTGCACTCCCCAGGAAAAAGCAGTGGGCAACCCTCCCACGGGAGAGACTTGAGAGACTGTGGCTTTGCACTTCCCAGGATAAAGCTGTGGGCAACCCACCCACTGGAGAGACTTGAGAGACTGTGGCTTTGCAATCCCCAGGATAAAGCAGTGGGCAAACCACCCACTGGAGAGACTTGAAAGACTGTGGCTTTGCACTCCCCAGGATACATCAATGGGCACGGAGCCCCCTCGTAGAGCTGGCGTCGTGCACTCATCCGGCTGAGGTGCCCCCCCTTCGCTTCCCCCTGAGGTGCCTGTTTCATTTCAATCTGATGCCCCAGCAGTGTTCTCTCTGTTTTGAATTGGGTATCAAGTGTGGGCCTCGCCCATGCATTTTGGGCCCAGTGGTCCACGGACTATGAATGGTGCAGTACCCGGACTTGAATTGTTGGTGTACATATTTGTATATAGTGTATCTAAAGTTTTGACTCTTGGATTTTAATTGATTACAATGGTTACAATAATTTCCTTTTGTCCTTGCGTTCTTCCAGGGGGGTTTGGGGGGTGTAAATGTAATGTTGCAGCATGTATTTGTTTGTATGTTGTTGTGGGTGAGGGTGGGGGTGGGGGCATTGCATGTTGCGTGTCTGTGTCACTCTCTTTTCCCTCCCCCCTCCCCTGTGTTGTAGGTGCATTACTCACTGTGGTCATCGCCGCCGTCTTTGGTGCTCCTGGTAGAGGAGCAGGAAGACTATCGCAGGGAGGATTTGGAGTTCTGGCTCCATGGCGTCCTGGTTCCTCGTGGGTTGTGTGGAGGTGAGTGTTTCCCCTTCCAATTCCTGTTTCTGCCGTGTTTTTGTTTGCGTTGAATCTGCCCCAGAAAAGGTGGTGGATTGGCCTCTCATAATAGTGTGGGCGGTACATTGTCTTCCGCCTGTCTGTTGGCGGTGACCGCCATGCTGTTTGTTTGTACCGCAGTGGTGGTCAGAGTGTTAAAGTGGCTGTCTATGTTGGCGGTTTCCACCATGGTAATTTAATTTTTTTCCTCCGGCCTGGCGGTTTTACCGACGCTTTTCCACCGACTGCCAAGGTTGTAATGAGGGCCAAAGTCACATTTGAAACAAAACTTTTATTCGGTATGAAAAAATTCATCCATTACAGCAAATAATCACCAATACATTGTTAATATACCAATAAAACCATATATAGTAAAAACACCCATCAAAAATATAAACATATAAAAACCTCATTCATAAAAAACAATAAGATAGAAGAATTCATTCTAAAAACTCTACATTTTTACGTCAAGTAATAGCTCCCTTCAGGAATGATCCCAGGCCCTTCCACACCAATACATCTGAGGCCATTTGCTACCACATAAAAGTAGGACGATATTGCATGAAACCCTTGGGCCTTAGGAGAGGTAATAAAAATCGAGTTCTAAACGGTGCATAAAAAACACAAAACAATGTAAAGTGGAGCAAGGTCTGTTGGGACACCCCATCACAGGGGCAAGGTCTAATACATTTTTCCCCATACTGACCTAGCGGGAAACACAAATTACTTCTAATGATCCCCAGACGGAATCGATTTATAAGAGCCCTTTCCCTCACATCCTTTATCTCTAAGAGATAGTGCTCAGGACCCACGCACATCTTTAGCATGATGAAATCCCTGATCGATTTTTTCCCTAAAGCCTCCCCCTCCCTCTTGGTCTCCTGGATTCTCAGAAAATCATACTTAACCCATTTCTTATCATAGCTAGTCAGGCCCTCAGGATAGTCAAACAATTCAGGCCGCCCCAGGTCATGAGCCATCTTCCTTATGTGCGTCAGCCAGGGAATATTCTTTGCATTGTCACAAGCCAAACAATCCCTTAAGATATCCCTATTAAGAGTGTCATGTTTGTTACTCCAGATTGAGATCCATAGCAGAAGGGGAGCCAACTGGATAGTGTCCTGCACAAACTCAAGCTCCAGTTCCAGGTGAAGGCAAAAACCAGGGATATTTTTTCCAACTCCCAATAGCCTTCTGCAGAACCAATTTTCTTCCACCGTAAGGGCTCGGGTATCCCTATATCCCCAAAGTGTCGCACCATACAGCAGGACAGGAAGGCATTTCCGCCTATAAATTTCAAGCAAAGTCACATTGAATGATCAGGTGGCCCCTTCAAACAGATGCAGATAGACTTAATTGAGATCTCTGATTGTAATGGGCTGCGATACATCCTGGTTATAGCGTGCATTTTCCCTGATGAGTGGAAGCCTACCCAACAAGGAGAAATGACAGTCTTACTGTAGCTAAGATGCTATTAAGGGAACTGGTACTAAGATATAGAATATCAGTTTCTGAAGCGCCAGATCAAGGAACTCACTTTAACAGTGAGATCATCAAAATATTGGGTGCAGCATTACAAGCAGAGCAGAGTTGCATTGTAACAATTGCCCTGAAGCTTCTGGCATTGTAGAGCAACTCAATGGTATAATAAAATCTTGATTGGCAAAAGACTGGGCATTCACTTCACTGAAATGGCATGATGCTTTACCCTTGGTGTTTGTCACCCCATGAGCGACTAATAGGAAGAGCAATGAGACTGCCTGCTGTGCCTACAAATGCACTTATGAACATAACATATGATATGGTACTCAATAACTACAAAGGATTGGCTGATGTGGTAAGTTCTGTCTCTCAACAGGTTGAAGCTGTCACTGCAAATCTACATCAAGAGCTCACGACCTCAGCACCATTGATAGAGTGCTGATAGGGAAGCATGTGAGAATGTTCTGCCTGGAGCAAAGGTGGAAGGGCCCCTATCAGATGATTTTGATCACAAACACTGATGACAAATGTACTGGCCTGTAAAACTGGGTGCATGCATTGTATACTCAGAGAACAAGAGATCCATACTAAGAAATATTGTTCTATGAGCCAGAACCAAAAACACTGGTGAATGTACCTCTGCAAACTGTACAAGTCGCATGAGTACAAGGAGCTAAATTGAAGAAGCGAGACAGCAATAAGTAAGGGGTGAAGAACTGCAGACAGGTGAAGAAATCCAGTTCTTGGATATCTCACAGAGTGGCATTGGAGCTCTTGGTATAGACAGTGGAGAAGTAAGAACTCAAGCTGAAGTGACAGTTGAAACACCTTCAGAGCAACAAGAAGATTCAGAAGAAGGAACAAGTACTGAATTAAAAACAAAAAGAGACACCCACAGTGATAGTTGCCCAAAAGCTTACAGTTGAAAGAATCTGAAGAGAAGCATGTGAGTTGATTCAATCTCGCCAACAATTGATGAAGTGACAGAGTCAAGCAGTATAAGTGACACAGAAGACACAGAAGGTAATCAACAAACACTAAGAAGATCTTACAGAGCTTAAGTACCATATCAAAGATATTCAGCACATGAATGAACTTACTATGTCAGCCAAGTGCTAAAGATCCCCATATCAGATATGCATGATTGGAATAAATCATTGTCTTAACCTGCTTGAAACTATTTAATTCTAAAACCTGGTCTTGAAAAACTAATTGAATGAATGATGCTAATATATTGAAATAAAAACTATGTTGCTAAATAAAAAAAGAATTAAGATTTACCTGGGCCCAAGGCAGCACTAGAGGCATAAGGATAACATTTTAGAAGAACACAGGGCAGGGTTAAGCAAGACTATATGAAGATTGTTTAAATAAAACTGCAAGAAACTGACATAAATTACAAAGAAGAAAAAGAAGAAAAATAAAACATTTTGTGAAATAAAAGAAAGACATTAAGGGGGTCATTCTGACCCTGGCGGCCGGTGACCGCCAGGGTCACCGACCACGGGAGCACCGCCAACAGGCTGGCGGTGCTCCCGAGGGCATTCTGACCGCGGCGGTTCAGCCGCGGTCAGAAAGGGTAAACCGGCGGTCTCCCGCCGGTTTACCACTGCCCTACAGAATCCTCCATGGCTGCGGAGCGCGCTCCGCAGCCATGGGGATTCTGACACCCCCTACCGCCATCCTGTTCCTGGCGGGTCTCCCGCCAGGAACAGGATGGCGGTAGGGGGTGCCGCGGGGCCCCTGGGGGCCCCTGCAGTGCCCATGCCCATGGCATGGGCACTGCAGGGGCCCCCGTAAGAAGGCCCCGCAAAGTATTTCAGTGTCTGCAAAGCAGACACTGAAATACGCGACGGGTGCAACTGCACCCGTCGCACCCCTGCAACTACGCCGGCTCAATTCTGAGCCGGCGTCCTCGTTGCAGGGGCATTTCCTCTGGGCCGGCGGGCGCTCTTTCGGAGAGCGCCCGCCGGCCCAGTGGAAATGTCTAAATGGCCGCCGCGGTCTTTTGACCGCGGTGCGGTCATTTCACGGCGGTACCTTGGCGGACGGCCTCCGCCGTCCGCCAAGGTTAAAATCACCCCCTAACTGTGCTGTTACATTAGTCACTGTAAAAGGTCTAACTTTATGCAAACATGTGTGTTATAACCAGATGCAAGATTATTATATGTATTGTATTTTTCTCTGTGGTTTAATTAGCTATGTCAATATTATTATTGTTCCACTTTCCACTTTTCATTTACTAACATGGCATCTGTTCCTGACATAGATGAGGATGAGCTGAAAGCCTCATTTGTAGATTAAATGATTTAAATGAAAGAAGATTACTCAACAAATGCTTATTCTAGATTAGTTCAAGTGTATGCATGAGCTATAAATGCAAAGTATTGTTATGTGTGCTCTCCTACCTTTATCGGCTGATAAGGAGGTAGTATAGTATTAAGTTTCTCTTTCCTACACTACATCACAAAGTAGTTACTTAGCTTTGTGTATAGAGAAAGACATTACTCTAACTTTAGCATAATTCTTTAAAAAATGCCTTTACTAAAAAGCATTCATTTACATCTGCAAGCAATAGACATGAGACAGTTTGGAATTATTTTAGACTTTACTTACTTATAGACACTGTTAAGGCATACGAGGATAACCTAACCTGCTTAATGAATCCATTAAAGAAACAATGTGTCATGATGTTAAAAGAAGTTAAAAGAAAAAATGCACTTTGCATATAATTTTTACAAAAATGAAAATGTTTTGAAGACTGTTTGGAAAAAAGGAAGAAGATGACTAGAAAAAGAAAATGTGTGGTGAGAACGCATACTTCAGTTTACCTTCTAATTGGGAGAGTATTTGCTACTTAGGTTTTCGTTTTCCAAAGATGCCCCATGTATAGAGCTTAGATGCTTGAATAATGACACCTAGATGAAGATATGCAAGTAGTGTTAATGAAGGAACACAATTAGTAGGAGACATATTTGGAGCTATTGTACCAGGAGTCATACTAAATGACCAAAAGATTGGAAAATATGTTCAACATTAGTGGACATACTGGCTACTAGCACATATGAAGCTTTATTAAACACTGAGCTAGTAGCAATTTGATCAATGGTTTTGTAAATCAGATATGCTTTAGACCTTTTAATAGCAGAAGAGCGTTGAGTCTGCAAGATGCTGAAAATAGAATATTATTGTACTCACATTCCCGATGAGAGTAAAAAGATAGCAGAGTATGCTAAGAACATTTCTGATCTGAAGCTTGACATAGAACCTTTAGAAACCACTAGTATAGTCAAAAGCTTAATAGGTAAATGGATTGTAAAATCCACATTAGTATCTATATTAACTGTAGTTGTCTGTATCTTGCCTACACTAGGGGTTTACAAAGCTTTTAAAGCATTGTTGCAAAAGAAGAACAGCATAGAGATCAATAATTGAATGAAAACAGATTTAGAATTGAATGGTTGCATTAACCAAGAGCATCAGAAACTGAAAGGAAACTTTGAATTTTCAAATTTATAGTTCTATATTTCATGTATGTGCTCTACCTTGTCCAAAAAATACTATAAGTTGCACACCTCAGAATGTACTATTAAATCACGAGCCACACCCTATTAACTGTGACTCACCACTGTACCATACACAATGTTCTGATAAATGATTTTATCATACCTGTGATGTGTTGTTAGTTAGGCTATGATTTAACATGCTAGAAGTTATCTTCCATGAGAGGGTATAAGCAGTGAATTCATAAGGTTGTTAAGTGGAGTGCTGTAGAGTACAGTGGATGACAGTATCGTAGAGTGGAGTGTTTTAGAGTGGAGTGTCATATAGTAGAGTAGAGTGGAGTAGAGTGGAGTGGAGTAGAATGCAGTGGCATGGGATACAGTTTAGTAAAGTGTTATATCGTGGAGTGGTGTGGTGCATCATAGAGTGGAATGGAGTATCAAAGAGTGGAGTGATGTGTTGTACAATGGAGTGGCATGTCATACAGTAGAGATGAGTGTCATACAGTTGAGTGTAATGAACCAGAGTGTTGTGGATTGTTGGCGAGCAGAGTGTTCTAGAGCGGATTACAGTCGAATGCAGTACAGTAGAGTGGAGTGCTATCAAGTGAAATGCCGTTAAGGAGAGTGGCACGAGGCCCTCATTACGAGTGTGATGGTCTTAAGATCGCCACACTCTCAGTGGCGGTCTAACCACCGTGGACCTAGTGGTAAAGACCACTGCATTACAAGTCTCGCGGTTTGGCCGAAGACAAACCGCCACAACACTGCTAGTCCTCGGCGGTGAGCTGCTTTGGGCCCACGACAGGTCTAAGTCCGACAGCCATATTAGGAGGCAGCACACCGCCAGGCTTTTCGCGGCAGTCACCCCGCCACGAAAACCCTGCCAGTAACGCACCCGGCAGCATTCCTGTCACTGGCACACACCCCACCCATCCATACACTTGCAGACACACACCCCCACCCGACCACACTCACACATACAAACACCCCCACTTGCTCTCACACTGACATACAAACACCCCCACGTGCTCTCACACCAACGTACACGCACCCCCAATTGCTCGCACATTCAAACACACCCCCTCTGCATTCATTCACACCCCCTCCGCATTCATTCACCCACTCCCCCTCCATGCACACGAACATGCACACACTCCCCCTTCATGCACCCATACAGTCACACATGCACGCACACCCATTCCAACACACACACATGCTTGCACACATACACACACACCACACACATGCATACCCCCCTCTTTCGGTCACTCCATCTATCTATCTGGGCCAAATAGCTGCCTACATGGAGGTGGTCGTCCGGGAGGGGGTGGATGTTGGTGCTTCCACCACCAAAGGTGCACCGCTGTGCAAGGACTGCTGTGCCATATGACTGCTCATAATATGGCGGGCAGAGTCCTTGCAGCATGGCGGTGCTGGTGGTGAAACCGCCTCTCTCCCGCCCTCGGCCGGCCTGGAGGTGTCAGGTTTGTGGCTGTAATCTGGTTGTCTTTGGTCTCCGACTCGTAATAGGGCGGTCATGAGACTCTGACACTGGCAGTCTTGTGGCGGCTGCCAGCACAGCAGTCTTCCAAAAGACCACCAAAGTCATACTGAGGGGCCAAGTCTTCGTACAGTGTATTGTCATAGAGTGAAGTGCCAAACAGTGACATGTCATACAGTGCAGCAGAGTGAAATAGAGTGGCGCAGGGTGGAATGTATACAATAGAGTACAGTCTTGAAGAGCGGAGTGGCATAGCGTAAAGTGGTGTGTTGTACAGCACAGCAGCATGCCACAGAGTGGAGTGAAGTGCAATAGAGTGGTGTAGAGTGGCATGCAGTGGAGGGGCATACCATGGAGTAGAGTGTTCTAGAGCTGAGTGGTGTAGTGAAGTGGCGTGTTGAAGAGTAGAGTGGACTGTCATAGAGTGAAGTGGAGTGTAAAACAGTATAGAGTCATTCAGCTGTGTGTAACTGAGAGGAGTGTCTTGGAGTGGAGTGTTTCAAGAGGAGTTTTGTCAAGTAGAGTTTTGTAGATTGTCACAGCCTGCAGTAAAATGTTACAAAATGGAGCTGCATATAGTGGAATAGGGTCATCTACAGTGGAGTGAGGTAGAGTGAAGTGCTGTGTCATGGAGTATGGTGGAGTGTCAAACAGTGGAGTTGACTGTCATAGGGTGGAGTCACGTATAGTGTAGTGCTGTACATTGTTATGTATTTGAGAGAAGTGTCAATGAGTGAGTGTTGTATAGTGGAGTGATGTTGAATAGAGTGTTGTATATTGGCATACAGTGGAGTAAAGTATTGTATAGTAGAGTGGAATCAAGTGGAGTATTGTCCAGTGGAGTGTCATAGAGTACAGTGGAGGAGAGTGTTATAAAGTGGAGTGCTGTGCCATATAGCAGAGTGGCGTGTGATTGGAGTGGAATGGTTGTTGTAGGGAAGTACCATCTTGCCTGGCATGTTACCCCCCATATTTCACTGTATATATGTTGTTTTAGTCTATGTGTCACTGGGACCCTGCCAGGCAGGGCCCCACTGTGTGGAATGGGGTCCCGCATACAAAAATGATCTAGCAAAAGATTAAGTAAGTTTACTTTATTTCCTTTATGCCCCAGCCATCCCATCTCCTTCAACCGTCGTTCTCCACAAAGCCTCGCTCTCCATGGAGACCGCTCGAGGTAAACACACTCGGCGTCTCCGTGGAGACCGGCTGCATGCGGGAGCGGCGGCAATACACCACACATCTCCCCCTTTATAATAACTAACAAATTCACATTAAAAACAGCGTTACGTACATACAAACTTTTGACGCACCATAAATTAGAGGATGCAATACTAGCACTAAAAAAAATACAAAGTAAACCATCCTATCATTACCATAGTACAATTACAATCAATTTAAGACATAGGGGGTCATTACAACCCTGACGGACAGTGTTAAAGCGGCGGTAAGACCGCCAACAGGCTGGCAGTCTTTTTTTTAGTATTATGACCATGGCGGTTACGGCCATGGTCATCCGCCGCTTCTCCGTTCCGCCCGCTGGGCTGGAGACCTGGGTCTCCAGCCCGGCGGCCGTCACAATACCGTCAGCGGTATTGTGACCTGGCTTACCGCCGTGGATTTCCAGCGGTAGGAACCGCCATGAAATCCATGGCGGTAGGCACTATCAGTGCCAGGGAATTCCTTCCCTGGCACTGATAGGGGTCTCCCCAACCCACCCACCCCCACCCCGACTCCCTCCCCTACACCCCCCACCACCCCTGCCACCCCCCAAAGGTGGCAGGGCCCCCCTCCTCACCCGACCCCCAACATTACCTTACACATACACACCCGGCACGCACGCAAGCACCACCAACACACATACACGCACACACACCGACATACATGCCAACATCCACACACACAGTCAGACACGTACACCCACATTCACACATTCACGCACACATCCATACAGACATACATACAGAAAGACGCACTCATTTCCAAAACACGCAACACCCCCGCAAGCATACCCGCACTCACACACCCCCCTACATACACAGACGCACACCCCCATGCACCCACACAACACCCTCCCCACCCCCCTCCCCTAACAGACGATAGACTTACCTGTTCCGTCGATCCTCCGGGAGGGGACAGGAGCCATTGGGGCAGCTCCGCCAACACCACACCGCCAGCAGAACACCGCCGCGCAGAATCACAGTGCGTGATTAGCTGGGCGGTGTTCTGTTGGCGCGGCGGGGATAGGTCACTACCTATGTACAGCGTCACAATGGTAACTCCGAACATGGAAATGTAACATGTCTAAGATCATGGAATTGTCACCCCAATGCCATTCTGGCATTGGGGTGACAATTCCATGATCCCCCGGGTCTCTAGCACAGAACCCGGGTACTGCCAAACTGCCTTTCCGGGGTCTCCACTGCAGCTGCTGCTGCTGCCAACCCCTCAGACAGGTTTCTGCCCTCCTGGGGTCCAGGCAGCCCTGGCCCAGGAAGGCAGAACAAAGGATTTCCTCTGAGAGAGGGTGTAACACCCTCTCCCTTTGGAAATAGGTGTGAAGGCTGGGGAGGAGTAGCCTCCCCCAGCCTCTGGAAATGCTTTGATGGGCACAGATGGTGCCCATCTCTGCATAAGCCAGTCTACACCAGTTTAGGCATCCCCCAGCCCTGCTCTGCTGCGAAACTGGACAAAGGAAAGGGGAGTGACCACTCCCCTGACCTGCACCTCCCAGGGGAGGTGCCCAGAGCTCCTCCAGTGTGTCCCAGACCTCTGCCATCTTGGAAACAGAGGTGTCTGTGGCACACTGGACTGCTCTGAGTGGCCAGTGCCAGCAGGTGACGTCAGAGGCTCCTTCTGATAGGCTCTTACCTCTCTTGGTAGCCAATCCTCCTTCCTTGGTAGCCAAACCTCCTTTTCTGGCTATTTAGGATCTCTGCTTTGGGAAATTCTTTAGTTAACGAATGCAAGAGCTCATCAGAGTTCCTCTGCATCTCCCTCTTCACCTTCTACCAAAGGATCGACCGCTGACTGCTCAGGACGCCTGCAAAACCGCAACAAAGTAGCAAGACGACTACTAGCAACCTTGTATCGCTTCATCCTGCCGGCTTTCTCGACTGTTTCCAGGTGGTGCATGCTCTGGGGGTAGCCTGCCTCCTCTCTGCACTAGGAGCTCTGAAGAAATCTCCCGTGGGTCGAAGGAATCTTCCCCCTGCAACCGCAGGCTCCAAAAGACTGCATCACTGGTCCTCTGGGTCCCCTTTCAGCATGACGAGCGTGGTCCCTGGAACTCAGCAACTCTGTCCAAGTGACTCCCACAGTCCAGTGACTCTTCAGTCCAAGGTTGGTGGAGGTAAGTCCTTGCCTCCCCACGCTAGACTGCATTGCTGAGCACCGCGTGATTTGCAGCTGATCCTGCTCCTGTGCACTGTTCCAGGATTTCCTTTGTGCACAGCCAAGCCTGGGTCCCCGACACTCTAACCTGCAGTGCACAACCTTCTGAGTTGTCCTCGGCATCGTGGGACTCCCTTTTGTGACTTTGCGTGAACTCCAGTTCACTCTTCTTCCAAGTGCCTGTTCAGGTACTTTTTTGGGTGCTGCCTGCTTCTGTGGGGGCTCCCTGACTTGCTGGGCGCCCCCTCTGTCTCCTCCTCCAAGTGGCAACATCCTGGTCCCTCCTGGGCCCCAGCAGCACCCAAAAACCTCTACCGTGACCCTTGCAGCTAGCAAGGCCTGTTTGCGGTCTTTCTGCGTGGGAACACCTCTTCAAGCTTCATCGCGATGTGGTACATCCATCCTCCAAAGGGGAAGTTCCTAGTCCTCTTCTTTCTTGTAGAACTCCAAGCTTCTTCCATCCAGCGGCAGTTTCCTTGCACCCTCAGCTGGCATTTCCTGGGCTCCTGCCCACTCTCGACACTGTCGTGCCTATTGGACTTGGTCCCCTTGTCTTACAGGTACTCAGGTCCGGAAATCCACTGTTGTTGCATTGCTGGTGTTTGTTCTTTCTGCATAATCCCCCTATCACGACTTCTGTGCTCTCTGGGGGTAGTAGGTGCACTTTACACCTACCTTTCAGGGTCTGGGGTGGGCTATTTTTCTAACCCTCACTGTTTTCTTACAGTCCCAGCGACCCTCTACAAGCTCACATAGGTTTGGGGTCCATTCGTGGTTCGCATTCCACTTTTGGAGTATATGGTTTGTGTTGCCCCTATACCTATGTGCTCCTATTGCAATCTATTGTAACTTTACACTGCTTGCATTACTTTTCTTGCTATTACCTGCATAATATTGGTTTGTGTACATATATCTTGTGTATATAACTTATCCTCATACTGAGGGTACTCACTGATATACTTTTGGCATATTGTCATAAAAATAAAGTACCTTTATTTTTAGTACTTCTGTGTATTGTGTTTTCTTATGATATTGTGCATATGACACCAGTGGTATAGTAGGAGCTTTACATGTCTCCTCGTTCAGCCTAAGCTGCTTTGCCATAGCTACCTTCTATCAGCCTAAACTGCTAGAAACACCTCTTCTACACAATCAGGGATAACTGGACCTGGCGCAAGGTGTAAGTACCTCTGGTACCTACTACAAGCCAGGCCAGCCTGCTACAGTTGTTGTCATACAGTGTAGAAGAGTGTTTTAGAGTTGAGTTGCATATAGCAAAGTGTGGTGCCATACAGTGCAATGCAGCGGTATGGAGTGGAGTATTGTATAGTGGTGTAGAGTCGGGTAAAGTGTTGTACAGTGGAGTAGAGCAGAGTGGGGTAGAGTGGAGTGGTGTAGCATACAATGGTGTAAAGTGTCATAGAGTGGAGGGCGTGTCATAGAGTACAGTGGTGTGAAGTACAGTGAAATGGAGTAGCATAGTATAGAACTGAGTAAAGTGTTATAAACTGAAGTATTGTGTCATACAGTAGAGTGGAGTAGCATGTTATAGAGTGTTGTAAAGTGCTGTAGAGTAGAGTAGAATGGAGTGGAATACAATGGAGTAGAGTGTTGAAGAGTTGAGTGGTGTACAGCAGAGTAGACTGTCGTAGAGTGTGGTAGAATAAAATGGCATAGAGTGTCACAGAGTCTAATGGCATAGAGTGGAGTGGAACACAGTGGAGTAGTGGAGTATAGTGGAGTAGAATGGAGTACTGTGTCATAGGGTAGAGTGGAGTAAAATGGGGTGGAGTGGCATACAGAGAATTGTGTGCAGCATAGTAAAATGGACTACAGTATCTTAGAGTAGCACAGAGTGGACTAGAGTGTCTTACACTGGCATACAGTGGAATAGAGTATTGTACAGTGGAGTGTAGGGGCATACAGTGAAGTAGAGTGTTGTTTAGTGGCCTAGAGATTGGTAGAGTGTTGTAGATGGAAGTTGCTTAGTGTGGAATAGTGTGTCCTACAGTGGAGAGGTGTGGAGTGGAGTGTCATACAGTGGTATAGAGTGCAGTAAAGTGTTGTACAGAGGAGTAGAGTTGAGTCAACTGAAGTGGTGTAATGGAGAGTGCAGTAAAGTGTAAAAGAGTGGGTTGGCGTGCTGTAGAGGAAAGTGCTAAGGACTGGAGTACAGTGGAGTAGTGGATTATACAGTGGATTAAAGTGTCATAGGTTGGAGTGGCGTGTTGTACAGCGGACTGGAGTAGCATGTCATATACTGTCAGAAAGTGTTGTAGAGTGGAGTACCATAGAGTGGATTAGAGTGTTGTAGAGTGGAGTGGCTTGAATTATAGTAGAGCGTGGTAGAGTGTGTGTGAGTGGAGTGGCATTGAGTATCATATAGTTGAATGGCATAGAGAAGTGTAGAGTAGAGTGACATAGAGTGGAGTAGAGGAATACAGAGGAGTACAGTACAGTAGTGTGTCATGCAGTAGAATGTAGTAAAATGGGATGGAGTGGGGTAAAGGGAGTTGCATAAAGTGTCAAGGAGTGCAGTAAAATGTAGCACACGGGCATAGTGAAGTACAGTGTCATACACTGATATAGCCTGGAGAAAACTGTTCTATAGTGGAGTATAGTGTTGTAGAGTGTAGGGGCATAGAGTGTTGTAGAGTGGAGTAGAGTGGAGTGTCATACAGTGGAGTGGCATAGTTTGTAGTGGCATAGAGTAGAGTGGCATGGAATAGTGTACAGTGGAGTGGTGTACACTGGAGTGGTATAGAGTGAAGTGGCATGGAGTGGAGTTGGATAGAGTGAGCAGCATAGAGTAGAATAGCGTAAAATGCAGTAACACAGAGTGGAGTGGCGTAGAGTGGAGTGGGGTAGAGTAGAGTGGTGTACAGTGGAAATGTGTATTGTGAAGTGGCATAGAGTCAAGTGTTATAGAGTGGGGTGGCATTGAGTGGAGAGGCATACAGTAGAATAGCATAAAGTGGAGTGGGTAGACTGGAGTGGTGTAGAGTAGAGGAGCATGTCTTAGAGTAAAGTTGAGTGAGGTAGAGTGGAGTGGCATGTCATAGAGTAGAGGGAAGTACCAGAGATTGGAGTAGCAAAGACTGCAGTAGTATAGATTAGAGTAGTGTATCATAGGGTAAGGTGGAATGCTTTAAATGAAATACTACAGAGTGAAGTAGCATGGGGTGGAGTGGCATAGAGTGGGGTTGCATTTGCATACAGTTGAATAGCATAGAGTGGTGCTGCATATAGTGGAGCGGTGTAGAGTGGAGCGGCATGCAGTGGAATTGTGTACAATGGAGTGGCATACAATGGAGTGCAGTACAGTGAAGTTAAATATAGTGCAATAGCGTATAGCGGAGTAGCAAACATTGGAATGGAGTGTCATAGAGTAGAATTGAGGGCCGTAGAATGTATGGCATAGAATGAAGTGGCGTACAGTAAAGTGACATGCTGTGGAGTAGTGTGCCATGGAGAATGGTGAAGTGATGTAGAGTGGAAAGGTGCAGAGTAGAGTGAGGTAATGTTGAGTGGAGAGGCGTAGAGTGGAGTGCCATAGAGAGGAATAGTATAGAGTGCAGTGGCATAAAGTAGAGTGATATACAGTGAAATAGCACACAGTGGAGTGATGTAGAGTGGATTGGTGTACAGTGAAGTGATATAAAGCTGAGTGGCACAGATTGGAGTGGTTTATAGTGGAGTAGTATACAGTGGAGTGGAACAAAGAAGAATAGCATAGAGTGGAATGGCATAGAATATAATAAGACAGTGGAGTTGTGTACAATTAATTGACATAGAGTGGAGCACTATAGAGTGGAATAGTGTACAGTACAGTGGCGTACAGTAGAATAGCAGAGAGTGGAGTGGTGAAGAGTGGAGTGGTGTACAGTAAAGTGGCATAGAGTGGAGCGTTGTACAGCATGATAGCATAGAATGAAGTGATGTGGAGTGAAGTGGTGTGGAGTGGAGTGAAGTGGCATGGAGTGGAGTGGCGTACAGTGCCATAGTGTACAGTGGAGCTTGTAGACTGGACGAGTATACAGTGGACAAGGTAGAGTAGAGTGTTGTAGAGAGACGTGCCACAGAGTGGAGTTGCATGTGGTACAGTGGAGTGGAGTGTAGTGGTGTGATGGGTCATACAGTGTAGCTGATTACCACAGAATGGAGCGGCATCTTGTTGAGTGGAGTGGTGTGTCATACAGTGGAGTGGTGTGGAGTGTCATACAGTGGAGTGGTTTATTGTACAGTGGAGTGGCATACGATGAAGTGCACTGTACTACAGTAGAGTGGAGCAGTGTGTCATAGAGTAGCATATGGCACATTGTGTTAGAGTGGAGGGGTGTGGAATGGAGTCTCATAAATTGAACTGGGATGTGGTAGAGTGTAGTGGTGTACAGTGCAGTTGTATGTCATATGTTGGAGTGCCGCATAGTACACTGAAGTTGCATGTCACTGAGTGGAGTGGTGAGTGGTGGACTGGAGTGGTGTGTTGAAGAGTGGAGAGGGGTGTCATCGAGTAGAGTGCTGTGGGGTGTCACACAGTGGAGTTAAGTGCTGTGATGGCTGAATTGATTTACATGAGATTTGGGAGAAATATAGGTTATTGGGTGGAAATAGTCCTTTTTGGGAGTATATGTAAATTGCTTGAGTACTTTGACATTATGGGGCCTCATTCACAAAGCAAAAATTACACTTTTGTGTAATTTATTGCTATTCGCAATGGTATTTTACAAGCAGTATCTTTACAACTGGGGAGTCTCCGCAGACAAATACTTCACAGTGGTAAACATACTACTAATAAAATGCCTTATGAATATAAAACAATGGTAAACTTTCAGAAAAGTAAAAGTTTACCATTGTGAATCAGGCCCATATGGTAGAAGAAACTAGTGAAATATTATGCCACTGTATACCACAGTAATTTTATAGTAAACCACGGAACATGCCAATGACAAAACAGTATATGATTGGCTAATGACTGCCCCTACAAAAGTAAGACAGCCATATTGTTAGGCTCCACTTTGGCTGTGTTCTGGCTTTTAATTGTAAATAGAGTGTCCTGCTGTTTTATAAATGTATAGGAAGGGATGAGTCAGTTTTTAAAAGTGTGTAGGGGTAGGTAAGAGTTGGTTTATTACTCTATATATTTTAAATAATGTTTGCAGAGTACCAATGTACTACCACATTGTGTACAGACCACACTAAGGGCCTCGGACCACCTAATTCACAGTAATGGTCGGACTACTGCACTCCAAGTGGTCCAACTGCCACATTACAACCTTGGCGGACAGTCCACCATAGGACTGTTGTCACCACCAGGAACGTGGTTCTAGGCAGTTTGACAGTGGTCTGAGTTGTGCTCAGCCACAGCAGTGCTAAATTCAGCACTGCCATGCTGATTACATCTCAGCTTTCTGCCAGCCTTTCCATGGTGGTCACCCTGCCATGGAAAGGCTGGCAGAAAGCCAGTGCTGGGGCCACAGAGGGGCCCCTGCAGTGCCCATGCCTATGCGTATAGCATGGGCAGTGCAGAGGCCCCCCCTGCTCAGCACCCTCAGAATGCGCACTGTCTGCAAAGCAGACAGTGCGCATTCTGAGGGTGCTATGGTGCTACGGTATTGGCCTCGGCTTCTTTAAGGTAGCGGAGACCAACACAGTAGCACTGTTATCACCAGGCTGACCACTGGGAATGTTGACCACTAGGAAGTTAGCCCAGCGTGAACATTGTAATACGACTGGGGGCATGCCACTGGCATGATGGTGGCCTCCTCCCCGCGGCATTGGCGATCATGTGGTGGGACCGCCAATGTCGTAATGAGCCTCTTAGTCTGCATCGTGGGTTTTAATAGTAAATATAGGATAGTACCGAATTTGTTTTAATGTTTATATTTTGTAAAAAAAAATGTAAGTACACTATACTAAACTATATTTCCCCTTATATCCAGAATGAAGACTTTATGCCTGATTTAGATCCTGGCGGAAGGGAATACTCCATCACAAATGTGACGAATATCCCAGCCGTCTTATTGAAATCCCATTCTATCCTATGGAAATCATAATATGACAGACAGGATAACTGCCACGTTTGTGACAGAGTATTCCCTCTGCCAAGATCGAAATCAAGCCCTAAGTGTAGCGTAAATAAAAATGTAACCTTTCCAAAACTGTAAGTGCAAAATATACTTTACAGGATGCTTAATATGGGTTCTGGGCTGTAAGTGAAAATGTAGTGCAGTACAGTGTTTTTAGAAATGTGTACATATTTTATTTTTACGTTTTTAAATAACCTATACTACACTATGGGCCTGATTACAACTTTGGTGGAGGGTGTTAATCCGTCCCAAATGTGACGGATATCCTGCCCACCGTATTACGAGTTCCATAGGATATAATGGACTCGTAATACGGCGGGTGGTGTATCCGTCACATTTGGGATGGATTAACACCCTCCTCCAAAGTTGTAATCAGGCCCTATATTTCATATTAAAGCCTAGAATGCAGAATAAGTGTAAAATAAAAAATAAAAAAAACATTAAAACAAATACACTGTAATTCACTATATTTCCCCTTAAATATAATATAGTGGGATTTTCTTTAATTTTGTTAAATGGTTTTAAAAAAAATTTCAATAGCATGGTAGTTTCGAAATGTTACTGCACTGGCACTAGCAATGTTCATAATTCCCATTAGGCCCTGAGGCATAAAAATTGGTTTGACAGCTACTGCTCACAAGCTAGTAGCACCCTTATGCAAGCACTTAAGCATTCACCAAGAGACCAGGCAAAGATCAGAAATTGTATTGCAATGGAGACAAGAAAACATTAGATTAGAAGGTAGAGATGGGACAGTTGACTGTTGCATGTGCCAGGAGTTATGTGTCCCAATTTTTGACAGTAGTTAAAGCACCGTACCTTACTAGTAGTTCTAACACAAGTGTAGATCTGAATATCCCTGAGCACATTTGGGTCAAACACTATTCAAATTTGTTTGCCTTTAGAGAACCTACATCTGCTGAGCTCAGTACAATTATAGCACCTAATCATCAAGGGAACTCTGCCCAGTTAACAATCACCCTCGGTGACGTCCTCACGGCTTTGAATAGATGTCCAAGTGACAGGGCCCTGGGAACAGATGGGGTCCCTGTTGATCTCTTTAAGGACACCTTGGAAATCTGGCCTCCTATTCTGGTGAATGTCTCTGAAGTGCATGGAGCGCTGACCCTCCAAAATCCTGGTCTAGAGCAATCATAGTCCCAATCTTTAAAAAAGGGGACAGGAGTGATCCTCATTGCTACAGACCAATATCAATAATAGATTCAATGGCTAGTGTTCTGGGAAGAGTTTTATTAGGGCAACTAGAAGACTGGACTACTGAAAAGTCTATTCTCTCATCTGCTCAGTATGGTGTTAGACGGTCCTGGGAACTGTAGATCAGTGCCTTAATCTACACCTGGTTATGAGTGTGTATGTGGCTGTAAATAGGGTCTGCCTCTTTCTGGCATTTATAGATCTCAGTGCCGCTTTTGATAATGTGTTAAGGGGAAGGCTATGGAATATTCTGTTAAACAAATGTGCCAATCCTAACATTGTTCTCTTGTTTTCCCAGATGCATGTGAATGAAGAAGCTAGCGTGCAGTTTGGGCCAAAAGGGGAATGCACATCATAAATCAAAATTAATACGGGGGTCAGGTAAGGTTGTGTGCTAGTCTCTTTTCTTTTTAACCTTTACATTAATGATTTTGAGGTGTGTTTGATAAACATTGCGGCTGAGTCACCTAGACTGCAGCCTCAACGGTTGCCTGCCGTTATGAATGCAGATGACTATGTGCTTATGGCTAGGGAAGGGTGAGGACTCCAGAAACATTTAAATAGTTTTGTGGCATTTATATTGGAGATGGGTCTTACTAGAACAAAGCCAAAAAATCTGCTATGGTTTTTGGATGGCCCGGAGTAGGCTTATCCCTTTTCACAATGTTGGCACTTATCTAAAGTGCCTACTTATGTTCACCTACCTGAGGGTTCCATTTGATAATCAGAGCAAATGGAAGTATTGAGGAAATGTGAGGGTTAGTGCAATTTGAACAAGCTATTGCTTCCATTTTTAGATTTGGTGCCAAATTAGGGTCTCTGCCTTTGGACACTGCTATAACAAGTTATAATGCCAGGCCTAAACCGATTGCCATGTATGGTGCTGGGGTATGGGGATATGCTGATCACCCCGAGTTGTAAAGCAGTGAAAACAGAGTTTTTCGAAGATTTCTCTCGCCTTTCCCCGGTGTTCCTTTTTTATTATTGCACAAGGGACTTGAATTAAGCAACTTGGAAGATGTCATAAGGCTGGCACCTAATATGTTGAGGCTGTTAGTCTGGTCTAGACCAGAAGCAACTCTCACCCAAATATTGATTACTGATTGTTTAAATCTATCAGGGCTCCATACAATTTTCTGGTTGACACAAATACACAAAAATCTATGTAAAGTTAATAGGCAGGACCTCTTTCCCAATCCTTTGAGTATTGACCAGTTGTCCAAATCATTGATTAAAAAAAGTTGCTTAGGTCCATGGCTGAAAATAGAATGGAGAGGAATTGCAGAAAAGCCTGGCGGAGTTGTATCTCTCATTGTGTATAACAGCCTGCATTAGGCCAACCCCTTTGAAGGTCCTGCGTCAGCAGAGATTCTATTTGGTAAGATTTAGGCTTGGTTTGGCCCACTTTCCTATGTACTATCCTTCTTACCTATAAACGGTGAAAGACTTGATATTGTGCCCTTGTAACTCGCTTGAGCCTCAGTCAAAACTACATATATTCTTTTTTTGCTCACTATTTAAAGAACAGAGAGTAAGAACAACAAGACTCTGTTGAGACAATTAAACATTAGGACATGCAAACCTGCTATTGAATATCTGCAGCTGCTTCAAATCGAGGTAATATGCCATTCAGTTTATAGAATAATTGTCTCCTCTGTCAAACATTGGAGAGTAGTTGGGAACTAGAGGTATCCTAATGAGGGGCGAAACTGAATTAATGTTATATTTTTAACTTTAACATGACAAACATTAATCAATCATATACTGCCTTGTTTTCATCATGTACTGCAGTATACCTCAAAATTACTGCTGCATACAGCGGCCTGATATATCACAATGTTTTAGTGATTTATAACTTCAAAAGCTACTCAACTGATTTTTATGAAATAGCAAAAAGGATCCTTTGTAGACCATATTCTATATTCCTGCCACATTTCATGGAGATCTGTTCAACTGATTTGTGCTATATCTGTCTACAATGTATGTGTACAATTTATTGTTTAAAAAAAGTGTATTGGGGCCCCCATTTTTCTTTGCACCCCCCTTAACTAATTACCCCAAAACTTTGCACCCTTTGCCAATGTAGAAAGAATAGGTCTGCAAAGTTTCATGTAGATTTGTCTAACTTGGGAAACGTTGTTAGTAAGCAAAGATCTGAAACTCTGTGATTGATATATATATATATATATATATATATATATATATATATATATATATATATATATATACATATATATATATATATATATATATATGTTTATATATATATATATATATATATATTGCCACTGTACAGTGATAGTTAGGACAGGTTAATATATATGGAAAATATTGTTTTTTGGTCTACTAATAATTTTGGTGCTGTTTGACAAATCCTCACAAAACGTACGCATATATAATACTGAGATACCATTGTGGAATTACTGTAGAGTACCTTGGTACCTCAAGCTCAAAACATGTGATCTGCTGTTTTATGACTCGGATACTAGGTCCCTGTATCATACAAAGCTAATACAAAAAAGAAATGAAGGAGCCAGGAAGAGGCACCCGGGGCCCTCCCAAAGAAAAACAAGCATTTGCAGTGCAACGGGTCTTGCATTTCTCCGAGTTAGAGCTATTAGCAGTTGTAACCTCCCAACAGGACTTTTCTTGCCACATTAAATGGAAAAAAAGAGTGTGATCGCGCTGCTACAGTTCACTCATAGTGAAACCTATTGGTAAAAGTGCAATTATCTATGTAACTGGCAAAAGTGCCATTAATTATGTAACAGGGTCAATGTCATGGAAAGTGCTCGACTTCTGCCAAGCGAGATCGCGCTGCGAAAAAAGATAAAAAGTAGTCCACAAACTGGATGGAAAACAGCGAGCCATGAATGTTTTCAGTACTTGGTCGCTGCGCTCGAGGAGGGCTAACCACTGGAAAAGGCATGACGTATGCATGCCTTCTACCAATGAAAGCAAGCAGATTTTAACGGACAAGCCCACGAACCGATGAAAGACACTGACGTGACATGAACGGGGCTCCGAGCACTTTTCTAACTACTAAAGCATCTCTCAAGCGAAACGCATGCACAAGCGCATGCAACCCATGCTCGACCCTAGTAAACCTCTGGCTGCCAGCAAGCGACTCCATTTCAAGGTGTTGTGCAGAAGCCTGCAATTTTTGGAAGATTTTTATTCTGGCATACTCCTGTGCCCACCTGGGCCACCCCAAAGCATATTTTACATCAGGGGCTACTGAGGTATCAGTTAAGCCCTCAAAGGTGCACCGGCACCCTGCTCCTGCTGAAGCTATCATTTTCTTTTTTTTGAGGATGGGATGCCCACACTCACAACTGTGCTGATCTCCAAAACCCCTAACCTTAGAATCTATTTGCTACCATCCGCAATCTTGTAATGTAATCTTTTAATGTGCAAAAGAAAACAATCTGACTCATTCCAATATCGCTAAATTGAACACTTTCACCCATCATACCTTGGAAAAAAATCTAAAAATCAAGAGTTACAAATCAATTCAACATTCTTAATTGTCCAAGTGTTCTCACATTTATTCTCACCCATATGTTCACTTTTTAGAATTCCAACCAATTCCCTTTACAGTTAACATAAAAAGGGAAAAAAGACCACATTTTAAGCGATGCGGCTGACACTTTGGTAGGATAGATCATATCATAACAACAGTGAACAGTAGACAATAGCAAGTCATTTCCACTTAGTTGCAAACCAAGAAATCTCCCAAGTACCATGGTTCATTGACCCAATATCCCTAATGACTACAACAATCTCCTATATACTATCTCCTGCAACTTTTATCTTGGCCCATTACCTTAGACGGTTCCCTTCTAGTTCCCACAAACAAGATAACAAAAACATGTTGTGACTCTATAGGGTTGCCACCTTAACAGAATCAATATATATGGAACAAACCTAATGTAATTACAATAGTTTGCAATGTCACTCCTAGGGCAACAAAAAACAACAAGCAATTAATGTGATTCCATTTGTCCCAAACATGAAGCCAAAATTATTTATTGGCTCAATACAGATCAAGGTTCCAAGGATCTTACCTAAGTTGTCACATTTACCTTCACACTGTATCATAATCCAAACTGATTTATCCTGACCTTCAATTAGCCCCACCAGTTGGCAATCATCATAAAAAATAATGGAATTCTCTATCTGTATCATTACCCTTGTTAATAGACCTCAAATGGCATATCCATCCTGCTTCATTCCATTCAAGAATTAATTCGCTATCCCCCCAAAGTCCATGTAATATAAATGATCAATCGAAAGAAACCATATTTTAGGGTCCCCCACATGTTTTTCACTGTTATAGCATGTCAGGGTATTTCATGTCCCCGTTCTTCAGTGCTCTTACATGTTTCTGAATCAGAGACTTCAAACAGTACAGACACAGTACGCCCCACGTATGTTTTATTACATTCACAACCAATTACATATGTTACAAATTTGGTATTGCAATTTATGTAGTGTCTTATGTCATATTTACATTCCATATTGTAAAAGACACATCTTATTGTGTTCTTCCAAATTTACACACATTACAATTACATGTGAAGAAACCAGCTGGTGGAGAAGGCAACCATGTATTTATCTCCCCAGAGGGAGCAACAGAGCTAGGACAAAGTAGATATTTTAAAGATGTGGCCTTCCCAAAAATTATTTTAGGTTTCAGTGTCATGTCATTCTTGATACTGGGGACTTTAAATAACAAATGCCAATATTTTTTTCCGAATCCTAAAAATGCCATCACTATATGCCTTTTAACTAGTGATAAAAGCTAACTGACCACATGGGGAATCATCTGGAATTTCTTTCTTTCTTAATATCACATCCCTGGTGACTTTGTGTATTTTTCTTTCTGCTTGTTTAAAAACTTTTTCATCTTAGCTTCTGGTCACAATTTCATTTCTACATCTTCAATATTGGCCACAAACGTTTCAGATTAACTATAATTCCAGTTTATGCAAACCATTTTCTAGTATAGGATGTTATTAAAACAGATCTGGGATTAGATGCATGCAAAATACTGTTTTAGGCCGCATTCATTCTGAACATGGTGCTTTGAATACCACCTTCTTTTATATAGAACTGGAGTTCCATAAAATCTGTTTTCTCTTTACTATAATACATTGTTAACTTGATGTTAAATGGGTTTTCATTGAGATATCGGTAACACCCATTCTCTTTTTTTGGTATGCATGAGCTCTGGTAATAGTTAATACCATCTCTTTCTAGACAGAAAAAGGTTTTAATGACTGACAAACTTAAATTTTACCTTCTATCCATGGTCATCCCTCCAGCTCATTTGATCATCAAGTCTAATTTAAATACACTCTCCATCAGCTGTCTAGCCAAGTGACTGACCTTCATGACACATGAGCACTGCTTCTGCAGCAGGGATAAAGGCCTGGGTGTTTTTCTCTCCCTGGCAAGGAGATCATTTAGGGTGGCCCATAAACTTAATTTACTTCAAAGGGATCTGTCCTTTTACAAGTAAATATCAGGTGACACCTAAAAAGGACCAGTCTTTGCCCCTAGTGAGGTTGGGGCCAAACCCAGTGGGAGGACAGCCACCCCGAGAACCAGTTTTGAGTGACCACATAGGAGGTTGGGCACTGGTAAATACTCTGGCCACGCCTTTCGATGGGCAACCCAGTCTCTGCAGAAGGGAAGAGAGGTTCCCCCATCTTGGAGTTTGGAAGTAAGGTGTATTGTGGGATTGTTTGCAGTAGGGGAAACAGGAGCTGCTACAAAATGGGCAGGTTTGACATTGAGACCTTATACCCATTGGTTAGAAGAGGGCCAGGAGTCACCCCTACCCAGTAGTTGGTGCCAAGCATAAAATGGTGTCTCAAGCCATGCTTCTTGGGATGCTTTCTGGGGCTGTGAAAGATCAGAAGAGGTCTGGGCCTGTCGACCTGGGAGGAGCCCTGACAAACTGGACCTACTCTCTCTTATACACAGGACCAAACAATGGATTCCAAGGTTCAGTTGGATGACCCCTTGTGTAGCTACAGGGGCACAACAAGCAGCAAGAGGCCTTTTTTATTGAAGTGATCTGTTGACCTCTACCTACTGGACCTGGACTGCACATTGCTTTTGGCATCTGCTGGAGTGTGTCCTGGTCTTTCAGTACAGTCCCTGAGATCCTGGAAGCCTTAGAAATGGCAGAGATACACTGCTCCGCAAACCCTAAAATGTTGCGGTTAGAAACCTTTTGTACTTCCAAGACCTCCAGAACTGTCATATCGAGACTTGAAGAAAAGGTGCTTGATTTTGCACCTCCCTGTATAGCTTCAGGATTTCCCAGCTGAAAGATTTTGATCTTCACAAAGGATACCAAGTCAGAAGGTAAAACCTTTGACTGGGATGAATCTGTTTTGTGTATCCGACTATCACTGGACTGCAGTCAGCATGAAATTGCACCTAAGTCATTGTCCACTATTTCAATTAACTATCATTGGCGCTTATTGCTTTTTAGTTCTATTTTTACTTGAAACTTTAAAAATGTATATCTGGGTTCCTCTTATTGAATTGTTTTCATTTTTATGACATTTTGTTCATTAAAGTGTACTATATTTTTCTAATTTGGATTTGGCACTGCATAAATACTTCAAACCTTGCCCTAAGCTATGTCTGTCTGCTCCCTGTCATAGCTAGCAGGAGGGGTTAAGCTCAGATTTATTTAATGATTTTTGGGTTCACCGAGATCAGACTTGATTTTATGACCAGTGGAGCTTCCTTTCTTCCTCATGTATTACAGATCCCTCTCTTGTGGTCTTTAACTGGATCAAACCTCAATACTGAAAGACTAGATGGTGGGGCTTATTGACAGGCCCTTCTACTGTAATATTAAAGTTAATGTAAAAACCCCTAATTGTACTTTGTATGTTTTCCCCTGTCGGACATCACATTTTTGGCGACAAGTTGCCAGGAGACTGCACCTTTGTCAGGTATGCTAGCTTGAGTGATGATTGCTGTGATGCAGCATGGAGGTCCACTTTGACTGGCTACCCACGGAAGATATCGCCGAAGAAGCTTCATCAATGCTGTAGCTGTAAAGGGCTTACAGTGCTGAAGATTTATTGAAAACTCAACAGCAACCTGTGTTTTAGACCATTGCTGATGCATCACAGCAGAGGTGAAGAAGTCAAGAGTTTTTGCCAAGGATGTTCTTCACATGACATCTTTGTGTGACTTCAAGGGGCATGCTACGAAACATGCTTGTGATCATTTCAATCAATCAATCAATTGTGGATTTGTAAAGCGTGGCTAATCACCCATAGGGTCTCAAGGCGCTGAATGTAGGCATGCTGCTCAGTCGAAGAGCCAAATCTTGAGGTGCTTCCTGAACTGCTTCAGTGATTCGGTCTGCTTGAGCTTGAGAGGAAGTGTGTTTCACGTCCGGGAACACACTTCCCCTCATCATTTTGTTTCTTCCCAGGACTCATACACATCTGACTTATCTAACATCAAGACAAGGAGTGAGAAGAATGGAAATGTAATAGTTATTAAATAAAAATAAGTAAGAATATAAGTACTATTTCTGAGACTGTTAGGTACTGCCATCACTCATTGCTAGTGTGCAGAACAGGTTGCGTGATCTCATTATTTGTATTTCACTTTTAGAATAGACATAGGAATTGAGCTAGCGTTGTGTATAACAATACTGTGTGTTTTAGATGCAGAGCACATCGACATTTGATAAAGGTTGAAAGATGCAAGGGTTTGAACATCAAATTGTCTTGAAGATTGGTCCTTTGCCTTTGTGCACAAAGTTCAAGAAGTGCAGTTATATCAGATATGAATTAAGGAAACACCTGGATAAATTAGTGAGTACAACATTATCAAGCCAGTGAATGCATAAGAGTGTGTCAGTGCTTTAGTGACTGCCAAGAAGAAAGGGGATAGATACAATTATGTGCCAAACTTTGCAATTTAAATAGGAACATCCTGGTGGATTGTCACCCTCTCCAAACATACAAGAAATGCTAACTTTATTTAGGGAAGCTAAGGCCCAGATTTAAGAGGGCCTAGCACCATTCCAACGCCACCTCAGCATAATTTTTCTTTCCTAATGTGGTGTTAGAAGGTCAAAAACGCTGCTCCACATTTACAAAGTGGCACAATCCATGCATTACGCTACTTTGTAACCCCTTGCACCACAATATGGCTGCGCCAGGACTAATGTATGCAAAAGGGGTGTTCCCCGATTAGGGGGGATGTAAAAATAGCATAGAGAAATCTAAAAGATTTCTTTGCGACATTTGGATGCTTTGCAAGATTATTGTCAGCATTTTCTAACTAGCGTCAAAACTTCTGATGCTAATTCCCTAACTACCACCATGCAGCGCACACATGATGGTATTAGGGAGGCACTAAGGGGCGCAAGAAAAGTGGTGCAGCACTAGGTGTAGTGCCACTTTTCATAAATCTGCCCCAAAATGTTTTATTATGATTTACGTAAGGACAGCTTGCCACCAAGATATGCTAGGAAAAAATACAAGAGTCAACAGTGTTCATGAATCACACCATCTAGAGCATATAAGGATTTGCATTCACATTTTAGCAAGTCCTCTGCAGCAAGAGTTTGCAGAGATTAATGCACTGCTTGTTTAAAGACATCATGAGGATACAGGCATTCCAGCATGATTTTTATGTTTGCAAAGGATGTGCGCAAGTCTAATCATGTGTTGGATAAGGTTTTGTTGACGGTCAGCATTGGTAAGTGTATGTTTTTCAAGATTCCATGGATTATCCTAGTCAAAGAATCACAGCTGATAGCATCAAAGGTTTTATCAGAGATGTAAAAGGGGTTCCTCATCCCCTAGACAAAGACTAGCTAAAGTTATTCATAGATCTTAGCTATTTTTATTCTAGGTTCATCGCTGGACATGCCACACTAATGGAACCTTTGAAACGGCTATTAAAGAAAACAAACAAGAGTAAGCTGTTTCTGACTAAATCAAAGAATTGCACGTCAATCTTCCTGCACTAAGGGGCATTTTTAAGAGCGCTTAGCGCCTCTTTGCACCACATTAGTGTCATTTATTTTGACACTAATGAGACCCAATGAGGCCAAAAACCCTGTGCCATCTTTACAAAGTGTTGCAATGCTTGCATTGCGCCACTTTGTAACCCTGTGTGCTACATTATGCCTGCACTAGGCATAATGTATGCAAAGGAGGCGTTCACCCGTTGGGGGGGGGCTGAAAAAATGGCGCAACCAAATCTAACAGATTTCCTTGCATCATTTTTTTCGGTACTTTTCATGTCTGCTCAGAGCAGGTGTTAAAAGGGGGCACACCCTTGTTCACAATGGGCCCCTGTGTACTTTGCAGGAGTAGCACCAAATTTTGGCACTACTCCTGCAGAGTACATAAATAGCGTCATAAAAAATTATGCTATTGCCCCTTACCCTGCGCCATTCTGTGCTGTATTTTAAATACAGCGCACACATAGTGGCGGTAGGGGGGCGGTAAAGGGTCCAAGAAAAGTGACGCTGCACTAGGTGCCGCACCATTTTTCTTAAATCTGCCTGTAAAAATCTTTAAATCATGATTGAATGTATCGTTACTGGTGATGCAAGTTCATTTGAAGTGGGTGAGATTCTTTGTCAGAGGGTGGGAAATAATGAGAATACTATTGTTTTTGCTTCCTTCACTTTTACTGATACTAAACGTAGATACAGCTGCATTGAGGGTAAGCTTTGGCTTGTGCATGGGACATTGAAACACTTAAGATTTATGATTTGTGTACCCACTTAACTACACAGACCTTAAGCCTTTAGTTTACCTATTGGCGTAAAAGTATACTGACAATGCTTCACCCAATCTCATTTGGATTATCTCTAGGCTGCAGCAGTATAATTTTCATGCATAGCATGTATCAGGAGGCAAAAATATTCATGCGGATTTCTTGTTATGTCTATTTATTAGTGATATGAATCACTGACCAGATGATGGATACGATCAGTGCACTGTGGGCTTAGCAAATTTTATCTCTTGCTGTCAGAGTGCTGTGATTGAAGAGGAATGGAAAAAGAAATGTGACAGCAAGACGATTCTTAAGAACGTTTTGGAGTATGTTCAACACGGTTGACCCAGTGTGCCACACATCCATGTCAGTTGCAAAGCTTTTGGTAAATGAGTCTGGAGTTAAGTGTTGAGGGTTGAATTTTACTGAGGGGTAACACGTTTGCTCCTCCTGAAGAATTAGGCAGTAGAGTAACTGATTTTTGTTATGGAGGACATATGGGTTCCATATCCACAGAAATGCTTTACATGACTCATTTTGGTGCCCTACTATGAATAGAGAGATGGAGGATTTAGTGAGTAAATGTGAGGAGTGCTTGTTATCCTGTAAGCATTGGAAGATGAGTGGCACAATTTTATTAACTGTACAATTTCCTGAACGTGCTTGGGATAAAGGGGCCAAAAAAAATTCTATACCTTTGTCTGGTTTACCTCATAGCGAGTGTTATGTAATTGTTTCAGTGGATTAGTTTTCCACATGGGTATTCTATTCTTTTATTCAATCTATGAAGACAAACGTTGCTGTGGTGTTTTGCTTTAGAAGGAATTTCTAAAGAATTAATCATTGGCAATCGTCCCCAATTGGTTTAAGAGAGAACCTTTAGGTATTAAGCAGAGCACTTTATATTTAGGAACTGTGCCTCGGTAAGTTGAACAACAAAGTCATATCTTTTTTTTTGTAACTGGATGTAGGTTATTGACTCACAGAGCTATCAAAATAACTTACCTTTCATGGATGATCGGGGTGTAGCTTCAGTAAAATTGGGAGCGGGTGGTGAGCCTGTGAATTCCAAACATTCACAATGGCTGTGTCCAGCAGGCCACCATCCCTGTGAGGACCGCCATTCCCAAGGGGGTCGCAAATTGTGACCTACCTCATGAATATTTATGAGGTGAGCATTTGCGACCCCCTTGCGAGTCGCAATTAGTGTCAAGGACACTACCCTACATTCTGATTTGTGACTCGCAAATTGCAAAACTTTGCTACATGTGGCCCTTAGACAGCTTTATTTCTGAGTGTAATTTTTTTTTTTTTAAGTAAGAGCAATAAGTTTACACCCATATTGGCGCTAAATTGCAGTGCGAGCAGCATGACTTGCATATTCTGCCCTTGGCTGAGCTCTGTGGAATCTTGCTGAGTTTCTATTTAACTCTTTGGGATTCTGTGGAGTGAAACTGTGCGAGTTTCGCCCAGTGGTGAAAAGCTTTGCATTCTGAACATTTGGGCATTTAGGTTTTTTGTTTTCTTTGTGTTCCCCTATCCAGCAATATTTCTGAGTGGGTGTAGGATGGGATATTTAGTCTAAACACTTAAGTGCTGCTAATGATGACAAGTGAAACCGAAAACTGCCTTTCTGACTGGGAGTCTCTGCACCCAACTACCAAGAAGAAACAGCATTTATTAGGCGGGTTAAACACATCAAACCCCTCTTTGAAGCTGAACCCCTGTAGATGATAAATACTAAAATATGCGCCAGAGTACTGCTTTTTTTCCAGGTGAAGTTGAAAGGGGAGTAGTGTGGTGGAATGGGATGCAGAGAGCTCAGCCCCTATGTCTGTCAAAAGGGCTATGCACAATTATGCGACAGGCGAGGTATAGTTTGGAGATGTTTATTGCCTGTACCTCTCGTGTACTACTTTCCCCGTAAGGTATGGCAGCTGCAGGACATGCATATGCATACATAGTGGAAATAGAACACTTTCGGACTTAGATAAACTTTATATTTCCTGTTTGTGCCTGACATAACATATTTCCTTTGTTCGCTCAGACCACCAATATAAGGTGCCAGACCTTCCAGATGAATACACATACAATTTACTAGTAGCAATATTTCATACTACAAGAGCAAGGAAACAAGTATTATTTATAATTACCTTAAAACACAGTAAAAACTGTGAACGATGCTTGTTGATAGTCCAGGGAATGTAAATACAAATGTCAGTGCCTACATCTGTCGATGTGAGGGGTTTAGCTTGGATTTGCTAAACTATTGTCTGAGTGGTTTCGTTTGTTGTTTATGAGAAAATAAAGCTCATTTTCTGGCAAGTAGCGCTCAGTTAGATGACGTCTTCAATCATTAATCACATGACAAAATCTGTAGATTTATACACAATAATAAAATAGAAATAAAATGTATTTTACTCTACGGTTTCTTCTTTTCTTAGTGAGTGATACTAACGTTCCTGCTTTGGCATCCTAATCATCCTTTGTCATCATACAGAATAATTACTCATCAATTTTCTTCACCTAGTCTTAGATACAATGTCTTTTCTGGCACGTGACTGGTCCTAGTGAGGCACAGAAACAAAATGTATGAGAAGAGAGATATGAGCACTCTCAAGACAGAACCTGGTTATTGTGCGAGTTTTTTTTATATCTGGGAAACAAGCTCATTATCATTTATTTTTCATAAATTAAGAATAAAATCTAACCCCGAACTAGTATAATTTAGTCTAATGTACTGCTTGATATATTTTCATTTTTTATCGAGGCCAATACGTTAAAAAGGCACAGTGACAGACACAGATAAGCTTGTTGGTAGACAGGAATGTCCACATATTTGACACACCCATATACACCTGCAAGTGTGCACACACACGGACACACAAACTCAAATAAACGCGTGTAAGTAGCAGAAGATCGTTTTTTAGAAATGTTTGTGAAGGCAAAAACATAGCTGAAAACTATAAGGTCTAATTTCTTTCGCAACTGCAAAATAAGTTGCAGTGCACCAAATACATTTGTAATCCTTTAGTGCTGCCACAGTGCATTCCGACTGTCTCTGATGGACACATCGAACCAAATGTAAAATGTGCCTGACATTTTTCTCTAAAAATATTTCACTGATGACATAATCACTGCTCCAGACCGAAACTGGAATTTGATGCCTCTCGAAATCAATTTGAAGTAAAGACCAGGGGGTTTACTGAAATTCTGAGAATTCCTCGCTACAAGTACATGTGGGCTCATTATTCTCTTGCAACTTCAAAACTGTGCATACTGTGGTGCTAAATTCTACAGTTGTCTTCTTCACTGACCTCCAAGGACCACATGCAGGACATATAATTGTGGTTGGTGAACCCGATGTTGTAAAATGAGACTCCCACCCACTTGTGCATACACATGTGCACACTTGCAGTGCCTTGACTGATATTTATGAAAAAGGGCAGCAGGCTGCTGCAAGAGTGCGAGATCTCATTATGTACATCTGAGGTTGAGGGTGCACGACGCACAATCATACAGTGGACAAAGAAGTCATGGCTTTGATAGGACGTGCTCCCCCAACCCAGGAGATGGGCTCGATCTCCCTGCACTCCACTTTACTTCCAGGTGCCAACACCCTCAGAATCTCGGTTTCCCCCTCTTCCTACCACACGCTTCTAAGACTGGGTGAAAATGCACAAACCTCAATGCACAGTTCGGTTTCGCCATGCTAGAAATATTTGCAGTGTTCTCCCCCCTGGACTCCCTTTAATAAAATCCACTCCTCCCACACTGAATGCTGATGCAGGTATTGGATGCATCCCCTCATGGGTGGATCTCGGGGAGTCCATGGATCCTGCCATGCCAGCACCAGACGCTAATGAGTTGCATGGTGAATCCATAGTGCAACTGACAGAACACCCCTTCTCAACGCATGAGCAATGACATTACGTCAACACATTTTATATTAAATAAGGGGACGTGTGTCTTTTTTTCCAGTTCTACTGTGCACTCACCCACCTGCAGGTCAGAAGAATGCTAAGTCCCATATGTGCTTGGCCCACGCTTTCTAGTATAATGTATTTTACACACTGAGGTTCTGAATGCAGCATGCTCTGTTTTAGTGGTTTATGACACACCCAGAAGCCATTAGCGAAACGAATTGCTTTATAGCAGGAGAGCAGTTCACCCTAATGGTCAGTTATGGAAAGTCAGGGGTAGTAGTTGCTTGTCGTTTGGTTTTACCCTCTTAACCCTCAAGCAGTCTTAGGGGCTGTGATGGGATCAAACTGAGTAAAGCTTCTTTTAGCGCTTGGGGATTCCTGATGTTCTACATTGCTCAGCATTGGCACAGGTAAGGCGTTGCACTTTTAATTGTAATTTAAATACAGGCCCATGTGTACTAACACGTTTGCATTGACACAGAATGGGGAAAAAATCATTTGACACATCAGGCTCACAGCGCCGAAAATAATAGCAGCAAACAAAGAAAATGCGAGGTTTTGCAATAAACAACAAACAGATCTCATGCAGTGAAAAAAAAATAAGAATACCCAAATACATAATGTATCGGATTGCACTGTATTATAGTGTATTGACGCATTTAAATATATTGTTGATGTTTACTGTACCCAATTGTTATAATCGAATACACACATTGACCTACAGTGAAAAGTGTGTGTTGAATTTTTTTTTAAAAACAGCATTAGTCAATGTGTTCGTTACAGAAGTGGTATCCTTGGAAATGTTGACCTCAGAAGATTTTGGAAAACATATACGAAAACAGAATGTTAAGTTTAACCTAGCATGCCTAAAGCAAATTTGAACATGATTCAAAAGATTCAGAATACGTTCGAGTATTGCAAGTCAATACAGCATCAACATTTTTAGGCGACGTAAACAAAAATGGTCAATAACATCCTCAAAGGACAATTCAGAAATAAAATAAGCCTAATTTTCTTCAAATCGCATGATGCACAAGCAGCATTATTTGCCGGAACCCTGTTTTCCTGTGGTTAAAAAAGCAGAAAGCAAAGAAAGAAAGAAACCGATAGTCAATCTGAGAATGTGTTGCATTCCCCGGGTGGCAAAACAAAGGCGTCCGAGGCGGGAGGAAAAAAAAATATCTGCAGAAAGTTGACACAGTCAAGAATAATGGCTAACTCTATCAAGTTTGATCAGGTCTGCTATAATGAAGTGTAGCTCCATATTCCAAGCGGGGACAATGAAGACAGGAGCCCGGCTCTAGAAAGCGCTGCTCACTTTGTGCCTGGAATATGCAGTAGCCAGCAGGGAGTCACGAGATAATTACACAGTATTTGTGCGGTTCCGGGAAGCTTCCTGCGCGGGTTGAATGCCCGTGCTATATTAAAAGGCAGAACGGTGAAATGTTTTTAATGAATGTTTTCGCCGAAGAAAGAAAAGGCATTTGAATGATTTGTGTGTATGTGTCTGTGTGTGTGTCTGTGTGCGTGCGCAAGCGCGTATCCGCACGTGAGGAAACAGAGGTGGAACGTCAATGTAAAAAAAAATATATATATACATTTTGTAATCTATTGTTCACTAAATCAGTAGGCGTGCATCCTTCTAGTGACAAAAATCAGTGTTAGGTTAATGCAATCTAAGGCTAATTGCACACGCTGAGCAATCAATACCTTAAGCAATGTTTGCTGTTAATATCTTGAAAGGCAGTAACATACTTACCGTGCGTTATAGAATGAATTTTCTTTAGCCTACTTTTTCATTTAATTTGCAATCGAAATTGAAATGCTTAGAGACAGTGAATCAGACAAAACATATATAACGCAGATGTTGATACTTACTATTCCGTAGCCCTTGGCAGTGATGGATTTTAAAACACGCGAATATATTATTTTCCCACTCTGCAGTTCTCACCTAACAGATGTGAATAATCTGCTGAATTTAAAATCCCAGACATGATACTCATGAATGTGCCTTTATGTTTGTTTTGCAGTGCAACTGAAGCCATTGATCAAAAACGAGACTTTGAGTGGAAAGTTAATTTGATATGCGTTTTTTTGTGTCTGTTTATAAAAAATTACCAACATGCTGTAGATGACAAGTTTATATTTTACCCCTGCCTTTATCGCTTATCGGAGCTGTGGACTGAAGCTGTTTGGTTGCCGTTTGTTGTGCAGGCAGTTGCACAGAATGAGGATCACAAATGGCTGCGGCATTGTCTGGAGACTGTAAAGCAGCTGAAAGTAACAAGCACTGGCAAAGCCTCTATGGCTAGCTCGCATTTTGAGTACTGAGTTCAATATTTTTAGAGAAGCTGCTGCAGTAAAAAAACACATAAAAAAATGATTTCTCTAAACATTGCATCAATCGGATAAATCATTGATTATGTGATGATCCATGTGCTTTTGAGATGTAAAAGTCCCTTGTACATTGCCACGTAAGCACTCCAGACTAGGCAGAATGATAAAACAAATATCCAACAGCATGAGAGGCTAATACTGTCATAGGGAGGTGCCAAATCCTACTCTATGTATATGTTAAAGATTTAGGGACAGATGTACGACCATTTCATTTTGCGAGTCTCTAATTGCGATTCATTGTGAATCTCAATTAGAGACTCGCAAAATGAAATGTACAAATATGTCTCCGACACATTTAGGGATTCCCAATGGGGTTGCAAATGACCTACCTCATTAATATTGATGAGTTCGGTCGCAATTTGCAACCCCATTGGGAATGACCAACAAACACAGGGATGGTGGCCTGCTAGACAGCAGACCACCATGTCTGTGACTGTTTATTTTTTTTTAAATGTAGCCCGTTTTCCTCAAAGAAAAACGGAATGTATTTCAAAAAGAGAAATGAAAAGTTTTCTTTTTGTTTTTTCAGAGTAAGCAGTGGAACGTGGGAAATTCTTTTTTTGCTAACATTCACAAAAGGGAAGGGGTCCTGCAGGGACCCCTTCCCATTTGCAAATGGGTTAGAACCAATTTGAAATTGGTAATAACTGCGATTGCTTTGGGACCTCACGCACGGTCACAAAACATACATACCATTCAGATTCAGTATTAGGAAGTGACACCCTGAACACGCCCCTTCCTACTACTGAATCACAAAACCCAAATTGCGATTCGGTAACAAGTTACTGATTCGCAATTTGGGCTTTGTCCATCCCAAAAAGCATTTTTCTAGTCGCAAATGATACAACTCACTAGTTGCAACTATAAAAATGCTTTATACATGTGGCCCTAAGTAACACTTGGTGAAGCAGACAGCTGTGTGTCAAGCCAGACCTCACATCATGGCGGCTCCTCCGCAATGGCGGAGGAACGTCACCTCACTGGCTAAGAGCCAGCAGCAGAAAAACAAAACAAAACAATATTACATTATTATTTAGTTTTTATGCTGCTGGCTCAGCCAGCATGTGAAGCGAGGGGCGGGGCTGGGCCATGGGAGGGTAAGGGGGGAAGAGGAGTGGAGTGTACTATGTGCGCATGTGTGTTTGGCTGGTCTTCTTAGGCCGGCCAATAACATATGCGCACTTCGGTTTCTCTAACCCATCTGTTTTACACAGCCGGGCCGAGAAACTGCACAGACCCCAGTGCACTGTCTGAGCGGCAGACCAAGCTGCTCAGACTAGTGCTGACACTGTTCTTATGCTGGTCATAGAATGAGAGCAGCAACAGGATTGCTGGGGAGCCTGTGATGGTGTCCCAGTGAATGCTGGGACACCAGAAGAGCAGAGGAGTGAGGCAGCAGGAGGCAGTGGAAACGGTAAGTGTTTTTTTTGTAATTATTTGTTTCCCTCATCCCTGTCGTCTCCCCGGTCCCCATTGACATTTGCAGCGGCCGTCGCTGCCTCACATAGAGACAAATAGTACTACAGTCTTGGCAATGCCATTGTTTTGCTTATCCTCTCATGTGACCTGTCAATGTTCAAGGTTTCAGAGGACCAAGAAGATATCATCTTAGTATTTGGAAAATAAATATATCCCTAAATTTAGACATGTGTGCAAAGAACAATTTTTCGTCTTTCACATTTTAGTGAAATCATATTTTATTTTATGCCTTGGAACTTTTAATAGATCCACATAAAACACAGAGATACAAAATACACAGTGAAAATGAAACAAATATTATCTGAAACAACACATTAATTATTACATTCAATATAAAGGCAATAAACATTTTAAAAAGTTAAAAACATGATTACAAAACATTTCATTTGGTAGGCTAAGTGATAAAAACATCGCCTTTGCAGTTGTGCGAGCAAACATTTTTAAAAAGAGGGGTCTCAGCCACTCAACATGATATAAACACAAAGCAGGGCATGTAAACAGACATTTTCAAAGCCTGATTTACATTTTCACAAAAGTGACATGTGCTTGAGGTGCCATACCATTTAGATGTTACAATGTTTCATGGAACAATATTTAGGCGAATTAGTGCTCAGAGGCGATAAAACATATAGGCCACATTCCATGACACATAATGCTGTGATTTATTAAAAACATAAGATTTCATTACTGAATCAAAATTTGCATTACTCTTATAGGGATCCAGATCCAAATGGGAAACTTAATAAAGGCTTGCTTAAGAAAAGCTTTAATCTGAGACATTGACATAGATGAAACCACACCTACATCGAGATTAGATTGCTCTAAAGCAGACTCAAAATTCCTAAAAAATAAAGCTTAGTCTCTTTCCAATTCAAAAATTTCTTTAAACATAAGGGCCCTCATTACAACCCTGGCGGTTGGAGATAAAGCTGCGGTAATACCGCCAACAGGCTGGCGGACACAAAAATGGGATCACAACCACGACGGAAACCGCCATCATAGACAGCCACTTTAACACTCCGACCGCCAGGGTGTTAGCAACAAACACCGCGGCAGTCACCGCCAACAGACAGACGGAAGACAATGTACCACCCACTGTATTATGAGAGGCCAATCCGCCAGCTTTTCAGGGGCGGTACCAATGACATTAAAAGCACGTCGGAAACAGTACACTGAAGGGGAACCACTCACCTTCTGACACTCAACGAAGAACCAGGATGTCATGGAGCCCGAACTGCAGGTCCTCCCCATGCTGGTGTATGTACTAATTCACTAGGAATTTGAAAGAAGGCGGAGGCGATGGTGAGTACTGCACCTAGCACACAGGGGAGGGGGGAGGAAAAAGAGAATGACACACACACGCGCAATACGCAACACCCCTACCTCCACCCTCACCCACAACACCATACACACAAACACATCCAACAACATTACAGATACACCCGTTACCCACTGAAAGAATGCAAGGACAAAAGGAATTGAGGTAAATCAGTGATATTTTGGAACATGCAGATATAGCTAACGAATATAAAAAATAGTATATACAAATATTTACAATATGCACAGAAGGCCATACACTGTCCTTTCTAAATGTCCGTGGACCAGTGGCCCAAAAAATCATGGGTGAAGCCCACACTTGACTCCTGCCTCAAAACGGAGAGAACACTGCAGGGGCATCAGGTCGAAAAAACACAGGCACCTCAGGGGTAAGGGGAGGGGGGCACCTCAGCCAGAAGATGGTAGTACGCCACTGCTCCTCGAGGGGGCTCAATGCCCACAGCGATGTCCTGGGGAGTGCAAAGCCACAGTCTCTCAAGTTTCTCAAGTGGGTAGTTTGCCCACTGCTTGGTCCTGGGGAGTGCAAAGCCACAATCTCTCAAGTGGGTGACATGTTCCACTGGTTCCGGAAGGGGCCTTGTGCCCAGTCTGCTTCATCCTGCCAAGGATTGGGTGAGTGGATGCATCTCTCCACTGGTTCCGGAGGGGGCATTGTGCCCAGTCTGTTTCATCCTCCCAAGGATTGGGTGAGTGGATGCATCTCTCCACTGGTTCCGGAGGGGGCATTGTGCCCAGTCTGCTTCATCCTGCCAAGGAATAGGTGAGTGGATGCATCTCTCCACTGGTTCCGGAGGGGGCATTGTGCCCAGTCTGCTTCATCCTGCCAAAAATTGGGTGAGTGGATGCATCTCTCCACTGGTTAGGGGGGGAGCATTGTGCCCAGTGATGCTGCACCTGGGGTGTGGCAGTTCCCATTCCCTCACCTGGGTGTCTGAGGCACGAGATGTGCAGGGAACAGGTAGCATTATACTCCATGGAGGCAGAGCCACCCTCCATCCTGCGGCGACTTAGGCTGCAAACTGCTGGTAGTGCCAGTGCTGGTGGTGGTGCCTCAAGTGGTGTGTGCAGGATCCAGGATGTCTCCTGCAGCCTCGGACAGCAGCCCACTTGGGATGCTGCTGATGTCCCATGTAGTGGCACCGGCTGGGCATTTGGCGGTGCATATGGCAGTGCCTGCGATGGTGTCTGCGGCAGAGATGCTGCCGGTGCTGCCTGTGCTGCAGGTGCTTGTAGTAGTGGAGGGAGACACCAGGCCCTCAGACGGCTGCCCACTGGGGATGATGCTGGTGACAGTCGTTGTGGCAGTGGTGGTGCAGGGGGCGGTGCAGATGGCGGGCAGGTGGCAGTGCAGGTGGCAGTTGTTGCCACAGTGCTTACTGTGGTACAGGTTGCTGGCCTGTCAGGACAAATGGTGGGCACCAGTCGCTCAGCAGGAGGCTCTGAGCCCTGAAGTGACTTGCCCTTGCTTTTGTACTTCCCCACCTTGGTAGATGCTGCTGGGACCTTGGCACTGTCCTCTTTTGTTTTGGATGAGTCCTTGCTGGGTGGGTGGTGCGTCTTGTCCGTGCTGCATGCCGACCCCTTCTTAACCTTGGCAGGTGGTGGAATCAGGTGGTCTTTAGCATTGGTAGGTGGCACACTGCCAGCCCTGACGGGTGCCCCCTTCGATCCTCTCGGACTTGCAGGGACCACAGTGGATGCCGACTTGGTGGCTAAGGTTCTGGCCTGGGATCTAGACATCCTGGCCCTAGGGGAAGGACGGGGGGGAGGGGAGGCATAGGGAAAAGGCCAACGATAGCCAGGAAAAGCTTTTTTGACACACTGGGACGGGAAGGTGGAGGGGGTGTGGGAGTGGAGGAAGAGGTAGTGGTTGTAGGAGGTGTACGTCTGCTGAGTTTGGGTGAAGGTGCATGGGCTGGAGGCTGTTGTGAGGTGGATGGCTGTTGAGTGGGTGTGTGCTTGCGTTTGTGTACTTTGGGAGGAGGGTTCACAGACACACTGGGAGAGGACACAAGGGATGTGTGCATGGTTGTGGGGGTGGTGATTGCTCGTGAGGGGTATGTTGTGATGGGCGTGCTGGTGATGGAGGCAGTGGCTGATGATGTAGTGTATGCAGGTGTGAGTGGAGACGGTACTGGGAGGGAGGGGGATGAAGAGGAGGAGGGGGACACAGTGGAGGAAGTGGATGTTGGTATGTGTGCATGGGTATGGTGCTTGTGTGAGTGCCTTTGTGATGATGTGTGGTGCTTATGTTTTCCTGAGCCACGTTTGTGTGTTGACGTGTGTGCATGCTGGTCTGAAGGTTTGCTTGGGATAGGGTGAGGTAGAGGGGATTGGGTCTGGGTAGTGGAAGTTGGAGGGGGGAGGCTGGACACAGGGACAAAGGCTGCCATCAGTGCTGAGGCCAGAGCCTGAAATGGTCTCTGTTGGAACACTACGCCAGAAAGAATGCCCTCAAGGTATGCATTTGTTTGTTGCAAATGCCTCTTGACACCCTGGATGGCATTCAGAATGGTTGACTGCCCAACAGTGAGGGATCTCAGGAGGTCAATAACCTCCTCACCGAGGGCAGCAGGGCTGACTGGGGCACACCTTGAGGTGCCTGTGGCGAAGGAGATGCCCACCCTCCTGGGTGAGCGGACACAGGAAACACGCTGAGGGGCTGCTGGGAGGGTGGTGCTGGTAGGGAGGGTGGCGGCTGTACCTGTTGTTTGGGTGGGCACAGAGGTGTTCGCCACCACCAGGGAGCTTCCATCGGGGGAGGAGTTGCTATCATTGGTATCCCCTCCTGTCCCCATCGTGGAGCTCCCCTCGCCCTCGGTCCCACTGGTGCCTTCACCTTCAGTGGATTCGCCCTCATGGGTCATGTGGGATGCAGCTCCCTCCGTCACCGGTGCCTCTGCTCCTCCGCCAGATGATGCTAATGCACACAAGGACAAGGTGACAAAACAAGAAGGGTGCGGGATAGACAGAGGATACACATGGTCAATGCCAGCAACACCACTACTGTTGGCATGCACAACACACACTCAGCTGCCCTATGCACTAGACCATGCCCAACCACTCACTAAGGTAGTCACCAGCCCATGGGGTACAATGCCTAACGCCAGCATCTGCACACATGACACCCACAGGACCCTGCCCAGTAGTAGTTGGCCACTTGTACCACTGGGGTAGGAGTGCTTCAGAGCCTGCAAACAAGGGACCTACCCTGCCATGATCACCCTGGCCTAGGGGCACCCACAGCCCACATACCCCAGCCAGCTAGTTTCTAAAGCGCGCAAAGTCAGCTTTCTGAAACTGTACTCACCCCCTTGTGGCTGCTGTGATGCCCTCCAGTGCCCATCCAACTCCGGATAGGCCACCGCCAGGATGCGGAACATCAGGGGGGTCATGGTGCGACGGGCACCCCTTCCATGTTGGGAGGCCAGCCCCAGCTGGGCCTCCACCATCTTCTTGGTCCAGCAGCGCAGGTCCTCCCATCTCTTGCAACAGTGGGTGCTCTGCCTGTAATAGACCCCAGGGTCTGCACCTCCTTGGCGATGGTACACCAAATACCCTTTTTCTGGTGGGCACTGATCTAGAGGGAAAGGACAGCGGAAAATGTAATTACTCACCCATCCGGACCGTGATACTCATTGCCCACCAGTTCCCACCCATGCCCTGATGCATATAGAGTGACCACCCCTCATGCAGCATTCAGGCCAGGACACCTTAGCACCCCACACCACTCCAAACAGCCATTGCCCACGCATCATGCTCACAGTGTACTCACCTGTTTGACTGGAGGACCGTAGAGTAACGTGTACTGGGTGAGGACCCCATCCTCCAGTTTCTCCAACTCCTCCGTAGTGAAGGCGTGGGCCCTTTCCCGAGACACTTTAGCCATTGTCGCTTCCAGACTCAGGTCACACCGGCACTTGCAGTGTAGGTCCTCTCCTGTCGATGGTCAGGTAACAAGTGAGTGAATAGGTAGAAAATGGTGGTGACATCCACGGCGGTGCATACCATCGCCGCCGGCGTACATCGCCATTCGCTCCTGGGACCCATAGCGCCCAATGGTAGCCAATGCAGAGTTGCGCGGCGGTCATCAACCGCCTACTGCGATGCAGCACAATGCCAGCTCAGTTACCTCATTTCCCTTTGTCCCTCCTCACAGGTCAGGCAGCCGCCATTTCAAGGGAGCACATGGCATGGCACCTAACTGCATCACAGCACATATTGGTACATATACTGACTCTCGAATTCACACACTGCTTCTGTGACATTAAACAGTTGTGCTATCTATGTGGTAAATTACCTTCTGCTCACCGTTCTCCTCCATAGGCTACAACCGCTGAGGCAGATGATGAGATGGTGGCATCCTCCGGTGTACAGACCCCTGGTGGACCTGTCGACAATGGAGGACAGACACATTATCATCACATACAGACTTGATTGTGCCACAATCCAAGAACTGTGTGCCCAATTGGAGCCAGACCTGATGTCAGCTATCTGCCAGCCCACAGGAATACCCCCTCTAGTGCAGGTCCTGTCAGTGCTCCATTTCCTGGCAAGTGGCTCCTTTCAAACAACAGTGGCCATGGCATCAGGGATGTCTCAGCCAATGTTCTCCAACGTGTTGACCAGAGTGTTGTCTGCACTGCTGAAACACATGCGCAGCTACATCGTCTTCCCCCAGGTGGAGGATTTGGTCACAGTGAAAGCTGACTTGTATGCCCTGGGACATATCCCCAACATCATTGGTTCCATTGATGGTACACATATGGCATTTGTCCCCCCCGCAGAAATGAACAGGTGTACAGGAATAGAAAAAGCTATCCTTCGATGAATGTGCAAATGGTGTGTTTGGTGGACCAGTACATCTCCTATGTGAATGCCAAATATCCTGGCTCAGTGCATGATACTTATATCTTGAGGAATAGCAGCATCCCTTATGTGATGTGCCAACTCCAGAGGCACCGGGTGTGACTAATAGGTGAGCCCAAGGTCCCTACACAGTATATGTAGGTGTCTGGGTATGGGGTTGTCCCTAAGGGTTAGTGTGTGTCTAACAGTTGTCCCTCGATGTTTGCAGGTGACACTGGTTATCCCAACCTCTCATGGCTACTGACCCCGGTGAGGAATCCCAGGACAAGGGCAGAGGAAAGTTACAATGAGGTACATGGGTGAACAAGGAGGATTATTGAGAGGACCTTCGGCCTCCTGAAGGCCAGGTTCAGGTGTCAACATCTGACAGGTGGATCCCTGTACTACTCATCCAAGAAGGTGTGCCAGATCATCGTGGCATGCTGTATGTTGCACAACCTGGCCTTGAGATGCCAGGTGCCTTTTCTGCAGGAGGATGAGCCTGGTGATGGTCTTGTGGCAGCAGTGGAGCCTGTGGACAGTGAGGAAGAGGAGGCAGATGAAGAAGATGTGGACAACAGAACAAACATTCAACAGCAGTACTTCCAGTGACACACAGTTAAGAGACTGTAACTCCTCTTCACATTTCAGTATACGTTTGGACATTGTACATGGCAGCCTCTTACCCTCTGTCTATGTCCACTGACTGTTCCCTTTGGATTCCCTTTTTTCAGAGCTGTGTACCCCATTATGGCTCCTGCTATGTGTACTGCTGTCCACCAACTGTCATACATTGGTATAATTCAATGAAAATAGACGTTGCAATGCTTTGAGAATGTTGCAAGATTGTGAGAATACATCTTTCCAATCATTACACTGGCTCCAGTATGGTTTATATTTCAATGGTGTTTCTTTTTTGTACTAAATAGTGTGGGGGTATGTGCAAGGGGCTGGGGTGATGGTGGTGGAAGGTCCATGGTAGAGTCAAGTCTATTTGTATCACAGGTGCATTGTCCGAGGGGGGGCATAGGAAGGGGAGTAATGGCAGTTAAAGGTGGACAGAGTGACAGAGTGGGACAGAAGGGTGACAATCAGGAGAGTCTTATTTCCTGGCGGGGGTCTTGGCAATGTTCTCTGGCTTCTTCCTGGATCACAGGGACTGTTTGCGGGGTAGTTCTCCTTCTGCAGGGGGTGGGGTGCTGGTGCCCTGTTGGTCCTGCGGCGAGGCCTCCTGTCCATTAGCGCTGTTGGAGGTGGAAGGTTTTTCCTCGGTTTGGCTTGTGTCAGGGGCCCTTTGTTGTGCCACTGCTTCCCTCATGGTCTTGCCCATGTCAGCCAGCACCCCTGCTATGGTGACGAGGATGGTGTAGATTTTTGTGAGGTCCTCCCTGATCCCCAGGTACTGTCCCTCCTGCAGCCACTGGGTCTCCTGTAACTTGGCCAGTAGGGGTGCCCATGGTCTCCTGGGAATGGTGGTATGCTCCCATGATGTTGGAGAGTGCCTCATGGAGGGTCGGTTCCCTGGGCCTGTCCTCCTCCTGTCGCACAGCAGTCCTCCAAGCTTCCCTGTTGTCCTGTGCCTCTGTCCCACGAACCATGTGCCCACTGCCACTGACCCCAGGTCCCTGATTGTCCTCTGTTAGTGGGGTTGCCTGGGGTCCTTGTAGTGGTTGACACACTGCTGATTGACGTGTCCTGGGGACAGAGGTATGGGCCCGCTGGGTGGGTGCTGTGATGGTGTTTCCTGAGGGGGGAGGCTCTGTGGTGGGTTGCGACTGTGGCATGGGAACCGACTGTCCAGAGGTCCCTGATGGGCCAGGTTGGTCATCATGATCCAGGCATGCAGAGCTGCTTTCATCACTGTGGGCCTCTTCTGTGGGGGGGACTGGATGTTGGTGGCACCTCCTCTCCGGTGACGTTGGGTACTGGTCCTGTTGGGATGCAAATACATTGTTATTGTATCTGTGTGCCATCTTGTGCACTGGGTGTGTTTCCCTGTATAATTGTGCTTTCCCTGTCACCTTGACCTTGTGTGATTGCTGATTGTGTGGGCTGGGTGAGTCTCTCTACTGGGCATGCTGTGGTGATGAGTGTCCATGCAGGCCTGTGATGGGTGTCCATGCATTGTAGTTGCATGCAGGGCTTGGTATTGGGATGTGTGGGTTGTGATGGTGGGGTATATGTGAGGTGATGGAGTGATAGGAGTGAGGGTACGGGGGGTATGTGATGGCATGCAGGTAGGGTGGGGGATATAATGGTAAAGATTTACCTTACCAGAGTCCAGTCCTCCTGCTACTCCTGCGAGGCCATCAGGATGCATGATCGCCAAGACTTGCTCTTCCCATGTTATTAGTTGTGGGGGAGGAGGTGGGGGTCCAGTGCCAGTCCTCTGGACAGCAATCTGGTGTCTTGAAACCATGGAACACACCTTCCCCCGTAGGTCGTTCCACCTCTTCCTGATGTCATCCCTTGTTCTTGGATGCTGTCCCATGGCGTTGACTCTGTCCACAATTCTCTGCCATAGCTCCATCTTCCTTGCAATGGAGGTGTGCTCACCTGTGATCCGAATAGCTGTGGCTCTACCCGGACGATTTCCTCCACCATGACCCTTAGCTCCTCCTCTGAAAACCTGTGGTGTCTTTGAGGTGCCATGGATGTGGCGTGAGTGATATGTGTGAGATGATGTGTGGGATGATGTGTTGGGTTGTATGCTGTGATGTGCGTGGTGTATGAGTGATGGTGTTCTGTGCCTCTGATTGAGTGTGTGCTCTTTGCTTGTCTCTCTGCGCTTGGTCTCTTTTTTTTAGTTGTAAGGGGTTGTTGGTAGTGTGGGTGTGGGTTTTTGTAGTGTGTGTGGTGTGTGTACGTGTGTCAGGTGTATGTAGTTTGAATTGTCCAATGTGGTGTAGTCTTGTAAGTGTGTGTATTTTGAGCGCAGCGGTGTGTACCGCCAATGGTTTACCACAGTTGAAAGACTGCCGTGTTGATTTGTGGGTTGTGATACTGTGGGCATATTCCTGTTGGCGTCACGGTGTGTTTTTTGCTATCGCCAGTTCATCACTGACCTTTGGTCTGGCGGACTTGTGTGGGTGTCTGTATTGTGGCGGTATTCTCTGTGTGGGTCATAATACCCGTGGCGGATTACCGCTGCGGGCACAGTATTTTGGCGGCCGTCGGCATGGCAGTGAGTGGGATTTACCACCAGAGTTGTAATGAGGGCCAAGGTGTCTTAAGGAATTACCATCACTGTTCACAATGCAATGACCTCATCACACCACTTCCTCCAAACTCTGTACCAATGAACTTTTTAGACCAAACTCAAATTTTAATGCAGCTGTGGGGGCTAACGTATTGAGTGATATCAATATCCTTAATATCTGTCCTTCAAGCTTATCTAAAAAAAAATGCACTTTGATACGTCAATTAGTGCAATGGCATGTAGAAGAGTATCCAGAATTTTGGCCAAGTACACTGAGAGAAAATGGGAAAATGTCTCTGTTCCACTGCCTTATAGAAAGAACTGAGCCCTCTAGCCCATAACTGGGCTTTACACACACTAATATGTATGTGTTCTGAGTCATTTAGAGTACTGAACATTATTTTGCCTAAAAAGGTGCAGAATTTAACTGTTCCAATTTTTGTATACCAAGATGCCATGAGTAATTAAAGTAGCCGTGCTCTCTTGTTTCCCAAAAGCACAACACCTAGCTTTTTGTTGAGTTAACTTTCAAAAAGTGCAATCCGGCATACTGTTGTAGGGCACCTAGGGGACAATCTAAAGCTCTATAGTTTAAATCCAATATCACACTGTCATTTGATATAGTAGGCAGGACACTGGGCGAGCCCCAATACTGGGAGAAAAAAACAGTTTTTTTAATGAAAATCTGTGGCGATCTGATATATAGAGGGAGAAGAGTGGAGACGCAAGTAGGCACCCTTGTTTCAGACCTTTTTTTTTTGTTGTAGAAATAGCTGTTGCTAACCCCCGATCCCCACCCAACAGTATTTGGCACCAAGGTTAAGAGTGGAGAGTAATAATCAAGCGATAATCAAGTGTAATGAAATGCTACGCATCCCAGGATTAGCTATATTTTCCAGAAGGTTGGACGATTAATCTTATCAAACACTGTGGAAAAATCTTTAAAGGCAGCATAGACAGTACACTTTCTCATGGCCACATATCTGTCAGTAACGAGTTGCAAGGCTGCCATGTTATCTAAAGTGCAGTGCTTTTTCCTGAAACCTGTTTGTTCTAACGGAATAATCGTGTGATCCTTGACCCAAGAACAAAGATGCTCCAACTGGCAACTAGTGAAGTCTTTGTCCACCGCGTCTAGTGCCATTCAACAATAGTTGACAGGTAAATTACGATTGCCCTTTTTAAAGAGAGGAACAATAATGCTTCTGGTCCAGGGCGAGGGCACAGTTCAGTGGTTATAACAGTAATCAAAGACCGGAAGCAAAGCCTGAGCTCACAAATTTGTTTTCCTTTCTAGAACCAAGATTGGAACTTTGTCTGGACCTATTGCACCAGAAGCCCACATTGCTCTAATCTAACTGAAGACTCAATCTCACCCAAAAAGGAGGACCCTAACCTTATAAAACTATCCAATACATCCTCTCTAATGGAGATGGCATGGTATCTCACTCTTGTCCCACAGCAGTTGGTAATGCGTTCCCTCTACTTACATGCATTTGTACTACATGCAGCTTCCCTTAAATTGATCCACAGATGGTCGCAGTTTTGCTTTCTTAAACAAATCTTTAGGTCCTGCTGTCTCCTTTTAAGCAGAGATATTAACCTGGCTCTTTCTTTTGAGAAGGAAACAAATTGGGTTCTAACCAATTTATTTATTTTTTTTGTTAAGGGGGAGAAGCGGCCAGCATTGACATTTGTGAGTGGTTTTGAGGCGACTCTCAAAATCAAGATGAGTAATAAACTTCACAAATGTACTAAACTGGTTGCATAGAATATCTTTCCAAAGGTCCATTACATTAACTGTCCCTTCCAATAACTCTTTTAAGTTTGATATCCTTGGAATGGACCAATGCATTTTCCCTGACTTCTTATTAAACTGCAACTTGGATCCATCACATCTCTTTGACCCAACTAGCAACTTACTGCAATTAACAGAAAATACCAGTGTCCTAGGATCGCTTAGTGAACTGATTATTCACTTTCAGATCTGCCATAAGTTTACAAACGGAATATGAGGTGATGATGTAATCAATTACAGAGTGGCCCAGGGGGGACTTATGGTTATATTGGTTGAGAGAATCAAGATCAAATCTGCTGTTTATGATAACACATTCATTCTTCATTAGAATTACCTTTTGTATCTGTTTTTATTTTAGACAAAATGAGAATTGGGGGCTATGTAGAACTTCCTTTTTCGGCATCTTCAAACAGATTCATAGAGTGGTTCAAGGGTTTACAATTTAAATCTCCCACTAAGACAACCTGTGGATCCTCCTCCTGGGCCAAAAGCTTGCCTATAAAAGAAGAAAGGCCATTTAACAGTGTATTAAAGTGGGGGCCAGGAGGAATATATGCATTCACTACTGTGATAGAATGTCTCATACTCTCAACTAGAGCAGGAAACATTTTTTATAGCTTGAAAGATATTAGAGTGATCCATAAAGCTAATATGGACCCATTTAACTGTATTACTTAGCAACTTGGCAACACCTTCTAATGAGTGTTCTGAATATGAAACCACATTACTACTCAAAACATAATAGCCATCAAGAGAAAAGTGAGAAGAGTACCAAAATACCTAAAAGCAGATTATATTAGCCTTAAACTATTTATAAAATTAAGCTTCTCTGCTATAATCGTCGGGCCTGCTGCATTCAAAGAACCCACTGGTAAATTAAGGTTAACTATGTGCTTTAAACAAAGGACCAGCAGTAGAAGCAACGTTTAAGGAACCACCTAGCCAACCCCACTTAGAACGCTCATTCTCCATTAGAGAAGGCGCAACTTTATGCCCTGCACTGCTACAATTGACTACTTGCCTCTCTGCCATCCATAACTAACACTGTAAAAGCTTCAGATTTTCACCAGAAAATGTGGTTATAGCTGCATGGTACTATAAAAAATAATTATTTCAATTAATAAAAGGTTGGTTATAGGTTTTACCCTCCTACCATACAGGAAGTAAGTTGATCCCTCTGGATCAAAGTGAATCACTTTTCTGCAGAACCAGATAAGCCACTAACTCAGACTGAAATAAAACCCCTTTTTTTACTCACAAATGAGGAACGTAATTTTGATACAAGGGAAATGTCACTTCTTTAAAACATTTTTAAGTCAACAAAATAACAATAGTGAGCAATTCAAAACCACATTGTGATCAAATAGAGCAACAAAGTCTAATGTAGTTGTGACTATCGTCAGAATGTTGCTAGCGCGCCTAGTCCTTAGTAAGTAAACTTACAACGGGACGCCAATAGGCCGATGAACCTTTTGGATCGCATGGATTATCCTAGTCATGTAGTGACCAATGTTGTCAATATTCAATATAACCAATCAATACCCACTAAGAGAATCATTAATTATTAGAAAATGATAACAACATTACATGAATAACCACAACTCAATATACGTTTTAACAATTTTTATTTCTTTATTTGTTACAATTCTTGTGCATAAGGTTATTTCAAACTTTATTCAATCAGCTCAGAATTAATTTATTAGCGACCACCAATAACATAATCTAATCAGACCTTGAGATAACATGTGCTTTAATGCTTCAGCATAAGCCAGCAAAGAGGAATATATCAACATTATTAGCAGAGTTCAGCAATCAGTTCGTCAATCATTTGTTACTGTCAACATCACCCATAGAAACCCTACCTAACCCATATTAATATCAGCATGTGGGACTTCATGTGAAAACAATTCAGAAACGTGAATTTGGAAAACATCTAGCTAAGAGAAATGCTATAAAACAGCGCAGTTGGTACCTGGAAGAACGACACAAGAGTTAATTAGTCACATTGTCATAGCTACATATCCACGGAATGGATCAGCAACAAAGTCAGTCTTCATCCTCAGGTCATCAATAGATCAGCAACGCATCAGGCTCTCAAGCGCATAAGCCCAAAAACAGAATCTCGAATCGCGTCTCTTGGCGTCATCAATTCTCCCTTCACATCTCTCTCATCTCACATCTCCTCTCTGAAGTTTTAGCCCCTTGTCATGACTTTTTATTAGAGTTTTTCATTCCATCCCCCTAGTTCCGAATTGGTCAATTAATCACCAGTTATTACTCTCACCAATGAATTTTATTTAACAAATCTATGAATTCTAATATTACACCGTTCACAGTTCATTGATTGGTTCACTGTACGATGTCCTCATCATCCGGCTCATATGGTATCGAAAATGTTGCATCTTCTTTCTCCAGTCAGAGTCTCTATTGTTTGAGTCCTGGGAAAGTACATCGAGTCTGCTTTACACCGCATTTAGTTACATTTTTAGTTCCATCATCTCCTGTTCGTCGGTACATTTCAGGAAACTCTAGCAAAGCAGATTTTATTAACACAAGTGGTCAAGGTTAGTTCAACACGTTTGCTTTCCTCCAGTATGCTCTAATAATTCAGCTTCTGCATGAGGCCTGGCAACTAGGCCACAACTGCGGCTAAGTTAACTCTACAATATAATGCAAAACATAGGTTATACATCTTAATATGACATATTACTACATTATTATTACATATTTTCATTATTCCACGCATTTTTTATAATTTCAGTACAAGTTCACATAAGCTGGCTGTCACTCTCCGTGGGCACATTTTCAAACGTGCACATTAATTTCTCTACAATTAATTTCTCTCTGAAGTTTTTGTTAATCAAAACATATAATAATTTATTAATAATTTATAATTAGCATATCTGCTTCAACAGTCCCTCCTCTGATGACAAAATATGTCATCACACCTTTCTTTTCACAATTCAGTTTCTGCTGTATTTTGTCTCCTTCTCAAATCTTCCCTATAAATTCTTTCTCTGTTTCGTTCTTCCCTCCCCTGATTATTTTTAGATATTTTAAATTTTTTATCTTTTGACATAATTTACATGAACCCCATATTCCTAATATGCAAGCAATCTCAATTAATATTCCCTGTATGATTTTTAATAGTACCCCATCCCAAATTTGACTAAGCCAATTTCCCACTGAAGCAAATCATTTTCCAACTTTTTTCCCAAACACCTGGTTCCTTCAATTCTTTCAAATCCTTACTTGAGTTAGTCAGATTAGTGAGTAAGGGCCAGATGTAGGTAAGTGGCAAATTGCGACTTGCAATTTGCAAGTCAGAGCGACTCGCAAATTGCAACTCGCATTTCGCGATGCAGAAAGGTGTCTCAGACACCTTCTGCGACTCGCTATGGGGTCGCAAAGACCCACCTCATAAATATTTATGAGTTGGGTCGCAGTTTGTGACCCATAACGAGTCTAGGCACTCACGGGGATGGTGGCCTGCTGGAGACAGCAGACCACCATGTCCATGACTGCTTTTAAATAAAGCAGTTTTTTTTTTTCTCTTTGCAGCCCGTTTTCCTTAAAGGAAAACGAGCTTCAAATAGAAAAAATACCGAAACCTTTTAGTTTCGGTTTTTTTCAGAGTAGGCAGTGGTCCATAGGACCACTGCCTGCTCTGAAAAAATAATTTTGTGAGCATTCACAAAGGGGAAGGGGTCCCATGGGGACCCCTTCCCGTTTGCGAATGAGTTACCATCCACTTCAAGTGGATGGTAACTGCGAGTTGATTTGCGACCGCTTTCGCGGTCACAAATCAACTATACATCGCGCTGCGACTCGCAAATAGGAAGGGCACACCCCTTCCTACTTGCGAGTCGGAAACACATTTTGCGAGTCGGTACTGACTCGCAATATGTGTTGCTGCATCGCATGAGGGCATTTGCGCCTCGCAAACGGCGTTTTCCGCCGTTTGCGAGGTGCAAATGCCTTCCTACATCTGGCCCAAAGTCTCTTATCTGCCTATCATTGTCCGAAATATAGGAACAACAAGCCTAGCATTCATCTTCTTACAGACTCCGCCGTCTTTCTCTAAAAGGATGTCTAAAGCAAGCCTATTTTGAAGCGTCATAGCTCTCTCCGTGGCTTATTCAGTATCTATCAGGAGTATTGCCCCTGTAAAGTGTTTCAGCATGTTATCCACAATAGTAGACAACTTTCGTATCTTGATTGAATTCAGAATGACTCCCCCTGAAGGGATCACTACACCAAAGATATCTCCCACAATTGCAGAAGAAGTTTCCCTCTGTCACTAATAATGTAATTCAGTCAATTTCGGAAACTTCTTTAAGTCGACTATCTGATACATTTTAGCGAATCTATCCCCAAATAACTCGTCCCATACCATTCTCTTGGAAGATGGTAATAAGCATTAAGTCCACAAATATAATAGATCCGAGGAATTGCAGGGTCCTGACCATTCAACATAAAAGTCCACTTACTCTGAAACAAAAATACATGCTTACATTCACTCGTACCCACAAATAAAGTGTTAGTGCGTGATTTTGGCCCATAGATACAAAGCTTCCCTACATGTAGTGCATCTAATGCAAATTTCCCTTGCACTTTAATAGCAGTGTAAGCATAATCATTCTTATAAGTCCTTTTCTGTAAACCTTTTTCGAATTTCTCTTTTAGTGCTTTTCTCCTGTCATCAGTATGCCCTATGAAGCTTTTCTCTAAAGGTGTAAGCAAGCATGTTAGGTTGTTATGATGTACATGGGCTGTCCCAAATGTTAATGTAGGCTCAAAGAATCCTCTAGCTAGCACTATATCATGCTCCCTAGCTATTTTACTCAGGTATCTATTAAGAGGAACAAATGAGAACACTACATCGTGGTTACAATAAAAATACTTATATGTACTCTTGGTTATAGAACCTTGTTAGTAGCAAGCTACATCTTATTCCATAAGTTAGTGGAAGACTATGGTACGTAACCCCTTCTTCTACTGATGAAGGAATTTGCGTACACCCAAGACAATTCTTTGCATCCATCATCTCAACATACTCACTCAATAAGCGAGAGAAAACGTTAGAAGAAAGCTCTCCTTGTGCATTAGTATAATCATGCAAATACTTCTCATCTAACTTAAACCTTTCTAAAGCTATTAATGTAGTAGTTTCAGGAGCAGAAATAACAGTAGCTCTTTTCATATTATGGAACTACATTCCCACAATCATCACTATAAACATTTTTCCACACATAACTGCCAACCAAACACTCATGTATCTACAGCGCTTATCAATTCTATAGTGATTATTTAGCGCAGCCACGATCTATAAAGAATCAGAAAGCAGAAATAACTCATATAAAAAGTGCAAAAAATCAAAAAATTAGGAAAAATTATTCTCTCACAGTTCAGTTTCACATCCAAGAAACCCATTACTTTGTCAAATTGATTAGCAGCTTGTCACATCCAGTCTTCAGTGTGGAATCAGGTTATCAATGTCTCTTTTAGCTTTATTTTCAAACAGTCTCTTTAGGAGTTCTCCAGATTAGCTCAACAAATCAGCTTCTTGCTCACCTTCAGGTTACATCAAAGAACTGACTCGGAACTTCTCTATCGAAACAAAAAGACATAGGGCCTGATTACAACTTTGGAGGAGGTGTTAATCCGTCCCAAAAGTGACGGTAAAGTGACGGATATACCACCAGCCGTATTACGAGTCCATTATATCCTATGGAACTCGTAATACGGCTGGTGGTATATCCGTCACATTTGGGACAGATTAACACCTCCTCCAAAGTTGTAATCAGGCCCATAAACTTGTATTGCCATTCATTTGTAGTTGCTTGCGTTTATTCAGGACCTGCGTAGCGTCGACTTGCTATTCTCTTTCTTTTCAACCTTTGGTCACCACTTAGGTCTCCTTCACTCAAATCCTCTTTTCTCGTAGAATTCACTTCTTCCTCTATTGTTTCATTTATGACCACTTCCTTTTTCTTCCCTATCTGTGATTCAGGCCATTTCTCTAATTTTCTTAATACTTCTGTCAATATTCTCCTCAGGATTGGACTCTTCTCTTTCTCTATGGTGTTTTCTCTCGATGAACCTGCAATAGGCTCAGGAGGAGTTGGATCACTTTGACTTTAATTCATCTCAACTCTTTCCCCTTCTTGGTCTGGCACTTGCTCTGTCTGCTTTTCAGCACTGTCTGCCTCTGGGAGAACCTCTGCTGAGCTAGGCTCTCCTGCTCTATCCATAGAGATTGATTCTTCAGCACCCTCCTGTAATTCTTCACTCTTGTCTCTTACAGGAGTAATAGAACCATCTTCTACAAGCTCTTGTTCAACTTCAGGCTCTATCGGCTCTTTTTCTGGCTCAGGTGTGGCGACCTGTTTCGCTGTTGTTGGTGCTTTCAACAAAGCTTCTTCATGATCCTGTGGACATACCACTCTCTTTGTATGGCTCGCATGTATCCAGTTCGGGAGTCCTGCACACTTCACAGCTGTCATAGTTGTTAGGACCACCTGATAAGGTCCCCTCCAGCGCAGCTCCAAACAGGTTTTGCGAACATGCTTTCTAACAATGACCCAGTCACCGGCTCTCAGGTTGTGCACTGGATCGTGGATGGGTGGCAGGGTGGTGGCCTGCACCTGCAGAGAGAAAGAGCGAACCATATCAGCCAGACCCTTGCAGTAGTCCAACACCATATCATATGTAATATTTACAAGTGCATTGGCTGGAACTGCTGGTAATCTCATTGCTATGCCCATGAGGATTTCATGGGGCAACAGCCCTGTCTTCCTGTCAAGTGTGTTCCTCATTGACATCAATACCAAAGGCAATGCATCTGGCCATTTCAGATTTGTAGCTGCACATATCTTTGCAATTCTTGATTTCAAGGTGCCATTCATCTGTTCCACCAGTCCTGATGCTTCAGGGCGATAGCTACAGTGCAACTTTTGCTCGATGGTTAGTGCTGCACATAAGGGTTTAATCACCTTATTGTTGAAGTGAGTTCCCCTATCTGATTCTAAAGACACCGGAATCCCGAAGCGTGGTATCAACTCCCTAAGCAACAACTTTGGTACTGTGAGACTGTCATTCCTTCTGGTAGGGTATGCTTCAATCCAGTGACCAAAAACACACACTATCACCAACACATACTTAAAACCTCCACACGCAGGCACCGCAATGAAAACCAATTGCATTCTGCTGAATGGACCTCCTGCTCTTCCAATGTGGCTCAGATTCACCACTGTCCCTTTTCCCATATTTAGCTGCTGACAAATTTTACAGCGATGACATACTGCTTCTGCTACCTGCCTAAACTTAGAGTTAAACCAGTCGATCTTGAACAACCTAACCATCGCATCCCTTCCATTGTGTGCCTGGCCATGATAATACCTGCAAAAAGAACAAGTGATGGACGGAATGCTGAACAACGTCAAACATTCACCCCCAGTACAGAGATCTGGGCCTAAATCCATCGTTTCTTTGCCACCCATGCCGTTCCAGTTTGGACCCAGCTATATGCAAATCAGTCTTGACTCTGTTCCCCATGGAAACAGTCCAGCCTGAACTGCCCAGCCAGGTCCTCCCTGGACTGGAACCAAGCATCCTAAGACCGGTTTCAGAGTATCACCCTTCATCAGCCAGGCTAGCTTGATTCCAGTGGCATGGGGAGCACGGACCCACGTCTGGGCATACCCTTCCCACTTGGGGCAACAAATGCAAAAACAACAAGTGATGGACGGAATGCTGAACAATGTCAAACATTCACCCCCAGTACAGAGATCAGGGCCTAAATTCACTGTTTTTTTGCCACCCATGCCGTTCCAGTTTGAACCCAGCTACATGCAAATCAGTCTTGACCCTGTTCCCCATGGGAAGAATCCAGCCCGAACTGCCAAGCCAGTTCCTCACTGGATTGGAACCAAGCATCCTCGAACTGGTTTCAGGGTACCACCCTTCATCAGCAAGGCTAGCTTGATTCCAGTGGCATGGGGAGCACGGGACCCACATCTGGGCATACCCTTCCCACTTGGGGCAACAAATGCAAAAAGAACAAGTGATGGGCGGAATGCTGAACAATGTCAAACACTCACCCCCAGTACAGAGATCTGGGCCTAAATCCATTGTTTTTTTGCCACCCATGCCGTTCCAGTTTGGACCCAGCTATATGCAAATCAGTCTTGACCCTGTTCCCCATGGGGACAGTCCAGCACGAACTGCCAAGCCACTTTCTCACTGGACTGGAACCAAGCATCCTAGGACCGGTTTTAGGGTAACACCCTTCTAATAAGATCCTCAACATCTGAATCTTCTTCTTCTACATAACTCTTTTTCTTCTTTTTATCTCCTGAACCATTATCACTCTTGCCAGCATCCTCTTTTTCTTCTGACTCATCTTCCTCTGCAATAGCAGGAAACAATCTAACACCCTGTAACGTTGTCATTCTCCACTTCTTCTGTTCCCAATCCCATCTTGCTTCTGCCAAGGATTTCTCTACCTTTCTTACTCTCCTCTAGAATTTCATCTCTTGCTGCTGTCTGGCTACGAGCTCCGAGATCCCAAACTGCTAAATCCTCAAACTGTGCTGGTCTTAGAAGTGGCTTCATCTCATATAATGTCATTCGCAACTGATCCAAAATTCTCAAATTAAATGTTCCATGCTCTGGAAACGCTAAAGCTCCGTGTTTCTCTGTCAATTTGCACCACTGCTTTAACCAAATACATGGCGCGACACCTCGCTCCCCTACCACAATGAATGCTGGAGAATTTTCCCGTGGGGTGGGGTAGGCAGCCCCAACTGTCGCCTTAATGTAAGAATCATCCTTCATGGCACTTCTGAACGCTTTGAAAAACGTCATCGTAGCTATCTTTTGTGTATTCGATTCAATAAGGAAATGACCTTTACTCCCAGGATTCCTTTCACCCGCCTACTCAACCAATTGCCTCTTACGGACGGCTGCCAATCCGCTCGCGACTCTTCTCACTAACCAACCTATCCTAGTGTGGCTCACTCTGACGTCACACTCACGCACTGCGGCTGACAAAGTCTTGCGGCTTGTCCTCCTAAACTCCAATTCACACAAAACTAATGCAAAATATTACGAGCACTAACCAAAAAACAATAACCAAAACAAATCAGCTGGTTTACTACAGGAAGGTACACAATCGCTTCAGAGACCTTACGGATTTTCACTAATGGCACGTTCGCTCATGCAACTATTCCTCTTTCTCAGTCTCCCACATTTGCAAGCAAAATTCGATCCACGAATTTCACTCTCAACTGATCAATGGGTCTGCCCTGGTGCACATAGGACTTGCCAAATCTCAGTAAAAAAATTCCTCTTGCTCTCTTCACCCACACACCGACTTGTTGACCATGCCCGATCAACCTACTAAACCAGATAGATTACAACATATAACCAAGTGTCTCCTACACTTGTCAATATACTCTGGAGTCTTAAACCACGCAGGGTCCGTACATCATCAACAACCATGTGGACAATTTCTGAGCACAAAGCACCGCACACATGTGAAGTTCGACGACTTCCCTACTCTCATACTTCGGAGTATGTACACTCCTACGAAACCTCAATTGGAGTATGCAACTACCTACTTCACCTCTAATACGTCACAATTCACCTGCGATTTGCACAAGCCTTTGCAAGCGCAACCTACCACTTTCACTCTATCACAAATACACCGGGAACATACCAAACTTTACTAGCGGGATCCAGGCTGTGGGAAAGAATTTCTGGGTTTAAGGGGACATCATCTTTGCTACAATTGCCATTACAAAAAACAAAAATTCAAACCTCATAAAATGAACAACTAACCCTAAACTTAAACTACCACCATAACCATTAATCACCACATAACTAGTTCTCCAAGGAAACTAACCATCAAGCTGCTACCAACAACTGCTAGTGCACCTAGTCCTTAGTAAGTAAACTTACAAGGTGACCCGTATAGGCCGATGAACCTTTTGGATCGCATGGAGTATCCTAGCCATGTAGTGACCAATGTTGTCAATATTCAATATAACCAATCAGTAACCACTAAGAGAATCATTAATTATTAGAAAATTATAACAACATTACATGAATAACCACAAGTCAATATAAGTTTTAACAATTTTTATTTCCCTATTTGTTACAATTCTAGTGCATAAGGTTATTTCAAACTTATTTCAATCAGCTCAGAATTAATTTATTAGCGACCACCAATAACATAATCTAATGAGAACTTGAGAAAACATATGCTCTAATGCTTCAGCATAAGCCAGAAAAGAGGAATATATCAACATTTATAGCAGAGTTCAGCAATCGGTTTGTCAATCATTTGTTACTGTCAACGTCACCCAAAGAAACCCTACCTAACCCAGATTAACATCAGCATGTGGGACTAGCTAAGAGAAAGACTAGAAAACAGCGCAGTTGGTACCTAGAAGAAAGGCACAAAAGCTAATCAGTCACATTGTCATAGCTACCTATCCACGGAATGGATCAGCAACAAAGTCAGTTTTCATCCTCAGGTCACCAATAGATCAGCAGCGCATCAGGCTCCGTAGCGCATAAGACCAATAACAGAATCTCGAACCGCGTCATCAATTCTCCCCTCATATCTCTTGCATCTTACATCTCCTCTCTGAAGTTTTAGCCCCTTGTCATGACTTTTTATTAGAGTTTTTCAGTCCATCCCCCTAGTTCCGAATTGGTCAATTAATCACCAGTTATTACTCTCACCAATTAATTTTATTTAACAAATCTATGAATTCTAACATTACGCCGTTCACAATTCATTGATTGGTTCACTGTACGATATCCTCATCATCTGGCTCATCTGGTATTGAAAATGTTGCTTTCTTTCTCCAGTCAGAGTCTCTATTGTTTGAGTCCTGGGAAAGTACATCGAGTCTGCTTTACACCACATTTAGTAAAATTTTCAGTTCCATCATCTCCTGTTCGTCGGTACATTGCAGAAAACTCCAGCAAAGCAGATTTTTTTAACACAAGTGGTCAAGGTTAGTTCAACATGTTTGCTTTCTTCCAGTATGCTCTAATAATACAGCTTCTGCATGAGGCCTGGCAACTAGGCCACAACTGCAGCTAAGTTAACTCTACAATATAATGCAAAACATAGGCTAGACATCTTAATATGACATATTCCTACATTATTATTACATATTTTCATTATTCTGCACATTTTTTATCATTTTAGTACAAGTTCGCATAAGCTGGCTGTCACTCTCCGTGGGCACATTTTCAAACGTGCGCCTTAATTTCTCTACAATTAATTTCTCTCTGAAGTTTTAATCAAAACATATAATCATTTATTAATAATTTCTAATTAGCATATCTGCTTCAACAGTATGGAGAGAGGCATTAGATTCCTGGTCCCTGGAAGTGGATTAATGAGCGAAGGCTCAGCATACAGCATACAAAAGATCTGCAGCTCTATTGAGGACCAGGGGATCATATACAGAGGAAGAGAGGCGGCTCAACCACCAGCACCGCCACGCCAACAAGACTCTGCCCGCCGTATTATTATACATAATACATAATACGGTGTGGTGGAGTCCTGTCAGTGGTGCATTGCTGGTGGTAGAAAACGCCAGGACCCATCCCCACCCGGACAAGCACCTCACCGGAAAAGGTAAGTTGATTGTCTATAATGGGGTGAGGTGTGGGGTGTTGGGTGCATGTGTGTGGTCTGGGTGGGGGTATGTGTGCAAATGGGGGTGCCTGGGTGCGTGTATGTCTGCGAATGAGGGTGTCTAGGTGCGTGTATGTGTGCGAATGGGAGAGTCTGGATGTGTGTATGTGTTTGAATTAGGGTTTCTGGGTGCGTGAATAGATGCAGTGTTTGGGTGTGTGCATGAATGCAGAGAGGTGGAGTGCGTGAATGGCTTCTGTTGAGGAGTGGGTGAATGGATGCAGTAGGGGAGTGCATGAATGAATGCGGTGGGGGTGGTGGTGTGCATGATTGCGGAGGGAGGTGCATATGTGTGAGTGTGAGTGGGGGTGTGTGTATGGTTGTGTGCAGTTGAGTGGGGAGGGTGCGTGCATGTGTGTGGAAGTGTGGGGATGGTGTTTGCATATGTATGGACTTGAGGGGGAGGGTGCTGGTAACACCAATGGGGATTCCTGTCACTGGGTGTGTTACTGCCAGAGTCTTCGTGGAGGTGCGACTGCCACAGAAAGCCTGGTGGTCTGCTGTTTCAATAAACAGCCGGCGGTCTCATGGCTGCCGCCGGAGGTGGTCACCTCAGGCCCGGCAGTCCGACCGCTCTGGCGGTACGGGTGGCGTTTCGTCAGTTTTGCTTCGGTCAAACTGCCAAAGTTGTAATATGGTGGTCTCCACCACCGGTCTGGCGGCAGACCGACCACCACCGCCGCCATGGTGGTCAGGTGACCACCAAGAGCATAATGACCACCTATGTGTCCAACAATGCTGTCAAATGCACCACCACTGTGGAAACTATTTTGTATGGAGAGCTTCAACTTTGGTATTGGTTACTGCTTACCTTCGATGTGCGAAAGCCATGCAACACTTTGTGATTAAAGGAGATGTAACAAGTCATTGAAACATTGCCCTATAAGTTACAATGCTACACTGCCTCCCCTTGTACTTTATGAATTACACAGCTTGACAATGTGCACATTGTGATTCATAAGGCCACTTGTTGGACCTGGTCCTTTTACAGGGTCAACCCCCAAACATTTTGCCTTTTTCCTCCTTATTTTTCTGACCCTGGTTGGCTGACGTTATGACTCTGAGCACTTTTTCACTGCTAATCAGTGCTAAAGTGCATCTGCTCTCCCTTGTAAACTTGGTATGATTGGCTTATACCTAATTGGCATATTTAGGGCCATATTTATACTTTTTGACGCAAAACTGCGCTAACGCAGTTTTTGCGCCAAAAAAATTAGCGCCGGCTAACGCCATTCTGAAGCGCCATGCAGGCGCCGTATTTATTGAATGGCGTTAGCCGGCGTTATCCGACCGGCGCTGCCAGGTGTGCGTGAAAAAAAACTACGTACACCAGGCAGCGCCGGCGTAGGGAAAAATGGCGTTTGGGCGTCCCAAAATGGGGCAAGTCAGGCTGAGGCAAAAAAATCGTCTTAACCCGATTTGCGCCATTTTTTTTGGGCGCCCAGGCGCCATTAACATGACTCCTGTCTTAGCAAAGACAGGAGTCATGCCCCCTTGCCCAATGGCCATGCCCAGGTGACTTATGTCCCCTGGGCATGGTCATTGGGCATAGTGGCATGTAGGGGGGCACAAATCAGGCCCCCCTATGCCACAAAAAAAATTGAAAAAAATACTTACCACAACTTACCTTTTCTTCCCTGGGATGGGTCCCTCCATCCTTGGGTGTCCTCCTGGGGTGGGCAAGGGTGGCAGGGGGTGTCCCTGGGGGCAGGGGAGGGCACCTCTGGGCTCATTCTGAGCCCACAGGTCCCTTAACGCCTGCCCTGACCCAGGCGTTAAAAAGAGGCGCAAATGCGGGGTTTTTTGCCCCGCCCACTCCCGGGCGTCATTTTTGCCCGGGAGTATAAATACCACGCACATGCCTGGGAGTCATTTTTTAAGACGGGAACGCCTACCTTGCATCTCATTAACGCAAGGAAGGTGTTCACGCCAAAAAATGACGCTAACTCCATGAACTTTGGCGCTAGACGCGTCTAACGCCAAAGTATAAATATGGAGTTAGTTTTGCGTCGAATTTGCGTCGAAAAAAACGACGCAAATTCGGCGCAAACGGAGTATAAATATGCCCCTTAATGTGCCTATAAGTCCCTTCTAAAGTGGCATCCCTATATCCAGGGCCTGTAAATTAAATTCTACTAGTGGGCCTGCAGCGCTGTTTGCGCCACCAACTGAAGTAGCCTTTCAAACCTGTCTCAGGCTAGCGCAGGACCTGTATGCTCAGTTTTCTGCCACAGGGACCTGCCATCTAAATTTACTTGCCAGGCCCAGAACTCCCCTTTTACTACATGCTCTGAGTGCTGCTTTCTCAAAGGATTGAATTGGAAATGCCCTGCCTTAAGTGTAAGGGGTATTGTCTAATCAAGGTACCTCTACCCTGCCCAGGTATACCTTATTTATTTCTTCAGGACACAGGGACTGAGTCACTAAGTCCTTGAAATTGCAGCCAATAAGAGCAGAATCTGCCCCACAGAGCACATCAAACAGTCCAAATATTAAATTGCAATTATTATTATTACAGAAATGATAATGTATGTGTACATCTTGATTTTTTGTGTGTTCCTCAAATGTTTGCAAAGGATTGCGCATGGATTATACACACACCCTCACCATGCACTGCTGATGACTTCAATTAATGCATCATTCATTACACGTTCTATGACATAATTGATAATATAACTGCTGAAATTGCATCATTGATGACAACATTGTGCATGGCGGGGGCATGAGTTTTAGCTAATTTAGAGCATGAGTTACAGTTACTTGAGATAACTGTAAATGAGGAATTTCAGTGGTTTTGTTTGTTTAAAATTAATTTTTTAACTGACATTTTGACCTAAATATAACATCACTTGAATCTTTGGGCCTTATTACGAGTTTGGCGGGTGGTCCGCCAGACCACCATGTTGGCACTCCTGAAAAGCCCGCCATGTTGGTGATCTTCCAGACCCCACTATTATGATTTACACAGGCAGGGCCGTTGACTGCCAAGCAAAAATGTCAGACCGCAAGTGGCACAGTGAGCTGGATAAAGGTGGTCCGACCACCTATCCTTTCAGCCCTGGGACAAGCCACTGAGCTTATTACAAGCACACAGTTGCTGTGGCAGTCCCTTCATGGTGGTCAGCCAATGGCAGTCTGCAGAGTAAAAAACAACTGCCCATTGGATGATTTTGAAAACAGGCTGACACACATTGCTACAGTGAACACACATGCAAAGGACACTATAAAACACACCCCTTCAAAGACCACAATCATTTGCATCTGCACTGCACCACAAAGAAGACTAACCACTATTTTACCACTTTCCCATATTATAGGAACCACTATTCTTTTTTTTCAAGCCCATTGAACACCCTGCACTCAGTTTTGTCCATTCACAACGTTTCGCACTCCTCCTGTTTAGTAAGCTACTATCATCCTTTTTTTTTCCTCCACCATGTCATGTTCCAAAAACCCACGTTAATCTAAGGATGAGTTAAAAGTCATGGTGGATACAATCATTACAGTAGAGTCAAAATTGTTTGCAGCTCAAGTCCAGCATACTTCTCTGAGTAGGAAGATGGAAATGTGGGACAGGATAGTCAACAAAGTGAATGCCATAGGCACCACCCTGCACACAAAGGAGGACATTAGGAAGAGGTGGAATGGCCCCAAGGGAAAGGTGCATTCCCTGGTCTACAGGCACCATCTGCAAACCAAGAAGACTAGCAGTGGCCCTCCCCATACTCCATTACATCTCTTTCCCTGGGAGGAGAAAGTCTTGGTCATCCTGAGTGCTTGACAGGAATACTGGGGGAGGGGAGTCTGGTAAGTCACAACAAAAAAAATGTCTCACAAATGCCATGTCATGCATGATCAGAGCTCTCCTTTTGCAACTATCTTGTTCATGTACCACACCAACATTCAATACCCAGAGTATCTGGGTGTTCACACCGTCAATCTGTATTGTTGAACCCAAAATCACAGCTACTATGGTCCATCACATGCCATTGGTACAAATGGGGCCTGTAAGCCAATCAATATGCAAAAACAATCCCAGGACTCATGGTACAGGTAAATGTATGCCCAAGCCTAAAATGCACTTTCCATACAGATATTTAATACCCAACATTTGTACAGTGTGTGTAGTGGAGAGCGTGACCTAACTGCATATTCCAGCAGGCACTGTTTCTGTAACTCCAAACACCAGACTAGTACTCACCTGTCCAAATACTGCTGTCTTAAACTCCCAAATGAAGTGTACTCACCTCCGGGGATACCATTTTATAAGTGTGTAAAGTAAAGGGAGTGAGCTGACTTCAAAGACAATGAGCCCCGTTTCATTAACTCCAACCACCAGCACTGTGTACCTTTGAACAAATACACCTGTTATCTACTCACAAATGTAGTTTACTCACCTCAGGGGAGAACATTGTACTAGTGTGTGTTGTAGTTCAGAGAGTAACCTCACTGCAACTCCCAGCCGACACTGTTCCAGTAACTTCAAACAACAGACCTGTGTGCCTTTGACCAAATACATCTGTGTATCTACTCACAAATGAAGTTTACTCGCCTGGGGGGATACCATTTGTTTACTGTGTGAAGTCGAGGGGGTGAGCTGACTACAGCTCCCAATAGGCTCTGTTTTTGCAACTTCGAACAGCAGACCAGTGTGCCGCTGAACAAATACACCTATGTATCTACTCACAAATGAAATTTACTCACCTGAGGGGAGAACATTGTTATAGTGTGAGAAGGATAGGGAGTGACTTGACTACAGCTCCCAGGAGGTCCTTTCACACTAGCTACAAACACCAGACCAGTCCTCCATTATCCAGATACCCCTGTTTGTCCACTCTCAATTGAATTAGACTACCCTGGGGGGATAACATTGGTAGAGTGTGTAGAGGAGAGGGGCTGACTGGACTGCAGCTCCCAGGAAGACCTGTTACACCAACTACAAACATCAGACCAGCCCTCCCTTGTCCAGATGCCCCTGTTTGTTAAGTCTCAATTGAAGTAAACTCACCTGGGGGATATGATTAGTATGGTGTCTGAATTAGGGGGACTAACTGGACAACAGCTCCCACAAGGCCTTGTTTCTGTAACCCCAAACACCAGACCAGTGTGCCTGTGAACAAGTACACCTGTGTATCTACCTATAAACTAAGTTTACTCACGGGGGCATTTATCTACAGTGCATATTTGAGGGACTGACTTGACTGCAAAGCCTTATAGGCCCTGTCACTCTTACTCCAACAATCAGCACAGTGGCCACTTGTCCAAATGCCCTTGTTTGTCAACTCTCAAATGAAGTATACTCACCTGGGAGTGATCAAGCAACAATATGCACAACTCAGAGACATATCTGTCAACATAGCTCCATTTTGAATTGCAAACCCAAGATGAAATATTGGAGGACAGGGATGACATCTTAGCCAGTGTGAATAGCAAGTATACCTAAGGGCTCAAGATGCCTCACCAGTTTGGTATTGGCAGCAGACACATTTACTCTGCACTGTGCACATGATACCGCCAGTCACATAAACAGCAAAGTCCCAGGTTTGCCTTTATCACACTCAACTAGGCCTCAAAATAGGTAAATACATATCTTGCCTAGCCACTGTCTTGGCTTCATGTTGGCAAGATGTAATTTCCAGAACATCCTCCAAAGTGAAAATGATCTGTGTAGGAGGCTGGCCTGGCTTGTAGTAGGCACCTTGGGTATTTTACACCTTATACCAGGTCCTGTTGTCCCTTATTAGTGAAGTAGTAGTGTTCTAGCAGCTTAGGCTGATAGAGGTATTTATAGCAGAGCAGCTTAGGCTAAACTAGGGGACATGCAAAGCTCATGCAGTACCACTTATAGTTACACAGTACTTATACACAAGTAAAGACAATACTCAGTGTTACCAACAATAAAGGTAGTTTATTTGGGTGACACAGTAGCAAAAATATCTTAGAGTCAACACTCCTTCTGGAGGTAAGTATTATACACAATTTACACACTAGACACCAAAATAAGGTAAGTAATTAGATATAGGATAGTGCAAACAATAGGAAATACTATAGAATGAAATGGGAGAAAATAGGTCTAGGGGCAACACAAACCATATACCAAGAAAGTGGAATGTGAATCACAAATTTCCCCCTAGACAACTGTATTGTGTGCAGAATTGCTGGGAGAGTAAGAAAACAGTAAAGGTAAGTAAATTACCCCATTCCAGAGCCCAGAAAAGGAGGAGTAAAGTACTACAAGTTTCCTCTGGACACACTACACCTCGTGATATGGATTATTGCAGTAACCAACAAAGTCTGCAAACAACAACTGCTGGATCCTGGACCCGAAGACCTGAAAAAGAAGGGAACCAAGTACAGAGGTCGAAAGAAGTTCCAGGAAGGACAGGAGCCCCTGCAAACCCAGAAGAGGGTGCCAAAGAAGAGTCCCTGGTTGGACGAAGACTGCAGGAATGCACCCTAGGAAGATGCCAGCGGGTTCCTGCATGATGCAAAGGATGTCCCATGACGTGAAGATGGATGCAGATGTGATTTTGTTTTGGAAGTTGCCAACCAGCCTTGGTTACGACAAACTTGCATTTTGCATCAAAATGGCGCTGGCTGGACCCAGGAGGGACCTGGGCGCCTCACTCTATGTGAGGAGGAAGAGGGCACTCTCAGCACTTCAGAGAGCCCTCAGGATGCCAGGCAGCACTCATGGGAGTCCCAGGACATGGGCACAAAGGTGGTGCAAAATGCAGTTGGTACAGCACTACAAAGAAGGGTCCCATGCTGCCGGAGGTCAACTCAGCGAGTTGAGCATCACAGGATAGAGTGCTGGGGACCTGGGCCAGGCTGTGCACAAAGGAATTTTGCAAATAGGGCACAGAGGCCTCAGGAGGTGAAGAAGACGCAGTGCACAGGGGTACCGTTGCTCTCAGGGAAGGCAAGGTCTTACCTCCTCAAAATTGGGTCAGCAGGACAATATGTGTCGATGGGGTCCACCCTCTGTGTTTCTAGGAGCACGCTCGTCACTGTGAGGGGAGTCCAGGAGTGCTGGTTTTCGACTTGGAAGATGCCTGCGTGAGCAGGCGAAGGACTCCGTCACCCTATGGGAGATTTCTTCGGTCCTTCTGGTGCAGGATGAAGACTGGGAGTCCTTAGAGCATGCACACCATGAAAACTGTTGCAGTTGCTGGCTGGAGCTGAAGTTGCAGCAGTAAAGTATCTCTTGTGGATACTTTGTTGCTGTTACAGTGGTTCCTGGAGCAGGCTGCAGTTGATCCGAGGTGAGAGGATGAAGTAGAAGTTGTAGAGGATTCCTGCTAGAAACTTGCAAGTAGAATCTGAAGAGAACCCACAAGTGAGACCCTAAATAGCCATGAGAGCGGATTGGCTACCTTATCAGGTAAGGACCTATCAGGAGGTGTCTTTGACGTCTCACCTGCTGGCTCTAGCCACTCAGAGCCCTCCAGAGTGCCCCCACACATTGAAAAGCAAGATGGCTGAAGTCTGGGATACACTGGAGGAGCTCTGGGCACCACCCCTAGGGTGGTGATGGACCGGGGAGTGGTCACTCCCCTTTCCTTTGTCCAGTTTCATGCTAGAGCAGGGGACAGGGGGTCCTTGAACCAGTGTAGACTGGCTTATGCAAGGAGGGCACCATCTGTGCCCTTCAAAGCATTTCCAGAGGCTGGGGGAGGCTACCCCTCCCCAGCCTGTGCCACCTATTTCCAAAGGGAGAGGGTGTAACACCCTGCTCTCAGAGGAAATGCTTTGTTCTGTCTTTCTGCGACTGAGCTGCTCAGACCCCAGGAAGGCAGAACCCTGTCTGTGTCGTGGCAGCAGTTGTAGCTGCAGTGCAATCCTCAGAGAGCTGGTTTGACAGTACTGGGGGTCCATAGTGGAGTCCCCAGGATGCATGGAATTGGCTCCCCAATACCAGATTTGGAATGGGGGACAATTCCATGATCTTAGACACCTTTCATGACCATATTCGGACTTACCATTAAGAAGCTACATATAGGTAACCTATATGTAGTGCACGCATGTAATGGCATCCCTGCACTCAGAAAGTTCCGGGAATTGGCCCTGAACTAAGTGGGGGCACCTTTGTTAGTGCAAGGGTGTCCTCATAGTTAGTAACTTTGCACCTAACCTTCAGCAAGTGAAGGTTAGACATATAGGTGACTTACAAGTTACTTAAGTGCAGTGAAAATGGAGGTGAATTAACGTGTGCGTTTTTTCACACAGGCTGCAGTGGCAGTCCTGTGAAAGGGTTTGCCTGAGCTCCTTATGGGTGGCAAAAGACATGCTGCAGCCCATGAGGATCTCCTGGAACCCCAATGCCCTGGGTACCTAGATACCATATACTAGGGACTTATAAGGGGGGTCCAGTGTGCCAATTGAAATTGGTAAATGAAGTCACTAGCCTATAGTGACAAATTTAAAAGCAGAGAGTATAAGCACTGAGGTTCTGATTAGCAGAGCCTCAGTGACACAGTCAAGCACTATACAGACAGACACATTAGGCCATAAACTATGAGCAATGGGGTCCTGACCAGCAGAATCCAAGGGAGACAGGCAAAAACATACTGACATACAGGTAAAATGTGAGTAACATGCCAAGGAAGATGGTACTTTCCTACAATCTGCACATCTCATCAGCTGCTTAGGTCTTAACGAAGTACCAAACTTTATACGTGCTGAGTCAAAACAAACAATACTATGGTCACTTGGCACAATTGGATTAACTGCAACTTAACTTTGAACAATGTCTCTGCTTACTATAACTCCAAATCATTGGAGGTAAATGTCACAATACAACCAGTAACATTGTTTGTTTTACATCAACAGGTGAAGATGCCGCTAGGCACATAGAGGTCACACAAAGATTTCCACTACCCCTCTGGATGAAGCCCTCAGTGAGGAATACTTTTCTGGACCATTCTACATGGAGGACGGTACTGGCCCTTCTTACCAACCTGGTCAGATGGCAACAGTAAGTCTCCCTATGCCCACTATATCACCACCCAGCCCTGTTGTTTCCGAATCACAGGCAAATATTCAACCCCAACCTGCGTACCTAGCACAATGTCTACCATCTCATGCCCCAAGTCCTGGATCTTGAGTTGCAGTGCAACACTTCCAACAATGATGGTCCAGGACCTAGTTAGATAGGGCAACCTATGCCAAGGTCACAGGCCAGTGGGGGTGGGGTGCATGGGAGGGATGCTGTGGGCCAGCGGGGTGTGGCCACTGGGGCTGCTCTTGTCCAGGACACCATCAGCCACATCTTGGGGGTCTATCTGGAGTTCCAAGATGTGATGGGCCAGGTCTTGACCGAACTCTGGGAAATCAAGCAGCTACAGAGGGACATGCATAGGGATATGCGTGAACAGTGGGAGGCCCACAATACCAACATGGGCACCCTAAGAGGGGTGTTGAGGGACATTCACACCACCCTTAGCAGGGCTCTACAACACCACTCTAACCTTTCCTTTGGCGCAGCAACACAAGGTCCTTCTTCGTTTGTGCCAGCCACTGGAAGGGAGGCCCTTATAGATAATCAAGCCACAGACACCCCAGCCTCTGCAGCAGCAGATCCACCTCCCACCCCACGCAAGCTGGGAAGTCCAGCCAAGAGTCCAGGAGGTGCACATGGCAAGAAACCCACCAATGCCAGTAATAACCCTCTTTCTTAAAGACCTCCTTTGTGTTCCACACATTCACTCTGTGGACTGATCTTGAACCACCTATCTGTTCCAATAGCAGGAGTACTCTGGACTTTCGACTCCAAATGGTGTGGCATCTACTGCTATGATTTCATTCACCATGACTTACCTCTTCACTTTTCATTTTTGTTTCTTTCAATCCAAAATGTATGTTCAGTTTTGGCATCAAAATAAATTCACCCACCACAAACTCGTCTGTTTGCTTTGATTTCTCAATTAGCTATGTAGAGATGTAAGACCATGTGAACCATACGACGAACATAAAAGCTACATGCGCAAGTAGAGATATGTCACAGGTACACAGTGTACAACTCATAATTACAACCATTACACACCAACACATTAGTCCAAGTATCTGGTCAAACCAAAAACTTTAACCCAGTGTTCAGCATAAAGGCTGTCAATATGTCTGGACTGATGGAAATCAAGATTGTGTGACTCATACTGAGTAAATGTACACATTTTCAGGTACGGGTCCCCCAGACCAAGTAAAGAAGGGATTTGTCAGACATTTTCCTGTAGTATATGACAACATAGAAGTGGTTGATGTCATCAGCTTGAGCCGTATCACATACCACACTGAAGTAATCCAACATAATGAAAGATACAGACATATGACGATCATGCACCTGGTGTATGACACAAACATATGTCAGTGTTGTTGCACAGGCACAGTGGCCTACAATGATGAAACACATATACAGCTACATACAGGTGAAACAACAAGTATGTTAAGCCAATGTGAAGGGAAAATGACTTGGTCAAAAGCTATGACTACGTATTTTATGAACACACGATGACACACATGATGCATCAAACCCACCACATCACATAAAAAAATGCAATGGCCACTTCTGTACCTCCACCCAAACACTGGGCAAACAGTTTGGTACGGGTCATACATCCAAATTCTGCAACCTACATTACCTGGTACAACCCATGTACACTTGGTATGTGAGAACAGCATCAGATACCTGCCCATGTCACAACTCTGAAATGCTCACAGAAAGATGACAGGGGGAAGGTACCTGTACAAATGACAAAACAAGAAGCACAGACTTGAAACCATAGCTATGACACAAGTAAAGTGGCAAGCAAATGGAAAACAAATTGCTTTTCAATGAAACTGACACAAACAGAGCCACATCACCAAGGTGGGGATGTGTCAAAAACTATCTCATCAAGCAGCCTTTGACTGAATATTGCTGAGTATCAGCTTCCTATCTGTTTCCAAAACGCTCAACTCAACACATTCTCACAACTACAGTTTATTGTACAGTCACAGTCATAACATCACATAACATTCTTACACTCATGAAAAATAGCTGTTGATGAGATCTTCATGCAACTTGGCTCCTTCCACTTCACCACTGTCATCCTCACTTGGCATTTCAAGAGTATCACCCGGTGGCACTGCAGGCTCCCCCTTCTCTGGGATGTATGAGATGTTCTTCCGCAGGGCGAGGTTGTAGAGCATGCAGCATGCCACAGTTATCTGGCAGACTTTCCCAGGTGGGTAGAGGAGGGCCCCACTAATCCTGTCCAAGCATCTAAATCTGGCCTTCAGGAGCCCAATAGTCCCCTCAACTGGCCGCCATGTTCTTCCATGGGCCTCATTGAAGCCAACTTTCCCTGGCATAGTTGGATTCCTCTCTGGCGTCAACAACCATGGATGGTTTAGATATGCAGTCTCCTGTCAAGGAATGGTACATAAGTGCAACATTGAGTCACTCACTTCATGAACTTCACTTCGCACCTGACATTGTACACACACAGTCAGGACAGATGTGACTTACCAACCAGCCAGGCCCTCTCTGGTCACAGTTGCGACATCAGCTGGGATATGGTGCTGTTCTGCATTATGAATAAATCATGGGCTGATCCAGGATAACGGCACAGACATGTGAGCTATAGAGATCTGCAAAAGAGTCAGCTTGCATGTTGATGTAATGGAAGTTCTTTCTGTTGCGATACACTTGTTCAGTGGGCTGCGGTAGAACCAAACAGACATGTGGCAGGTGGGCAAAACAATAAAAGTCAGCCTTCTCATTGGATAAATCCTCACGTCGGGTAAACCTGATATAGCTGTCAATGTGTTTCATCATTGTTGAGAGGACATCCTTCAACATCAGACTGAACATAGGTTGGAACATACCAACAGACAGGCCCACTGTATGGTGGAAAAACCCTGTGGGCAGGAAGTGCATAAATTACATGACTTGAGCAGTGGGTTTTATGCAGGGGGGATAACTAATTGCTGGCATAAGGTCTGGCTCCAACAGATGGCATAAGTCCACTATTGTTTGCCTATCCAGGCGGTAGAACATAATTATATGCTGTTGCTCCATGTTCTGATGGTAGACAGGAGGTTATCGCCCCTCCCTCTCCCAGGGTAACCAATATGTGACAAGACATGATTTGTAACATTAGTCAGTGTGTCCATAGCAACATTAATTAAGCATACCAACAATCTTGTGGGACAAAGCATTTCTGACTGGATAGACATGACACCCAGTGCACAGCACAGCACAGCTGGCAAGTACACAAGGGTCACAGGTGACCCACATGATTTTCAACACATGTCCCACATCATGGATGTGGACAAAACTCAAGTATCTGCTACACAATTACCCCTAAAAATGTGTCTGTGTAGTCAGTCTGCAGAATGACCATCAGCGGTGGTGGACTGAACACCGCCATCAATTGCCATCTTTGAGCTGCAACACACTACACTGGTGGTTGTGTAGGAGGACCTACATGAAAAGTCAGGATAATCCATTTTACATTGCCATTATAATTTTTTTTGTAGATGTGACACAGTTTACAAAGCCAAAAACAGTATTTCATGCCGCCAAAATCGTGGATGCCTGACTGACTCCACTGAACATTTGGAACCACCAATGACCTCTGGCAGAATTTTTCAGGGCAGTAGACCATGCCAACCGTGTTGGACATCGCCATAGGCTAACATTGTTGCCTGTGGCGGTCGAAGACCAGCCTCTGTGTCAGCTGGCGGTGATGACCACATACGTGGCAGAATTGACCACCATGTTGTGCTTATTGACTCACTTGACTCCTGACACTGGTGCCAGCAACACCCCCAAGACCTGAGCTGCTGTGTGCTGCCTCTGGGAGCTATCATGCCACGTTCAGCAGGTTATAGGGCCCTGCCTTCTCTCCAGCAGAACTAGAGAGGCTAGTTGATGAGGTACCCTGCATGAACAGCTCTATGGCTCGTCAGAGGAGCAGGTAAGAATCTCATTGTCACAATTCATACTGTTCAACATCATCCTTTCCCTCCTGAAATGCTACAATGTGCCTCTGTATCCCAGTTAGACTTCTTGCATGACTGTTGTTGCAGTCTGTGTGGCATAAATAGGATGTAGATAGTGCAGGAACTGGGTGGCAGTAACATATGTTAACTTCAGTCACATTGTGTTGTGTGAGGCGTTTGGGGGCCTAGATGCTTCTTGTGTTGGATGCACATTACTAGGTAAGGAGAATTTACTGCTATCCACTGTCATCTTTTTATTTATCTTGTTTGTAAATGTTTGACAACATGGATTTGCTTGACAGCATGAACTACATATGCATTTTGAATGAGTCATTTGAGAACCTTATAGGCAATGTGTATAGAGGCACAGATCTTTCAACCTACATCTGGCGTTGACAAATTCTAGTCTGGAAGGCATATCCTGTCTCCCTCTGCCCTTACGTTTGCCACCCACATCATATGCCAAATTGCTGATGGCCACATGAGATACTGTCATGCATTGAAGTGATGGAAATGGAGTGACATGTAGGATCTGTATGCTCAGCCTACATAGACTAGGGCCTGTCAAATGTATCTCACAGTATTGGACATAATGCAGGCCTTGGTGGAGTCAACTGTGGCACTGTGCCCACTCCCTGTACACCAGTAGATTCTGTCATGTGGGCAAACTGATGCTCGAATGGCAACACTTGCCCCAAATGCCTCAGTCCATTGACTAGATAAGGAATAGGTATTGAGGTAAAACCATGAACTACTCCATATGTGCATTTTGCATCAGAGTCAATGTGTGTCTTTGGCTCATGACAGGCCCCTTACTCCCACAGCTTTGTTGTCACCTTCACAGAAGTCATATTTGTCCTGTACACGGCTAATGCACTGATGATGGTCCCACAGTGCAGGCAGTATGGTTATTCCAGGTAGGCCATGATGCGTGCCTGGCCACATTGCAGAAATTGTACAATGCATACTTTTGTATGTTGTATGCCATCTCCGTGGGATAGACACATTTGTCCAAAGGAGTGTTCTGCGTTACAGGTACATATCCCAGAACCCAACCCCAGAAGTAGCATGGGTCTGCATTTGTTAGGCCACATGTCCTCACTTTCACACCAAAGACACTTTCTGTACCCACTATGTACCCTTCCGTGTCACTCAAGTGCAAGGATGACGTTTTTGCTACGGCAGTTGCCTGTAAGAACTGTATGAGTGAGTCACTATCACAGAGTGTGAATGTGTTGGTCTGCCCAGGCCTCAGGAGTTCACCGTTCCGAAACCACATATGTGTGTAGTGTTTCGTTGTATCTCACATCACAGTACATGCTGCAGGACCATGGGCTACCTGATGTGAGTAAGCCTGCTTATCCTTTGTAGGGCATGAGCAGGGTAGTGAGTTAGTTGACAGATGGATACAAAAGTGTGCAGTCATGTCCCTGTACTCATTGACTTGTATGCTTTACGCTTGTGATGCGCTACCAAATTGAAATTTCTAGCTTGGTTTTTCTGACATGTGTGTTGTAGGAAGCTGGCCTGGTGTGTGGTGGGTACCCATGGTACTTACACCTTATACTAGGTCCAGAGTTCTCCTATTAGTGAAGTGTAGGAAGTGTCTAGAAGCCAGGCTTTCTAGAGGTAGCTGAGATGAGCAGCCAAGGCTTATCTAGGAGAAAGCAAAGCTCATGCAATACCACTATATTCACACAGCACTTACACACAGTGTTACAAAAATAAAGGTACTTTACTTTAGTGACACAAGTACCAAAATTACTAGATAGGCAACTCTCCAATAGGAGGTAAGTAAACACATTAAATATGTACACTAAAAATCATAAATAGGCATAAAAAGCAATATAAAACAGTGCAATAACAATAAACAATAGTGACCCTAAGGTGGTCCCAAACCATATACTAAAAAAATGGAATGTGAATGCAGGACTCATATCCAGGTAAGTGGAATCTGTAGAGGAGAGCTGAAGGAACTAGGAACCTACCACAGTGCCCCCCCCCAGCCAACAGTCAGAAAGGAGTAAGTTACTGGGTTTTCCCAAAACCACCAAAAGGACTGAAAAGAAAAATAATGCACCACCCAGACAATACTGCAAGAAACCAGCAGTGGATCCTGAAGAAGGAAGACCTGAAAAAGAGGGGGACCAAGTCCAGAACATGTAGAAGTGTCCGGTGGTGGCAGGAACCACTACCAGCCCATCTGTGGTTGCAGGAGTAGGTCGATGGTAAGTCCAAGATAGTCAGCAATGCAGCCCTGGAGTCTGTGAAGAGTTCCTGGAGGATGCAGTCGATGTCCCACACTAGATGGAAGACTGCTCTCTGTATGTGGTATGGAAAAGCCATCAACAAGCCTTGGCAAAGGCAAGAGTCCCAATAGACAAAAAGTGGAGCTGCCGGGGACCAGCAAGGTCCAGGGGGACTCAACCCGTGGAGGGGAGTCCCAGGTGACCCTCAGCAATCCAGAAAGTCCACACAAGAAGAGGCATCCCCCACAGAAGACCCACTGGAAGAGGACCCAGGAGACGCAGAAGAGCACACTCAGCCCAACTGAAGAAAGGTCCCACACCAGGAGAAGCATGCTCAGGGTTGTGTGTCACAGGGAAGAGTGTTGGGGGTTTAGGCTATATAGAGCCTGAAGATCCCTTTGAGGAGATGCCAACAAGCCTTGGTAGCTCCAAAAGACGTGGAGCACAAGGGTACTCTCCTATGTGTGAAGACAAGGTCTTAACTTCACCAAAGTTGGACAGCTGGCAGAGTAGACCAAAGGTGACCACTCTAGACTACCATCCATAATGCAGGATCCAGGCAGCGCAGGATGAGAGGAGATCCACACAGCCGGTCGTCATTGTTGTTGGTGCCTAAGGATGCAGGGGAGTGACTCCTTCACTCCAAGGGAGATTCCTACTTACTTCTCATGCAGACTGAAGACTTTCCACCTTCAGAGGATGCATAGCTGAGGACATGTTACAGAAGCTTGAAGGAGCCAAAGAAACAATGTTGCAGGGTGAAGTAGTTGCTGGAGATGCTGATTGTAGGTGTCAGTGGAATCCAGTTGCGGTTCCAGTGACCAGAAGTTGAAGTAGACATTGCAGCGGAGTCCTGCTGGAATCTTGCAAGCCAAATATGAGGACCCACCCAAGAGAAAGACCCTAAATAGCCCTGGAAGGGGGATTGGCCACCTATCCAAGCGACCACCTATCAGGAGGGTGCTCTGATGTCACCTGCCTGACCTGGCCACTCAGATGCTTCCAGAGGCCTCTGTCCACCTTGGAGTCAAGATGGAAGAATCCAGGGACCCTCTGGAGGAGCTCTGGGCACCACCCTTGGGGTGGTGCTGGACAGGAGAGTGGTCACTCACCTTTCTATTGTCCAGTTCCACGCCAGAGCAGGGACTGGTGGCCCCTGAACTGGTGCAGACTGGTTTATGCAAGGAGGGCACCAAATGTGCCCTTCAAAGCACACCAGTGGCTTTGGTAGGCTACCCCTCCCCAGCCATGTAACACATATTTCCAAAGGGAGAAGGTGTTACCACCCTCCCCCCGAAAGGAAATCCTATGTTCTGCCTTCCTGGTCTGAAGTTGTTCAAGCATCAGGAAGGCAGAAATTTGTCTGATGGGTGTCATCAGCTGGGAAAAACCCAGAAAGCTGGTAGGAGCAATACTGGGTGTCCTCTAAGGACCCCCCCCCAGAGTGCATGGAATCATACTTCCAATACTGGCAACATGCCTAGGTTTGGAGTTACCATTATGCACCTGGACATAGGTAGTGACCTATGTCCAGTACATATGTAAATGGCGTCCCAGCACTCATGAAGTCCATGAACATGGAGCGGGAGTTCAGGTGGGTACCTCTGCTCATGCAGGGGTGCTCTCATGAACAGGTACCTGCACCCTGTCCACTGGGCTAGAAGGGCCTACCATATGAGTGACTTACAGTGACCTGGTGCAGTAACCTGTATTGAAAAGTTTGCATGCACCCTTTCACTCTGGCTGCAATGGCAGTGCTGCAGATACACTTTACATGGGCTCCCCATGGGTGGCACAATACATTCTACTGCTGATGGGGGACCCTGGTGCCCCAATACCCTGGGTACCATATACTAGGGACTTACAAGGGGGCAGCAGTATTCCAAATATGGGGTGTTTGTGGTCCAAGCAACCACATTTAAAGAGAGAGAGCACAGTCACTGGGGTCCTGATTAGCAGGATCTCAGTGAACACAGACAAAAAACATACTGACAACAGGCAAACGTTGGGGTAACCTTGCTAGAAAGAGGGTACTTTCCTAGAGGTGTAAATCAACCATTAGTGCTGAAACATGTGATTGTAATCTCTTGATTTGTCTCTTGGATCCATGCAGGTCACCACCCGTCAGAAAAAGGGGATATGGAGCGCGATCGCCCAGAAGGTGAAGACCCTGGGGTCTACCCCTGGCGGAGCACCCACTGTCGCATGAGGTGGAGATGACCTGAGACGAATGGCCCGGAAGATCGCACAAGTCCAGCTGGGGTGTGTAGGACACAACTATGTACAATCCACAAAACCTTTGTTCTCATTGGACAACACATGGCTGTGTACCATGATCAATGAAGTAATGTTTGTTGTTCTAGTGGCTGTACATTCTACGCAACATACCACTACTCCTCCGTGTTTCAGTCCAAAGAAAAAGAAATGATGGATCACTGTCCTCAGCCATGTGTCTGGTCAAGTGAGTAAATTGACATCTGCCCCCAGCGGCCACTTTTTTCACTGTCTGTCGAGTGTTGGTACCTCACTACTGTCTGTCATGTGAAGGTGGCCATCATACATGTGACAAAGACTACATTGTTGTTTGCGTGCAGCTACAGATCAAAACTTTCCCTTGGTAAGTGGGGAATTTCCATTGACATGATTTAGGTGTCATCACTTTTTCCAACAATCCTTGTGCTGACATGTTAGCATGAGTCCTTTTCTCTTTAGTCAAGAGTTTTACACTATTGTTTCATGCGTGATCTGTCTGTGTTCATGGGATGTTTTCTGTATTCTCTCACAAATATGTGCCGGCCTACCTGTGTTTGTAATAAGACATTTGCAATGGTGCTGCAGTTCATCTGGGGCCACAGGCAGGAGTATGTCACCATTGAGTGTTGGCTCACATATGCCCTCAGCCAACATTGCATGTCATTTGGCATGTACAACTGCAGTAGCAATGAGGTACACGACTTGTATGAATAGATTTGTTAGCCACAATGTGCATTCCCAGGCCATTGCTGTGGCATCATGTAGCAAAGTGCCGTTTACATGTGTAATGGGAAAGATTTTCTACCTGACTGTTGGCATACATCATGGAATGTCTTGCAGTTATGTTAAAATCACATATGTTTGGGTACAACCATTCCTCCACAAACATCTGTGTTTGCATGACTAAACAGGAGACAGTGCTGTAGCTTCCCATTAGGCAATATGTTGAGGGCCTCCTACGGGTACTTGCAAATCTTTATGTCTCTCTGACATAAAATGAACTAATGGCTTCTACTGATCCAATCAGAGTATATAATTGTAAGGGGTGCTAGACTTTAGTGGGGATTGCCGTGGTGTTTGCTGATTCATTGTGGTGTGGTTTTTAGTGACATATTTCAAAGACAATTTGCACATGATGTCCACAGTGTAAATGTGTCCCAATGTCTATAGTGTGCATTTCCATGACAAATCTTTGGCCTATCAGAGCAACACTGGTACTACTTCCATGACTCCATTGGGACACATTTCACTTGGTGATATGTTTCAAGTGTGAGATGAGTAATTCCATGTCACCTTCTCCAGGCTACTGTATTGTTGTCAGCAACATGACATGTTCTGGGAGCATCATTTTGTATTGTTGTGGTATTGTGTATGTGACAAATAAATGTGGGAACTGTGAGAATGGAGTTGTCATTGGCCTACTATTGTAAGACAACAGGTAAGTAGTGTATTCACCATGAGGCAAAGCATTGAAGGTGATGTGGGCTCCTACTTGTTCAATGGTTACTCTGATTACACAACTTCAGCCATGGAATTATAGTTGTCTGAGATCCTGATTTTCCTTTGGTCAACTGTTGACAGTTCAGATAGGATGCGTGTATACGGTATGGTAAATGTGTGGGCTATTCAGGTGGAGTTTGTTGCAGGGGCCTACTTGGCATCATGGTAAAGTTTTCTAATCAGAGTTGTTGTTCAGTGTGATCAGGGACATGTGGAAACCATATTTATTTTAGTATTTTCACCATCAGTCTAGGCAAGCAAAGGAGACAGGGCACAGCCAAGTGGGAAAGCATCTGGACACAGGACCTCGGGTCAAGACACCATGACACAGAGAGACCCGGTGTCCCAGAGGATGAGGGGAGTGCAACGGAAGAGACTGGATGAACATCATCATCATCATCATCATCGGGTTCTTCCTCCAGTGGCTCATGCCATTTTGTCTGCCACCCCCAGGTCTATTGCCACCCTCCCTGTTGCTCCTCACCCAGTTGATCATGCGCTCTCACCTAAGAGGGTGGGCGTCTCCTTTGCCACATGCACCTCCACCCCAGCCCTTGTTCCCCCTGATGACCTGAGTGAGGAGGCTATTGACCCCCTGAGAAGTATCTCTGTGGGTCAGACTGCCATTGTGAAAGTCATTCAGGGACTCGCCTGCCAACTTCAGCAGACCAACGCCTTCCTGGAAGGCACTCATAGTGCCATGTCTGGCCTACAGAGATCTTTTCAGGCTCTGGCTTCCTCACTGATGGCAGCCAATCACCCTCACCTTCTGCCTCTCCTCCACCACCCTCTTCCCAATCCAAATGCCCCATTCCCCTAGTTCTCTCAAGTACACAGACAGATCCACAAGCACCCACCTCAACACACAAAAGCAGCACACATAAACACAAACACCACAAAACTAACGGGTACACAAACACTCAACATATAGCCACACATGCAACATCACCCACCACCTCCCCAGACACACCCACCACCTCTACCGGCCCATACACCAAATCAAGCATACCAACAGCCACCACCACTACAGTCAGTGACAAAACCACCACATCCACCATACCTGCTGGCATCACCCCAATAGACACACAGACATCCACCACACCCAACATACCTACAGACACTAACCCAACAGACACACAGACATCCACCACTACAAGCATATCTGCAGACACCACTTCAACAGACACACACACATCCACAACTCCATCACCCAGCACCTCCACCTCCCAGTCCCCAAGACATGCAAATGCCATCAGTCACACATGTAACACACATCACCCGAACAGAAGCATACCTCACCCATGCACAGACCCAAGTCATCAACACCAACACACCAGACTACCACTCCCTCAACCTCTAAACACCCCACCCTTTCTGATGACCGTCCCCATGTCCCTAAGGAAAGTTTTTTAACTTGTCCTTTCCGGTGCTCCTCCACCCCCGTCCCAAATCAAAAAGGCCCAACCCACATCTCAATCCATTCCTCCTACCTCCAAGTCTCCCCCTCTCACACCTGCCACCCTGCAAGCACCCATACCCCTCCCCCAAGATGAAGCCCACCCTTCCTAACAATGAGTACACCCCTTCCAAACCCAAATCCACCCATCCCAAATCCGTCCCCCCGAGGATACTCCCTGTGGAGCCTGCCTGCCCACTTGATACCCCTTCCTGTGGAGGTTCCCTCGCAGTAATAGTAGTAAAGTGTTAGCACAGTACTGTGCAGTGATACAATATTGGACTGGCCAATGGCCTTGGACATTTTTTCATTGTATCTTAATAAACCCAAGCAGTTGTTTTTTTGGGTACACATTTGTCCTGCAGTTCCTTTTCTACTTTTATGTTGTTCCTGAGTGACTTGTGTTGTCTGCCCATGGTTGTGTGCATTTGACCCTGCTTGCTGATCCATTTGCTGCTGTTTGCAATATCTGGATTTGCCGGGAGTGGTGGTGTATACCAAGACAAAGGTAGATGTTGACTGTATGGATATGTGTTTGTTAATGCAATTGTGGTGCCATTGCATTGTTTTCTGTTTGGTATGGTAAGCATTTCATCTTGTGTTGTTCAATTCCACCATGTATGGTGTGAGACTTGTCCCTCTGATATCGACTGTATATTGGTCTCCAGTATGGGAGCTCGAGTTTTGTTTGTGCAGACATGGAGGGTGTTCACCCGTGCTAGCTTTCTTAGCATTTGACTGTGCATGTGTCCAACTTGCTATGTGTACCTTTGTGCTACTTGATCTAGATGTCTGACCCATGCAGTTGCATTCTTGACTTGCACTTCCACATTGTGCAGATAGGCATGTCACTTGGCTCTAGTATTGTTTGAAACTGAGCTACCTGAAGGGCCAGTTCCTATGCAAATTTTGTTTTAGGGGGATAGACAAAGTGTACCTTGCAGCATCCTTCCCTGAGTGTTCCTGATGCCGCCATCCCTAATGTGTGGGTATTATTTGCATAGTGAGCTGTGTATATTTGTCTCTCTGTGTATTGTAGAATGTTCCTACCGCTGGGGTCGAAATGTCGACAGATACTGGATGCGGACTGTTCATTATATAAAATAAATAATTTAAAAATTGATGACACTAAATAATGGGTGCAAGCTTATAAACACATGCAACTTTCAGCAGTCACATTTGTTCTATATATATATTTGTAAATAACACTGGTGCATTTTTCCTTCAGTGTTTCACTTTTCGCTGTGCCATCACTTTGTAGGAGCACCTTTTACTTATCCTGCATTCATTTTATTGATAGTTTGTATGCTAAGATTTGAGTTTTGTCTCCGATGAGCATATCTTAATTTACAAAAATAAAAAAGGTTTTTCATACAAGATCACTAAGTAAAAGCCTTACCTTGTGGGAGAGTGTACTTTAGCATTGGAAGTCGAGGCTAATACTTGCCCCACTTGAACCATGTTTTTTCCATGAACGTGTTACCCTGGTCCACAGGTTAAAGGGTATGGTCCCTTTCTTTTACTAGATTCCCCATAATACTTTTGTCACATTTTGGTACTGCTCCTGGCCAAACTGACTCACCACAAAACACATTTAAATATGTAAGAGAGGGGGCGTGGTCTGGCCGCCTCTGAGCATGGCCGCCTGATTGTAGTGCTCTGCGCGCTGGACTGGACCGAGGAACACGGAGGGGTTCCCAGCAGCCAGAGGGGCTGCCCCTGCTTCACACTTTAGTCCAGCATGAGTGGCGGAGTCAAGGCGGTACCGGTCCCTGACACCTGGCAACCGAAGGACCGCGGAGAAGCCGCGGCCTAAAGCGGCGCATGCAGCCGCGGCCTGTATTTTTGCCTGGAAACCGAGGGCCCCAGAGGTGGGGTGTGTGGCCAGGGGGGTCGTCCCCGGTCGCGTGCGGCGAGTTAAGACCCATCCGAGTTGCTAGCTCCGTGGTGGCTCGGGCAGTGAAAGCGGGGTGTGGCAGCCTCTCTCCACTGCACTACAGGAGTGCCTCTGGGAACACATGCACTACTACAACATGTCACACTACGGCCTACGGCTCCCTAAGGGCTCCCAAAGAGGGCAGGGTGGTCGGGAAGACCTACACCCGACCGTGCGGGCTGATTTGAGGCCCGCTTCAGCTCCCGTACCCTCAGCGCCTGAACTGCGACACCCCCCCTAGCCCCCAGACAGTAGGAGAGGTCAGAGAGTTGAAAGAGGGGGCCTGGCACGCTTCTGCAGTTTGCGTCCTGCGCCGGGGCAGAAACTACACCCCAGTAAAGAATAAGGAGGGCACTATCAAGGCAGATGACGCTGCACGCCCTCGGCGGCCCGTGTGGAGACCCAGAGAGAGGAGGTGTCCTCCCCCACTAGGCATGCTTGCCCCTTCATCACCACCACGGGGGGACCTCAGAACACGACCTAATTTTAACAGCGAGGCCCCCCTGTACCCGGGGGGCACGGTAGGTGGGAGCCCAACGCTATGGGACGACGAACGCCCTCGGTGAGGTGTTGCTGAGGGTGTGATTCTGCAGCTTGGATGCTTTCTAATAGAAACCTGGACTCCACTCAAGCATGACTTGGAGGTCGCTATAGCCAGCACATTTCCACAAGCGGGCTGCCCCGGCATGCTTCACCCCCCTCACCCACGGACAGGACTGGAGACTCACGCTGGGTTGAGACTTAGCATAGAAGGGCCATAGCAGGTCAGTGCGGAGAGGCCCCTACCAGCCAGTCATACTGAAGTCAGTACGGGGAGTTCAGTCTTCCGCTTCTAACTGCTCTGGGGGTACCCCGATTCCTCCATCCTTGGTGATATCTTCTATCAGGACTGGCTCAACTTTGCTGAATGTGCATCAGTGGCCATAGTACAGGGGGCCCTGGCCGCCGCTAGGAAGACACTTTTGCTCACACGGCTGCGACAGCCTCATTGCCAAGAGCACCCTCTCCGACTCTTCCAGGGACTCTCATCCCTGGAGGCGATGCCAAGAGGAAAATCTTCAGACAAACACTCACGTCAACTACTATTCTCCAAGGCCATTGCACAACCGAAATCCATGGCTACACAGTCAGCCCTTTCCGGTTCTGTGGCCTCACCAGCCGACCCCAAGCGGTTGATGCAACAGACCGCATACTGCAGGAGATTACTGTGGTAGGGTGGTGTTTGGAGGCAATGGACTTAAAGATTTTGGACCTCTCCGCAGCCTCCACCTCGATTCGGACGGATATAGCCTGTTTCTGTGAGAAGGCAACAGACCTCGATCAACGCCTCACAACTGTTGAAGATCACATTGCGACATTACCGGAACAAGATGCAGGGTTACGATCCCTGCGAGCAAAGATCACAGACCTAGAGGACAGGAGCCGGAGGGACAATGTCCATTTCTTTGGCATAGCATAATGCAAAGAAAGCTCCGACATCAAAGCCTTTCTTAAACACCGAGCTCACTGGCCTGGACTTCTCACCGCCGCTGGAGTTCCAAAGAGTCCATAGGATCGGCCCTCTACATAAGGTAACCTCTGGATGACCCCGTCCCATCATCGCATGTTTCCTCCGCCATGATCAGGCTCGCCTGGTTATCTCAATGGCCCGGTCTCTAGGTCTGTACTCCCTGGAGGGACATGAAGTCAGAGTGGCAGCGGACTTCTCCAGGGTAACGAATGAGAAGCGAAAAGCATTCTTGGCCCTTAGGAAACTGGACATCAAATTTGGTCTTTTTGAGCTGGCTCGTATGTGGATAACATACATTGGCAAATCAAGGGACTTCACTGAACCTGAGGACCTTGGTTCCTTTCTGGACGACCGCGCCCAACGCCCCATGGACTACACACCAACACTTTCAAGACCTGATTCCTCTGCTATGGGTGACCCCCTCCTGTCTCTTCTTTCTTGTCCCAACATCACACCACTTCGCAGAAGAGGGGTAGAACTTACGACTGCTCGCTCAAATCACAGGAAGGCCATGAACATGCTCTCCAAGCAGTGATTGCACACACGCAGGACCAGGGCAGAGACAAATCTCGATCCCCTTTGAAGCCTCCATAGGCGGAACACCCATAATGCTGGCCTCTATCGCATTTCAAGAACCTTTTGTACCACGACCTGCAGCGGGTACCTCCTCACTGGACAGCTAAGTGTTATTCTCACCTGCTCTACTGTTTTCCTCCTTTGGTGGGATGGAGGTGGGAGGGGTCAGTGTTATAGCCCTTGCTCTAGTGCTGCTGTTATTGTTATCTGCCCCACGCATGGGTCTACTCCCTCGTCTGCCTCCCAGGATGCACTCAACCTTCCCGGGGTCTCACCTTAGACGGGGCCTCCGGGAAAAGACGTGCTCAATCATTCAGTCTGACTCATGTCTCTCTCCTGTGTTCCCGGTTACAGCTTACCCTGGTTATTCTGTTCCCCATCCACATTACCTATACTGTGTAACATGACTTGCTCTCCCCTTCTGTTCTGCCCCAGAGTGAGAGACGTGGACTCGAACTCACCTCGAGGCATCTTTGATATCTCACTGCCTCGTTCTCCTTCTCTCCGTATAGCCTATTGGTCTGCGATCATCGTGGGCCGCTACGGGACTTGATCTTAGGTGAACCTCGACTTACTTACTTCCTGACTCCAATCAATGTGCGATCCGCCACTGTCCCTCACCTCTACCCACCATCACTCGTCACCCTGGGGAGCTACAAGGACATTTTGCAGCTTCTTGCCCCTCACCCCATTGAGCCTCCCCCTCTCCCTGTTCTAAGCTAATCAGACTTCCCTCGATCCGCCCTACTCACCCGGAAGTCTCCCCCGCCGTATTGCCTTCATAATTCTCAATCTGCTGTATCGGGGCCTTCGACCCACCTCATTAGTACTCTTTTGCTGGGTTGGCTACTGCCGTTCCCACGGTGGTCCACGAGGCCTATTGCTGAAGTCACCAGCCCTGCTATGGTAGTTGCCTCTATCTCTTTTAACCTGAAATGTACTAAGTAACGCCCACCTATCTTGGTTATTAGCCCTGTTTTGGGTCCTCTTTCTACCCTCTCTTGACCATGTACCCTGTCATGTTCTGCTCCTCAGCATGCTTTCCTCCTTCCACACCTAAACATGCCACCCGGCGCTGCTTGTCCCTGGAAACTTGTTGGTGGCCCTTTGAGCTCCATGCACCTTTCCTCACCCTTCCCCTCCTCCCCCCGCACTCACCCAGTGTGCAGACCATGCAGGTTCAACAGGACTCCCAGTAGTGAGGAACTGCCTCTCCTGCTACAGACCTAGGTCTGTGTTTCTTTTCCCTTTTCTTGCGTCTCCAGCTTCTTATTCCTCTTTTCCCTGTCTTCCCTTCCAACTGTCCCTCCGCTTTCTGTACACACTCTTTCACCATTTGTTTTTGCACGCTTGCACTCTTTCCCCACCTACCACGTATATGTTCTGACTTTTTCTACTCTTCCCTTTCTTCTCCTCTCGTCTTCTGTCTTTCTGGTCCTCTCCTGTTCTTCGACAAGGGTTCCCCCATAGTTCCCCCCCTTCTCGGCTACCCTCTTTCAGCACACACGCACTCTGAGCTTTGCTCCTCCCGAAACAACCCCTCATTTGGTGTACTGCCACATCAGAGGTCCTCCGCTCCCTGAACCCGGATCAACTCTCTCCATAATGGGATCGACGGCAACGACCGCTAACGGTCCTCTCTTGGAACGTTCATGGCATGACGCACTACATCAAATGGCAAAAAGTCCTATCTTACCTACGATCCAAATGAGCAGATATTGCCCTCTTAAAGGGAACACATCTCTCCCCATCAGAATCAGAGAAACTACGCAGGGACTGGGTGGTCCAAGCGCTCTACAACAGGGCACCGTCAGTGCATGGCGAGGTGCAGGGCTCGGGCGGAGGTGTGGGGTGGTGATACTCATCCACCGATCCTTGCAGTTTAGGCTCCTTAAGACATGGTGTGATCCAGAGGGACGCTATGTCCTCTCCAAGCTTGTACTGGGATCCTCCACAGTTTGTGTTGGCTCTATCTACGCTCCCACGGGCTCCAAACACTATTTTTTCCTCTCTCTTAATCGACTACTGACAGGGCTCAGAACCTCTCAGTATATACTAGAGGGGGACTGGAATCTAGCACCAGACACCATTCTTGATAGATCGAGTGGTCTTGATACGATCAATAATGTGGACCAGGCCCTCCTAGGAGACATCCTGTTGGATCACGGCCTGCTGGACCACTGGCGTCTTTCCCACCCTTCCGACTGCAAATACACCTTTGTTTCCTCAGTACATGGGACCCAATCCAGATTAGATTGCTTCCTCATCACTCATCGGCTATTGCAGACAATTAGGGAGTCTACTGTCCTACCGGCCGCCTTGTCTGATCACTCTCCGGTTTTATTGGCCATGGAGTTGGAGCTGGCCTCCCCTGGTCATAAGTCTTGGTTTCTCCAAACTTTCCGATACCGAACCCCGAACCCCGAAGGGGAAGGAGCAGCTCAGATCCCATGTCGCCTCCTATCTCCAAGACAACAAGGGCTCAGTCTCTTCGCCTCAGTTACTGTGGGCTGCGGCGAAGGCGACAATCAGAGGACGGCTCATGAGGGACACTGCCATGGCAACACCCAGAGACACGACTAACAGAGAGCTCTGGAAGACCTTATAGCCAAGACTACCCGTGACTGCCCCCAACCCCCCTCTCTGTCTCTCCGCCGCCGCCTGGAACAGGCCAAAATGGAGCTCAACACCCTCTTTACATCACGCGCAGCATATCCATTACAGCGACTGAGAGGTCATCACTATGAGCATGGAGAGAAGGCAGGTTGACAGCTGGCTGCCCAACTCCATCAATGAGAGGGGGCGCTGGCCATACCGGCCTTACCCAGCGTCACAGGCTCGCTTATCACGCAACCCCAGGCAATCGCAGATGAGTTTGGTCACTTCTACCAGACCCTCTACGGTCCGGAAACAGTAGAGGACCAGGACAGGTTGTCCATCTTTCTCGAGAAGGCGAATCTACCCTGTCTCTCAGAGGAGGGCACAGCCCTTCTAGAAGGAGACATAAGTAAAGAGGTGATTCAGCAGGTAATTGCCAACCTTGCATACCATAAAGCCCATGGTGAGGATGGATACCCGACAGACTTTTATTAGTGGACGGGGGAGGACACAGTGGATGCCTTATATGAGGCCTTCCACGGGGCTGACCAGACAGGTTCTTTACATTCCCTATCCAACAAAGCTTCTATACTAGTATTACCCAAACCAGGTAAGGATCCTTTTCTTTGTGGTAGTATCCCTCCTCAACAGAGATGTCAAAATCCTGGCAGGGATCCTAGCGGCTTGTCTCAAGAGGGTCATACCTTTCCTGGTCCATCATACACAGGCCGGCTTCATACCTGGCCGTTCTTCAAGGAATCACCTTTGTACACTACTCCACGTTCTCTGGGTGACACGGGACTCATGCGAGGAGGCCCTGCCCTCTCCCTGGATGAAGGCATTTGATAGATTTGAGTGGTGGAACCTCTTCGAAACACTAAAACGCTTTAGCCTCGGGACTAGCTTTATCAATAGGGTGCGTTTGTTGTATGAGTCCCTGACAGCACAGGTCAGCTGCGGTGGGTTCCTCTCCGACACCTTTTCTGTATGTAGGGGGTCCAGTCAGGGCTGTCCCTTGTCACCATTACTATTCCTATTGGCTGTCAAACCTTTGGCATCTATGATACGTGGCTCCAGTCTCATCGCTGGAATATCTATCCCTGGTGGCTGTTCCACCATTTATTTATATGCCGATGATATCCTGCTCACCTTCACCGACCTACTTAACTCCCTGCTGGCTCTCCTTGCCATACTATCTGAATTTGAACTTCTCTCAGGCTACTGAATAAATTGGGATAAGAGCAAGGCGTTACCACTATCCTTAGAACGATGAGCGCGTCTGTTCAGGGCTTCTTGGTGAAATGGAAACAGTCATGTCTCCAATACATGGGCATCTACATCAATAGAGGACTGGAAAAAATGGTGGCTGACAATCTGGACCCATTGTTAACCAGTATGAAACGAGATTTTGATAAATGGATACACCTGGGCCTTTTTATGTGGAGCAGAGCACAGGCGGTACGCAAGGTGACCCTTCCACAATTCCTGTATGTCCTGGGTATGCTACCCTTACAGATTCCCCTGCCTCTTCTTTGGGAGATAGACCGTCGCAATTGAGACTTTGTTTGGGAGTCATTGCGCCCTCGGCTGCCGAGAGACGTATTACTCGCCAGGCGCGAGTACGGGGGTCTGGGTCTACTGTCCATGGAACATTACACAGTGGCATTACACCTCTCACAGCTGGCCTACCTGCTACTGGGAGTGAGAGACCCGCCACTTTGGGTGGCAGCGGAAAGGACATTCTCGCATTCCTCACCGAGATTCCATGTGCTCTATTGTACAGGACCTACTCCCCTCCGTATCGCCAATCCCATGATCAGAGCCATGCGACCCTCATGACGGCAGGCACACAGCTTACTTAAAGTGGACACCCAGATACAAGACAGAGCCCCACTGTGGGGCAACAGAGGTTTTCTCATAGGGAGAAAAGCTAACTTTTGGGAGGAGTGGCTTTCGAAGGGCCTCCTACTGCTTGACCAACTTCTAACCGGGGGCAGACTGAAGTCATTCACAGAACTTAGGGGGGAATTTGATCTTCCGGCACACCACTCATGGCGTTTTATGCAGCTCAAACACTGTCTGGAGAGGCGCTTGGGGAAACCCCCCTGGCAACACTCTCAATCCCTGATACTTCACTATTTGGAAACTTGGGGATCCCTGCGAGAAATCATATCCGGACTGCACACATTGCTGAATCGTCATCTCTTTTCCCGCCCACTCCTGATCTCCCTTAAGGATAATTGGCAGGCACGCCTCCAGACCGAATATGAACTAGCGGACTGGGCAGAACTGATTGTGGCTGGAGATCGCTGAGCTTGGGAGGCTCGCTTAAAATTCAGTCTTTTCAAGACATTACAGGAGTGGTACTGGACCCCCCCAGAAGTTATGCTCGGCAGGGCTATTGCCCTTTGCTATTGCAACTTTCATTATTTTACGTTAATCTATCCACTGCCGGGCACAGCCATTGACAGTGCATGGTGGGGGTTGGCCGGAGGGCCTGGTCTGTGGCTAACACTCTATAACCACTCAACCATGCGCCACGCACACCCTTCGGCCATGTGCACTGGGGTTGGCTGCATTGGACACCCGAGGGCTGCAAGGGCTGTTCACCTCCCCACACTGTATTTTATTAAGTCCCCGGGGAGATGGTGGTCACCAAACCTGCAGGGGGGCCATGCTGCCCCCTGCATTTAGTTTGATTATAGCCCCAGGGAGGTGGCATACCCTGGGCTGCAGGGGGGCCAGGCGACCCCTCTCATTTTATGCATGCAATTAAATCATTGCCCTGTGGTTATGGCAATATGTAGGGAAATTAGCAGTGCATGGTGAGGGCACGAGATATAGTTACGTTAGGGTGTGAGTTATAGTTACTTGAAATAACTCTAACTATAACTGCTGAATTTCTCTGGTTTTGTGCGAGTAAATTCAGAACATAACTATAACACCCCTGTAACCTTTGGATTTTTCATTGAATTTCTATGTTTTTTTCAATGCAAAGTAATTTAAGTTATTGTACGTTAATTAAACCTCTACCATGCACAGCCTTTAGCCATGCGCAGTGGAGATTGACTGCCACCAACCCCTTTACCACACAAAACCTGTGCCACAAGGAGCCTTCTGCCATATGCAGCGAGGCCCTTTGGCCAACCCCTATAACCTCCCAACCCTAGGCCACCCACAGTCTTTGTCCATGCACTCTAGGAGTTGGCTGCAATGCTTGGCCTGTGGCCAGGCCCTGTGACCAACTCCCTGTAACCACCCAGAGAGTTTTTCTAAACTTTATTAAATGATATAGCTAGAATGATATATTTTAGGACAAATTGAAAAGAAAAATGTAATTGTCAAGTAAAAAGAGTGAGATCACCTTTTGGGATGTACCTTAAATATTTGAAGTTGAAAAGAAATTAAAACAGGGAAATGACAAGTGACACACCTAGACATGTACCCTCAACCTTCAGTAGAAAGGTCCAACACCTAAAACACTAAGCCATAGGTGACACCCTACCATGCAGTGTTAAGACATAACTTTGTCATTCGAACCAAGGATTTTTATGGGAAAAAGACGTAAATGTTCTATCGCTAGGAATGCTTAATATTAAAAAAACTACTAAATAAACAGACACACTACCATGAGATACCAGGATTTGAACCTTCAACCTACAGAGTGAAAGTCCAAGCACGATAAGGATGCATGTGACTCTGGTATGCTATGCAGTAAAACATAACTATGACATTCGGACGAAACCTCTTGCTGATGTGAGACTTTGAAGTAATTTTATGGAGGAAACCTTTGCAGCGAGAGAGAAAGACAGAGAGTGACAGGACCGATGGGGAGAGCCTGCAGGCCCTGGCGGCCTTATAAATAAATACCATGACTTGGGACCTATTTATGCCAAAAACCCAATCTTTATGAGATTTTGAAGGATTTTCTCTGTAGTGCAGCACTTCATCACTCTCACTCTACCTGACAGATGGATATCATTGGTATGTAGTGAAGTGAATTCTGGATAAAAGTCTGATGCTATCACAAGTAGAGCATTTCAGGATGAGGACATTATTCAAGCCAATCCTTCTTGCTGCACAGTGTCAACTTCAATTTAGGGCATATAGACACGCATGTAACGTCTCCACACATTCAACACATTATAGATACACTTAGGGTTTTTGTAGTGAGGACTAGTTTTTTTCTCTTTATTATCAGCCCTGAAGAAATGCCACTGATTCTTTATGGACAACTACAGGTGTGAAACATGTTGACCTTCACATAGGATTAAAGGATAGTTTCCTTTCTTCATCCCCCCATTTTCTCTTCTTAGGTGAGCATAAGAACATTATTTACTTTTGTTACTCACCGCTCTGTTTTTAATCTTGACATAGACCCTTAAGGGAGCAATAAATATAGATGTTTTTGGGCCGGCCTATAGTCAATTTTAACACTCTTTTCCCAGTCCTTCACCTTTTCCCTGGCAGGATTGAGTTTACTCCTGTACTTATCAATGGCATCCGTCAAAAAGATCTCCAGTGAAGAGCCCCCCTGTGGAGCCGTTTGGGCATGGCAGTGCCGGCCCAGAGTGGAGCAGGCCAGCTGATGAAACATAACACCCATTTATGTGTGTGAGGGCTCTTGCTTCTAAGCATAGAAGTGTCCAGGTGATCTTTGATATACAAAGGGTCTAATCAATTCCTTCTGCTCAGAACAGTGTACCTAGATATATTTCTTATTCTGATTGGGAGGTTGTGCACTGGACCAGTTAGTTCTCCTTGTTCCTCTTTTTGTATGAAGTACCTATGCTAGTGGAAGCCTGTCTGATACAGAATATGCTTACTCTCAGCCAGAGAAGGAGAGTCTGGCTGTGGTGTGGGTCACAAACACTTTCATGTATTCCTCTACAGAAAATGATTCACCATTAACACGGACCCGGATCAACAGGTTTTGCTTGCAATTTTTGAGATCCCAAAGACTAAGATGCCCTTCATGTTGAGAGGTGATGGTTAAGACTTCATGAATATGGCTATGAGATTTTACACAAATAGGGGAAGTACTAAAACACAGCAGGCTATTTTTCACAAGTGCCTCTGCATTGTCACAGTATGACAACCAAGAGAACTGAAGCATATCTCAACTTTATTGTGCACTCCAGCACACCAGCGACGTATATGCAGAACAGATCATTCTTGTGACCAATGCAAAAACATGGATGGAATCAACTAACTGATCACCACAAAGTCCTGGAGTAGAAAGACCTGGCCCTTGGCTGAAGATGTTGGAAGAATATACAGAATGAGTTAGGAGTGACCCAAGAAGGCGTAATATTAAGAGGCTTGAGAATTGTCATACCTGGAAGCCTCTGACAGCAGGCGATAGAAGTGGTCCATGAAGGACAACGTGGTGTTGAGGACACTAGGAGAGCACTAAGAGATTAAGGGTGGTTCCCTCAGCTAAATGAGAGGGTCGAGAAAGAGCTAAAGGCATGCCACATTTGCAACTATCACCCAATGTGATGCAACATCCAGTAGCAATGTCTTATCTTCCTTCCAGTGCTTGGGAGAGAGTTGCAGTTGACTTTTTTGGGCCTCTAGGAAATGGACTCTATCTCATGGTAGTCATTGATGAATATTCACGTTTCCCTTTTGTGGAGAACGTTTCCTTGACAATATATGACAAAATCATAGAATGGCTTGATGTCATTTTTGCAATGTGGAACATCTGGGAAATTCTCAAATCTGATAACGGCCCACCCTTTAACAGCAATGAGTTCAAAGAATTCCTCTTCCTTCTCAACATCAAACATCAAAAGAGTATGGCCCTCATTACAACATTGGGGGTAAAAGCCGCTTACCGGCGTGCAGATGACCGCCAACACACGGCCGTGGAATTCCGCCACAGCTATTATGACCCACAATTCGGAATCTGCCAAAATTCAGACACCCACACAAGTCCGCCACACCAAAGGTCAGTGATAAACTGGCGATAACAAAACCTCCATCGTCATACCAACAGAAATACGCCCACACTATCACGACCCACGAATCCATGCGGCGGTCTTTCAACCGCGGTATTCCATTGGCGGTACACACCGCTGCGCTCATAATACACACACATTTACAAAACACAGCCACATTGGACAATTCGAAATACACACACCTGATACACATACACACACCACTCCCACACACTCAATACAATATAAAACACACACCCACATCACCCACAAACCCCTACTACCAAAAATTCTGAAAGAAGGCCAGAGAGAGATAGCACCAGCAAGAACAACAGCATCCACAAGCACACAACACCATCATCCACAGAACTTCCACACACCTCACACAACACACCACTACATATCAGCACACTCATCACCACACACACCACCCCACACATCACCTACAGCACCCCATGGCACGGCAAAGACACCCCAGATTCTCGGAGGAGGAGCTCAGGGTCTTGGTGGAGGAAATCGTCCGGGTAGAGCCACAGCTATTCGGATCACAGGTGCAGCACACCTCCATTGCAAGGAAGATGGAGCTATGGCGAAGAATCGTGGACAGGGTAAACGCAGTGGGACAGCACCCAAGAAATCGGGAGAACATCAGGAAGAGGTGGAATGACCTACGGGGGAAGGTGTGTTCCGTGGTCTCAAGACACCACCTGGCGGTTCAGCGGACTGGCGGCGGACCCCCACCTCCTCCCCCACAACTAACAACATGGGAAGAGCAGGTCTTGGTGATTCTGCATCCTCAGGGCCTCGCAGGAGTAGGTGGAGGAATGGACTCTAGTAAGTCAAATCTTAACTATTACATCCCCCACCCTACCTGCATGCCAGCACATACCCCCACCCTCACCCCCATCACTCTAACCCCTCACAAATGTCCCTACATCACAAACCACACATCCTAACACCAAGCCCTGCATGCAGCAACAAAGCATGGACACCCATCACCAAAGCATGCCCACTGCACATACCCATACAACCCCTAAACCATCATAACACAAGGTCCCACACAGGAATGCAAGCACTGGGGTACACGGTCACCCACCCATTGCACACCATGGCACACACAGATGTAATAACCATAGTTTTATTCCCCTGCAGGACCCCTACCCAACGTCACCGGACAGGAGGGTCCACAGATGTCCACACCACCAACAGAAGAGGCCCACAGTGATGACAACAGCTCTGTCCAAATGAATCTAGATGACCAGCCCGGCCCATCGGGGACCTCTGGACAGTCGGTTCCCCTGATACAGTCACAGGCCACTACAGACCTTCCTATGTCTGGAAACACCAGCACAGCACCCACCCAGCAGGCCCATACCTCCGTCCCCAGGACACGTCAATCAGCAGTGTGTCCACCACTACAGGGAACCCAGGCTAACCCACCACCCCAACAATAACAGGGACCTGGGGGCAGTGGCAGTGGGCACACGGTCCAGGGGACGGAGGCCCAGGAACTCAGGGGAACTGGGAGGGCTGCTGTGCGACAGGTGGCGGACAGGCCAAGGGAACCCACTCTCTACAAGGCCCTCTCCTCCATCATGGGAGCCTACCACCACTCCCAGGAGACGATGACAACGGTACTGGCCAAGTTTCAGGAGACCCAGCGCCTGCAGGAAAAACAGTATATGGGCTTCAGGGAGGAACTCAGAACCATCAGCTCCACCCTGGGCACCATCGTAGGGGTGCTGAAGGAACTCATGAACACCAGGAGGGACACTGTGGTACTACAAGGGGCCCCTGACTTTAGCATGGATGATGAACTGCCCACCACCTCCGCCGGCGCTAGTGGACAGGACGCCCCGCAACAGGACCACCACACCAGCACCCTACCCCCTGCAGAGGGAGAACCACCCCGCAAACGGTCCCTGAGATCCAGGACAAAGACAGAGCACGATGCCAAGACCCCCGCCAAGAAATGAGACCTCCCTGATTGTCATCCTACTGTCCCACTTTGTCACCCTGTCCATACTTAAACTGCCCCAGCTCCACTTCCTCGTCCCATATGGGCAATGCACCTGTGAGACTAATAGACTGGACTCTGCCATGGACATTCCTCCGCCATCACCCCTCACCATTTTACTACCCCCTCCAGTATTGAGCACTTAAATAAACACCCTTGAAGCACAAAACAATATGGAGTCTGTCTGTGATTTCGAAATAGTGTATTAGCAATCACAGTGACAAAATGCTCTTACAATTGTAATGTCAACATACCTATATCACACAGTTCTAGTCCATGAGGAATCTAAGCAGATGTCACACAGTGGGACCCACATCTGTGAAATCGTAAGGGAAAGTGACAACTCAGTGCCAACACACTGGGTGAAAAGGACAGACAGTAGAGAGGTAGTAGTGTTAAAGTACATGTAGTAGGCAGGTCTGTACTCTTACCTGTGTCTCACTGGAAATATTGCTGGATCACTGAGTCCCTGTTGTTCATGTCTTCTTCCTCTGCTTCCTCGTCTTCACTGTCCACAGGCTCCACAGCTGCCACAACACCGCCATCTGGACCATCCTCCTGCAGAAAAGGTACCTGTCGTCGCAAAGCCAAGTTGTGAAGCATACAGCAAGCCACGATGATCTGGCACACCTTCTTTGGTGAGTAGAATAGGGATCCACCTGTCATATGAAGGCACCTGAACCTGGCCTTCAGGAGGCCGAAGGTCCTTTCTATCACTCTCCTAGTTCGCCCATGTGCCTCGTTGTATTGTTCCTCTGCCCTTGTCCTGGGATTCCTCACTGGGGTCAGTAGCCATGACAGGTTGGGGTAACCAGAGTCACCTGCAAATGGCGAGGGACAACTGTTAGACACGCACTAACCTGTAGAGATATCCCCAGACCCAGACAACCATTCCCACTGACTTGCTCCCAGGTGCTCACCTCATAGCCACACATGGTGCCTCTGGAGTTGACCCATCACATAAGGGATGCTACTATTCCGCAGGATGTAGGCATCATGCACTGAGCCAGGGAACATGGCATTCACATGGGAGATGTACTGGTCGGCCAAACATACCATCTGTACATTCATTGAATGATAACTCTTCCTGTTTCTGTACACCTGTTTACTCCTGTTGGGGGGGGGGCAAAGCCACATGGGTCCCATCAATGGCACCTATGATGTTGGGGATATGTCCCAGGGCATAGAAATCACCTTTCACTCTAGGCCAATCCTTCACCTAAGGGAAAACGATGTAGCTCCGCATGTGTTTCAGAAGGGCAGACAACACTCTGGACAACATGTTGGAAAACATAGGCTGGGACATCCCTGATGCTATGGCCACTGTTGTTTGAAATGACCCACTTGCAAGGAAATGGAGCACTGACAGCATCTGCACTTGAGGGGGGATTCCTGTGGGATGGCGGATTGCTGACATCAGGTCTGGCTCCAACTGGGTACACAGTTCCTGGATTGTGGCACGGTCAAGCCTGTATGTGATAATCACATGTCGCTCCTCCATTGTCGACAGGTCCACCAACGGTCGGTACACCGGAGGATGCCGCCATCTCCTCACATGTCACAGCAGACGGTGCCTATGAAGGACAACAGCAAGCACAGAGTCAAACAACTCAGAGGTACGTACCCACAGTTTTCACAGAACACCATTCATACACAAAAGGTGGCCTGTATGTGTGTTGAGTCTAGGCCTAGGTATGTGTGACGCAGTTGAAAAATTATCCATGTGGGCCTCTGAAATGGCGGCTGCCTGACCTCTAAAGTGGGACAATCGGATGTGAGGTAACTGCGCTGGCGTTGTACACCGTCGCAGTAGGCTGTCGAAGACTGCGGCGCAATGCTGCATTGGTTAACATTGGACCCTATGGGTCCCAGGAGCCAATGACGATGTACGCCGGCGGTGACGGTACGCACTGTCGCAGACGTGACCGCCATTTTCTATCTGTTCAATCACTCGATACCTGATCTTCGACAGGAGAGGACCTACACTGCAAGTGCTGCTGTGACCTCGGTCTGGAAGAGACAATGGCTTGAGTGTCTGGGGAAAGGGCCCCTGCCATCACATTGGAGGAGTTGGAGAAACTTGTGGATGGGGTCCTCCCCCAGTACACGCTCCTCTACGGTCCTCCAGACAAACAGGTAAGTACACTGGGAGCATGCTGTATGGGCTATGCTTGTGTGGAGAGGGCTGGATGTCAGAAGGAAGGGGGGAGAGTGCGGCGTGCATGAAACAACAGTGAATGCATGTGCCACATGGCAAGGGTAGGGATGGGGGACAATCACTTTGACGGTGCAGTTGGTAATAACTTACTCTTCCCCTGAACATTTCATGTAGGTCAGCGCCCACCAGAAAAAACATATTTGGCGTGCCATCGCAAAGGACGTCCGGACCCTTGGGGTCTACCACAGACGGAGCACCCACTGCCGGAAAAGATGGGAGGACATTCACCGCTGGAGCAAGAAGACGGCGACGGCTCAGCTGGGGATGGCCTCCCAACGCGGGAGGGGTGCCCGTCGCACCATGACCCCCCTGATGTTCTGGATCCTGGCGGTGGCCTACCCAGAGTTGGATGGGCGCTTGAGGGCATCAAAGCATCCACAAGGAGGTGAGTACACTCTCATTCAGCTGACTCTGCGCGCATTACGAGGTGTCTGGGTGGGGGAGGTGAGCAGTGGGTTCCCATAGGCCATGGCGATCTTGGTAGGCAAGGTCCCTTGTGAGGCAGGCTCTGTGGCACCCCATCCCTACTAGTGGTTAGTGCCATTTACACCTAGTCAGGTTCCTGTCACTTCCAGGTGTGCAGCAATCGGGCTTAGGCCTTGTACCCCATGGGCATGTGATTAATCTAGGAACTATAAGTGCATGGCGTAGTGCAGAGGGCTGCTGTGTCTGTTGTGTCCGCCAACAGTAGTGGTGTTGCATGCACTGAACATGTCTTTCTCCTGCCTCCCCCCCTTTTTGTGGTCTCCCTGTTCTTGTCTGCAATAGCATTATCAGGCGGAAGAGCATCGGCACCGGAGCAGGAGGGAGCTGCATCCCACTTGGCCCAGTGGGACGGAGGGGACAGGAGCAGAAACCAGCAACAGCGACTCCTCCTCTTATGGGAGCTCCCTTGCGGTGGCGGGCCCCTCTGTGCCCCCGCATCAACAGGTACAGCCGCCCCCCCTACCAGCACCGCCCTCCCAGCAGCCCCTCACCGTGTGTCCTGTGCCCACTCACCCAGGAGGGTGGGCATCTCCTTCGCCCCAGGCACCTCAGGCCCTGCCCCAGTCAGCCCTGCTGCCCTCAGTGAGGAGGCGATTGACCTCCTGAGATCCCTCACTGTTGGGCAGTCTACCATTCTGAATGCAATCCAGGGTGTTGAGAGGCATTTGCAACAAACAAATGCATACCTGGAGGGCATTCATTCTGGCCAGGCAGTCCAACAGAGAGAATTTCAGGCTCTGGCCTCAGCACTGATGGCAGCCATTGTCCCTGTGTTCAGCATCCCCCCTTCAACCTCCTCCACCCAGTCCCAATCCCCAGTACCTCAGCCTATCCCAAGCACACCATCAGACCAGCATGCACACACATCAACACACAAGAGTGGCTCAGGCAAACATAAGCACCACACATTCCACAGGCACTCACACAAGCATCATACCCATGCACACATACCAACATCCACTTCCCCCACTGTGTCCTCCTCCTCCATGTCTCCCTCCTCCCTCCCAGTCTCGTCTCCACTCACACCTATATGCACTACATACTCATCCACTACCTCCATCACCAGCACGCCCATCACCACACACCGCTCACGTGCACTCACCACCCCCACTACCATTCACACATCCCCAGTGTCCTCTCCCAGTGTGTCAGTGAGCCCTCCTCCCAAAGTACACAAACGCAGGCACACACCCACCCAACAGCAATCCACCTCACAACAGCCTTCAGCTCATGCACCTTCAGCCAAGTTCAGCAGACGTACACCCCCTTCAACCATTACCTCTTCCTCCACTCCCAAACCCCCTCCATCTACCCGTCCCAGTGTGTCTAAAAAACTTTTCCAGGCTAACATTGACCTCTTTCCTACACCCCCCCCGTCCTTCCCCTAGGGCCAGGCTTTCCAGGTCCCAACCCAGCACCTTAGCCAGCACATCCCCAGGCACAGTGGTGCCAGCAACTGCGGGGTCATGGAGTGCGCCAACCATCAGAGCTCCCAGTCTGCCAAGGAGCGAGGGCAAGGACATTCCGCCACCTGCCAAGGTGAAAAAGGTGCCCACATCCCGGAGGGAGAAGCTGAAAACACCTGCCACCAAGGGGTCAGGGAAAACGAAAGGGGATAGTGGCAACACAGCTGCACCACCATCAAAAGTGGGAATGGGCCAAAAACTGAAGGGCAGGTCAGGAGAGGGCATGGTGGCACCAACTGAGGGACCAGTGTCACACCTTCTTTCCAGGTCCACACCAACCTGTACGGCGGAGAACACCACCACCTGCACTGCCACCTGCACCGCCACAGACCCTGCCGCCAGCACCGCCGCCACAGACCCCGCAGCCAGCACCGCTGCCACAGACCCGCGGCAAGCACCACCACCACAGACCCCGTGGCAAGCACCGCCACCACAGACCCTGCCGCAAGCATCGCCGCGACTGACACCGCCACAAGCACTGCTGCCACAGACCCCGCTGCAAGCACTGCCACCACAGACCCCGCAGCCAGCATCGCTGCCACAGACCCCACCGCAAGCACCGTGTCACAGACCCCGCGGCAAGCACTGCCGCCACAGACCCTGCCGCAAGCACTGCCGCGACTGACACCGCCGCAAGCACTGCCACGACTGACACTGCCGCAAGCACCGCCAGCGGCCCCGTGACATCCTCAGACAGTGGCACCACCACAGACATGGCTACCATCCCCAGTGGTCAGTCGTCCGAGGCTGGTGGTGAGTTCCAGGACCCTGGGCAGCTTCCATGAAGCATCACTCTCATCACAGTTGTCACCTGCATATGGAATGCGAAGCCGCAGCAGTGTGGGGTATGTCTCTGCCTCCATGGCTTATCATGCTATCTGTACCACGGCAATCTTGTGGCACACACACCCAGGCGAGTGTATTGTTCCGGCCACACTGCACGTGGAGCACTCTGGGCACAAAGCCCCCTCCAGAACCAGTGGAGAAATACATCCACTACCTCAGTCCTTGGCAGGATGAAGCACTCTGAGCACAAAGCCCCCTCCAGAACCAGTGGAGTATCACATTCACTACCTCAGTCCTTGGCAGGATGAAGCACTCTGGGCACAAAGCCCCCTCCAGAACCAGTGGAGAAATACATCCACTACCTCAGTCCTTGGCAGGATGAAGCACTCTGGGCACAAAGCCCCCTCCAGAACCAGTGGAGAAATACATCCACTACCTCATTCCTTGGCAGGGTGAAGCACTCTGGGCACCATGCCACCTCCAGAACCAGTGGAGACTGTTATCCACTTGAGAGACTGTGGCTTTGCACTCCCCAGGATAAAGCAGTGGGCATGGATCCCCCTCGTGGAGCAGTGGCGTTGTGCGTTCATCAGGCTGAGGTGCCCCCCCACCGAGGTGCCTGTATATTTTCTATCTGATGCCCCTCCAGGGTTCTCTCCATTTGGAGTCAGGTATCATGTGTGGGCCTCGCCCATGCATTTTGAGCCCAGTGGTCCACGGACAATCATTGGTGAACTATCCGAACTTGTGTAGTTGGTGTACATAATTGTATATACTGGATTTTGAATTTTGATAATGATATTTCACGTGATTATATTAGTTCAAATCATTTCCTTTTGTCCTTGTGTTATTCCGAGGGGGTGTATATGTAATTTGCAGCATGTATTTGTGTGTATAGTGTTGTGGATGAGGGTGGGGGTGTTGCGTGTTGCGTGTGCGTCACTCTCTTTTCCCTCCCCCTCCCCTGTGTTGTAGGTGCAGTACTCACCGTGGTCGTGGCCGTCGTCGTTGGAGCTCCTGTTAGAGGAGCAGGAAGACCATCATCGGCAGTATCTGCAATTCGGGCTCCATGGCGTCCTGGTTCCTCGTGGGGTGTAGAGAGGTGAGTGTTTTCCCTTCTGTGTACTGTTTCTGCCGTGTTTTTATTTGCGTTGGTTCCACCCCGGAAAAAGTGGCGGACAGGCCTGTTGTGATAGGGTGGGCAGTACATTGTCTCCAGCCTGTCTGTTGGCGGTGTCCGCCACGCTGTTTGTTTGTATCGCCGTGGCCGTCAGAGTGTTAAAGTGGCTGTCTATGGTGGAGGTTTCCGCCACGGTCGTGATTCAATTTTTTTTTCTGCCAGTCTGTTGGCGGTATTACCGCCGCATTAACACCGACTGCCATGGTTGTAATGAGGGCCTTTGTGTATTATGTGCAGCCACCGTATGGGTGACCCAAATCCCCAGATAACGGAAACTCTCAGTTTCCCATTGGAGACTGGTCTCAGGCAAGTCAGCCCTAGGGACTCCACCACGGAGGGAACCCAGAGGGAACAAGAGCGATTTTTTCCGATTGACCTTCAGGCCAGACACAACCCCAAACATCTCCATCCTTTGCAACAACAACGAAACAAAGACACCAGGGTCCCGGAGATACACTAGCGCATCATCTGCATACAAAGAAACCATGTGCGTGGACTGCCCCACCCCAATTCCCCAAGGGGCCATACTCTCTCAAAGCCATATTGCAAGGGGTTCCATGGCGAGAGCAAAGAGGAGAGGCGACAACGGACAACCCTGCCTTGTACCCCTACCTATTTCCCAGGCATCCAACAGTCCCCCCCTCCCCCACTAGTACCCGTGCAGTAGGAGCAGTGTACAATAGCTTCACCCAACCACAGAAAAAAAATGAAATGATAAATGTTAGCATAGAATATTCATTTTTTTAACTGTACCCTCGCATCTAAATAGTTTAGCAAACGTCCCGAAGTTTAATGTAAATGTAGTCATGTAATTTAATTAGTTACGTTTCTGTACACATGTTTTGACAACCTTAAGCTGGATATCGTCCATTTAGGTACATCAATACCACACTCAGAACGAGTGGAATAGGTTTAATGGGATTTACGTAACTATGCAGAACCTAGAAAAAACAGAATCACTATTTTACTAATGCTACGCTTTATACCAGGCCACGACTTATTCAGATTCACAGAAGATTTCTATTTAAAAGTGCCTGGAACTTTGTTAGTTTTAAATTGAGCACATGGTAAGCAAATACACTTATCTACTATGTGCAAACATGAACTAAACCTTTTTTTTAGCGACCGAAATCTTTAGTGACAATTTGAAAAGTGATAGGTACCCTAAGAGACAAATGAAACGCTCCATGAAAACAACCTCGTTTTGGCCTTACTAAGAATTACTGACTGACAAACCTAATATGTGCAATCATATTTAATTCACTTTTAAACCAGCTTTTTTAAGCAATAAAAAGTAAGCTGAATATCCTTTCAGATGGCATCCTCAAATTGGAATTATATAGGTTTGCTTAGAAGAGATTAAACAATTTGGAAGATCGTTTGGTACATGCATCTCCCTAAGCCATCGCTAAGCGTATTGGTCACTACAAGTGTGGCAGCTGATGGGTATTTTACAGAAATTATAGAGTTGTTCCAAAATGAATAATTCACTTATGCCATGAAATGGCATGCTAGTAGAAATTCAAGAGCAGTAGTGTTTTGTGTGTGGTGCCTCCTTGGCCTAATTTATTGTGACCAGCAGGGGTGGTTCCTTCACTAAGGCGGAGGAGAATTGCCCCACTGCTTATAGCAGAAGGCAAATAAAACGCTAATAACAGAGCGTTATTATCATTTCATTTTTCATCTGATCCAGATTAGGGTGAGGCCGGGCTGGAAGGGGCTGGAGGGAGAAGTAGTTTGTGCACCAAAAGTCTGCATGTGTGTTTGGTTGGCAAACACACATGCACACTTTGGATTTCTCCCTCCAGCTGTATTGCACAGCAGGGAAGAGAAAGTGCACATGCCTTCACTCCCTCTGTGAGCGCCGAAGCAGGCCACTCACACCAATCACAACGCTGCTGTCATGCTGGTGACAGCAGCTTCGTGATTGGCTGAGGGTAGTCTGGGAGCCTGTGCACTTCTCAATAAGGAGGACGGAGGAGACAAACCCGTCTCCGGGGGAAACAGGTAAGTGGTTTTTTTTTCTTCATTTTATTTGTTTCTTATCCCCTACTGCCTCACCACCCCGATTCAGTGGCAGCCACCACTGGTGACCAAGCAATTAGAAATCTAAAAACCAAGATTAACCACCACAGAAGGTGGATATCACATAAACTCATGAACTCTTCCTTGGCAAGGAATTTCCTGGACGCCACTACACTGTGAATTATATTCATTGGCAAGTCTGGAGAAGGTGATGTTCAGGATATTCTTCACATACCTGAGCCCCAGTGTATAGAGCAAATGGGGCCAGATGTATGAAACTTCGATTCACAGAATGTGGCCACAAATTGTGCACCAACATTTTGTGAATGAAGCTATATAGTAATAGGTCGGTTCTCAAAATTTCAAAGTGTTGTGGGGTGCAATCCAACCGATCTCATCAATGTTCATAAAGTAGGTTGAAAATTGTAGCCCACTACCATTGGGTGCCATCATAGGGATGGAACATAAACATTTTAAAATACCCTCATTCACCACCCTTTAAAACGATACAAATTTAACAAAAAGACATGCTGACCTTTTTCATCATGTCTATGAATAATTTACTTAAATGAAAATCGATTATTCCATAAACACAGATACTCTGTTAACCATGCAGAGCAATTTCTAATCAATACAAATGACAGCAAATGAAACCTAACCAATAACCACCAGTATTGAAAACATTTCACAATTCTTCACCAGAGTTTTTCATTACCCAATAAATTTTTTCAAAAGCAAATATTCCTTTCATAAGTGTCCATGGTGTAAAACAGTGTCAAATAGTCCAATGTCAAGGGGTCAGTTCATTGCCATTGATAGCATACAAGTGCTCAAATGCCTTTGCCTACCTATTTCGATCTCTTAGGGTGCTAGTTACATTGGGGCCACATCCTTAAAAAATGCAAGCAAGTATTTATTCCATGTGTTTTAACGGGCGATTGTGTGTAAACTAATCAATTTTTAGTTATTAATTACATAACGTGAATCGCTTCACCTCATCCAGTGAGCGAGAGGGCTCTCTTGCACATACCTGGTTCTATCAAGGGATAATTGCTTTGAAAGTTGCAGCTGTGTTTGTTTTATATTGTTGATACCTTTATTCATCGGGAGACAGTCCCCACTCCTTTTGCATGTCAGTCACAGGGATGGTGGCCATAATGTCTGCAATTGCATTTACATGAAGTCATATTTTTTTCAATACAACCTTTTGTCCTTAAAGAAAGCTGTATTTAAACATGTATTGTTTTCTAACTTTGAGAGTATTCAGTGGACTACTGCCTACTCCCCAACAAACTTTTTCTCAAAGTGGAAGGGGTCCCAAGTGTATTTTCTTCCTTTTGTGATGAGCTTCCACCACATGCATTCCATCCATCACTTTTCTATATACTTCAGTATAATGCTGTAACTGGGACCAGGGTCCAATGCACACTATAGCATAAGAACCAAACTATACGTGGTTAGTGGGTTATCAAAAGTGCAATACTAGTTAAGGGTTGCTTGTGTTCCAATTCAGGGAATACCTGACCTGGCAGTTCAGGCTGGACTGTTCGCTTTGGAGCAGGGTCCAGATTGATTTACATATGTCTTGGTCCAAACCGAGTGGCTACGGTGTGCACAATAACAATGAAATGGGATGCAGTCCAGGTAATTACCAGTGGCTCAGATTAAATAATTCATTCAATCCAGCACTATTTAGTGTACTTCAGTGTGGCACACTAAGTGACACTGGTATGCCCTGAAGTGTGTCCTGTGCACACTGCCATTGAAACCAAGCAATACCTGGTTCATGCGCCATGATAAGGTGAAACTGGTTCCAGCTGCTTGTGTTCCTTTTCAAGGAGGACTTGGCCTGGCAGTTAGGGCTGAATTGTTCCTTTAGGAGCAGAGTCAAGACTGGTTTGCATATGGTTGGATCAATACTGAGGTGATGGTGTGCAAAATAACAATGGACTGTGATGTGGTCCCTAGTAATTACTCGTGGCTGAGATTAATTCAAGTATTCCATCTATCACTTTTTTGTATGCTTCAGTGAATCTGTCTCACTACTGCAAGTAAATTCTGCACTCTTAATATACATGCTACTGATTTCCCATCATCATGATTTATTTATTATTTGAGGAATTTGCCTCAACTACTAATTCATAACTAAACCATTTTAGGTCAATAAGATGAAATTGAAAGTGTGTTTTGTTTTCTAAAGTATTTAATACAAGCCTCTCCCAAGTTTATTCTCCCCCATTCTCCAAAGTAATGTATTTAATTTGTCTTAAAGGCATATGACACAGTGACTTGTAAATGTGTCCTTTTGTCCTGAAGATGACCCAACAGGCATTATTAGAATCAAAACTAGTCTAAGTAAACATGGAAGTGTTTATACATTTATAAAATTGACAAACTAGACAATTAGTTGGAATACAACTACCTATTTAAACCCTCTGTGTTTCATTGAACTATTTTGCATGCGTATTTTAATCACTGTACATATGCAAACAATCTTAAAGCACTTGTGAGATCGCCTTGAGCACAAACACAAACTATGACATAATTTGCCTAAATATCAGTTTGTTTGAAAGTTACTAAGAATTTTCTTCTAGAGGTATGTTGCCTGTACGGCAAACTATAAGTCTTATTATGCAAGTCAAGAAGTTACATATACCTGTAAATAATTGTGGGTTTAAATTTTGGGACATAAATTGGGCTGCATACTAATTTTTAATCAGAAGAAATGGCACACGAAATTAAGGTAAGTCTAAATTACTGATGTGTTTTTAAGAAACATGTTTCCAAATGTATTAGAATGTGTCAAGTGGCAAAGCACAGTAAGGGTGTAGTCCGACTAAAAGCTAAAAGTCCATGTACCTTTATCCTTTATTTATTTTGATACTTTTTTTGATGTACGAAACCTCTTTATGGTGGTGGAGACTGATGAGGAATGGCTCAGTGAATTTCAAGTTGAAACCTCTCTTCTTGATTCTACAAGGCATGGCGAGGCATGGTAAAGGTAGAATGCATGTTGCAGACTAGAGACTGTGGGTTGGTGTGTGGGGCCAACAGGGGCGGCTCCGGTCTGGGGAAAGTGGTGGGGTGGGGGCACAAAATAAATTATAAATAAAAAAATAATGGGAGCGCCGCACCTTGGTTCTCAGTCACAGCAGGCACAGGCTCCCAGCCTGCCCTGCAGCTAATCCTAATGCTGCTCTCATGCTGCTGGTAGCATTAAAGTAGCATTAGGATTGCCCAGAGTGCCCGGGCTTGGTGCTCCAAGGCAGACTGGGAGCCTCTGCCTGCTGTCTCTGACCCAGCAACACAGTGCCGGGTTGGAGAGAGCATAGTACACATTTGTGTTGGGCTGGCCCGAGACGGTTGGCCAAACACAAATGTACACTGAGGGGAGTGCACACCACTCCCCTCAGTGCTCGTCTTCCTCATGGCCCCGCCCCTTGAAAAATAAGAATGATAATAAACATTGTTTATTATCATTCTTATTTTTCAATGTCCAGCTGCTGCTGCTGGTGGGCGACGCTACTACTCCATATCGGAGGAGCGGCCTCTGGGGGCCAAACGGCATTTTATGCAATGGGCAAAAAAGAAAGTTAAGGGACGGAAAAGAAGACTATGTACTGGGGAAGGCTTATGAAATGGGCAATCAAAAATAAATGGAGAGGGAAGCAACAGTATCTAGCGAAAACCAACCACAATTATTACATGCTTTACAAATGCTGTGAGTACAGAAATCAAGAGTATGGACTAAAAATAATGAAAACGATGAAACTTAAGAAGGATTAGAATCATATGTGGTGATATTGACTTTAATCAGATAAGCCTGAACCATTTACATTGAAACAAAAGCATGGACCGCGCTTCATAAATGTGAGGTTACTTCACTTTGAAAGAGCTGTTTGTAGTGTAGTGATACAGTTAATATGTTTTGCAGAGTAGGTCATACCTGATTTGACCTTCTTCCCCAGTATTTGGGCAGTAACTGTAGCATGCATGTTTGCAAGGTAAGCTCTTGCTACTGGCATCTTCTGTGACCTGCAGGTCTTGTGTTGAAATAAGACTAAGGTACAGATTTACACAATAGCTCAAGAGGCGTTTCTTCAGTAACGTGTACATATTTCTAAAGTAGCACAAGCAGTACTTGTATTCCTGTCACACACCAGGATGTGTCTACTTTGTTCAGTCAATGATTCTATCCCCACCGACTTTATACCATCTCTTTAATTCAGATAAGGTCCAGCTAGGATAAAGCGCAACTCTCTCTCCCATCTTTTTTTGGCATACGTCCTATAACACTTGCTGTGTGTGAGTGTCATATCAGGAATAATGTGACTTTTTATCTTGGAGGAGGTATCTTCTCTGTGCTATCAACAAGGATATTTGTTATCTGCTCTGTCAGGCAAGGTTATTGATGCTCACCTCTGCTCTATAGTATATGATTTCTGTGCCAACTCCTTTGCTGGACTTTCTTTTGAAGTGGGTCAGGGCCTGATTTACAGTTCAGCAAACAGATTACTCCACCCCAAACATGATGAATATCCAATCCACTGTATTAAAAGTGCTGTTGGACATAATGCACTTGCAAGCCAGCCAATGGTACATCTGTCACATTTGTGATGGAGTAACCTGTCCCCTGAACTCTAAATCAGGCCCTCGGTTTTCAAAAGCTTTTTCTATAGCTTGCAAATGGATTCTGAGCTGAAGACTGAATTTAGAGCATCAGGGCACTGGATATTCTATTCTGAGGACATGCACCATGAATTCCCTATGGGATCCTTGATTAGTAAGCTGTATTTTTTATTTTCTGACTGTAGGTAGCATGCTATATTTCTTGTTTTCTGATTGTAGGTCTCTAACTGACCCACTTGTGAGAGGTATTTTATGCAGTTATCTTCACCCTATGCTGGAATAGGCCAAATGCCAATAAGTAGATTAAGCCCTCACTGGTAAATTATCTCTGTAGACGCATATCGTAGGTTCTAAACGTGGTGAGGATAACACTACCTTTCATCCTTCTGAAGTCAATTCATTGAGTATTATTGAGTCAGAAAATAATAACACCTTTTGAATAGATGGCTATACAATAGCAAACATGTAGTAGCAAATCATAAAATCATGTAGCAGCAGATCTTGCTTTTGATTTTGAATTGCAATGAGAGACAGTAAAAGGCTTTTAAGATGTTTCACATGGTCACCAATCATCACGTTCAATCCCAGTCTGGCTGCTTGAATTTGGACTCAGTACAGCATATCAATCTGTTTTTTGGAGAGGATGGCCAACCATAGTTTATGTTTCATTGATGTGTGGGTCTTGTTAGGTTCGCGTAACGGTTGGTTGCAGGAGAGACAGGAATGAGACTCAATTTGGTGTCCAGCAAAAAGCAATTGGGAAAGTCCTTAGGAATTGAATTACAATAGCATACTTCTGCAATTCATGCATTAATATTATTCAGGACAAATACAATTGCAAACAAGGTAAAATAAAGTCAGATGAACAATGTGTGTTTCTGCAGCAAAGTACTCAACTTGCCCTCATCAAACCAACAAAGGGATAAGCAAAATGAAGAAGGACACCAAGGTATAGGCAAATGACAAAGGCTTTAATCGTATTGGGCAAAAGATAATTTTGTCTACCTTCTCCCATCCATGAAGATGAGCCAAGTACTGGCTCAGTGGGCCTGTGCTGATATTTCTTTGCTAAACAAGTTAGACTGCCAGTGCAAACTAATTTTATCCAACCTTTCAAAGTTTAAAGCCAATCCATTCTCAAAGGCCGTCATTGTGCTATCTAGTTTCTGAGAGTTTAGTGTCTAGTGTCTTTAAAGAGACCGGTTTGACTGGCTCAGATGTGTTTTTTAAACAAGAGGCAGGACTTGTCCAGACAGGTAGTACACTAAGGGGGTCATTCTGACCTCGGCGGTAAAAGGCCCTTACTGCCGGTCAGAAGTCCGCCATTCTACCGCCGCGGCCGCGGTAAACCGCCACGGTCATTCTGACCACCAACTGTGAAACCGCCAAAAACCCGACATCCAAGGAAGGCCGCCTCATCAGCGGGCCGCGGAAAACTGGAGATGACCAAACCTCCACCGTCACGCCAACACAAACACGCCCATGCCATTCTGACCCACGAATCCACGCGGCGGTCTTTCAACCGCGGTATTCCATTGGCGGTACACACCGCCGCGCTCAAAATACACACACAGCTCCAAAACACAGCCACATTGGACAATTAAATACACACACCTGAGACACATACAAACAAAACTCCCACACATCCAATCAACTATAAAACACACACCCACATCACCCACAAACCCCCACTAGTTGGAAATCGGAGAGAAGGCGATAGAGATAGAGATAGAGAGAGCGAGCACAGCAATCGAAAACCCCAACACACACAGGAACCCAACTTCATCACCCACACCACAATTACGCACACATCACCACATATCACCACGCACATCACCACAAACACCACCCCACACCTCATCCACACCACCCCATGGCACCCCAAAGACACCCCAGGTTCTCGGACCAAGAACTCAGGGTCATGGTGGAGGAAATTATAAGGGTTGAGCCCCAGCTCTTCGGCACACAGGTGCAGCACACCACTATAGCAAGGAAGGCTGAGCTATGGCAAAGGATCGTAGACAGGGTCAACGCTGTGGGACAGCATCCCAGAAATCGGGAAGATATCAGAAAGCGATGGAACGACCTACGGGGGAAGGTGCGCTCGATGGTGTCGCGACACAACATCGCTGTGTAGAAGACTGGCGGCGGACCCCCACCCACTCCACCCCAATTCACAGCATCGGAGCAAGAGGTAGTAAACATCCTGCATCCTGATGGCCTCGCTGGAGTACACGGAGGAATGGACTCTGGTAAGTCAAATCTCAACTACTTCACCCCCCCCAACCACCAGCATGCCAACCCCCCCCTCACCCCCAATCTCAACCCCCCAGCACACAACCTCCCTGCCAATGTCTCACCAGCACAACCCACCCTAAACAACACAACACCAACCCCTGAATGCCAACACAAACCATAGACAGCCACCACCAAAGCATGACCATTGCACATACCCATACAACCCCCCCCCCCACCACCCTCACAACACCTCCCACAAGGGAATGCCAGCACTGGGGGACAAGGGCACTCAAAATGCACGACATGGCACACACAGAAACAATAACCATACTCCTTTACCCCTGCAGGGCCCGAACGCCAACACACCGCCACGGAGGGTCCAGATTTGTCCATCCCACCCCCAGAACAGGACCCCAGCGAGGACAGCAGCTCTGTCGACCTAGAACCTGATGACCAGCCCGGACCATCGGGGACCTCTGGACAGTCGGTTCCCCACACACAGACACAGGCCACAGCAGACCCAACCCCCTCTGGGAACACCAGCACAGCTCCCACCCAGCGGGCCCATGCCTCTGTCTCCAGGACGCGTCAAGCAGCGGTGTGTCCGCCACTACAGGGCACCCAGGCTGACCCAACACCCCAACAATAACAGGGACCTGGGGGCAGTGGTAGTGGGCACACCGTCCAGGGGACAGAGGCCCGGGGAAACAGGGCAACTGGGAGGGCTGCTGTGCGACAGGGGGGGGAGGACAGGCCCAGGGAACCCACTCTCCAAGAGGCCCTCACCACCATCATGGGAGCGTACCATCACTCCCAGGAGACGATGGCGACGGTACTGGCCAGGTTCACCGAGATCCAGGCACAGCAGGAGGAACGGTACATGGGGTTCAGCAATAAACTCAGGAACATCGCTACCGCTATGGGGACCATAGTCCAGGCCCTCAACCGGATAGAAACCACATTGCGGGACTATGTGGCACCACAAAGGGCCCCTGTCACTAGCCAGGAACAGCCTACCACCTCCGCCGGCGCTAGTGGTCAGGAGGCCCCCACAGAACGACGGCACACCAGAACCCCACCTCCTGCTGAAGAACAACCACCCCGCAAGAGGAACCTGAGATCTCACAGGAAGACAGAGTAGGATGCCAAGACCCCCGCCAGCATAAGATACCCCCTGATGTCATCCCACTGTCCCACAGTGTCACCCTGTCCAACCTTGAACTGCCCCTGCTCCATCCTTCCACAGGCATATGGAAAATGCACCTGTGAAACTGAGAACTGGGCTCTGCCATGGACATAACTCCACCCTCACCCATCACCGTTTTAATATCATGTACCAATATCTAGCACTAAAAATAAATCACTCATTGCACTGAAATCATTCAGGAGTCAGCCTGTATTATTTACAAATGTATAACACATTACTGATCAATAATGTTCTGTTATTTTTGTGATGACAACATACCGATGTCAATAAGCATTAGTCCATGGGCTAACCAAGCAGAAGTCACGCAGTGGGTCATACAGCACTGAAAAGGGAAGGGAAAATCAAACATCAGTTTAAAAGAACTGGGGGGAAATACACAAAGTAAAGATGCAGGGGGCTTTTAGTAAATGTTAAATGGCGTGGGTGATTCTTACCTGTGTGCTACTGAAAATACTGTTGGATAACTCTGTCCCTGTTGTCTGTGTCGTCCTCTTCGTCTTCCTCCTCTTCACTCTCCGCAGGCTCCACAGCTGCTTCAACACCACCATCTGGACCATCCTCCTGCAGGAAAGGCACCTGACATCGCAATGCCAGATTGTGAAGCATACAGCAGGCCACGATGATCTGGCACACCTTCTTTGGTGAGTACATCAGGGATCCCCCTGTCATATGCAGGCACCTAAACCTGGCCTTCATGAGGCCAAAGGTTCTTTCTATGATCCTCCTAGTTCGCCCATGGGCCTCATTGTACCGTTCCTCTGCCCTGGTCCGGGGATTCCTCACTGGGGTCAATAGCCAAGGCAGGTTGGGGTAACCAGAGTCACCAATTAGCCACACACGTTGTCTCTGTAGCTGTTCCATCACATAAGGGATGCTGCTATTACGCATCACATACGCGTCATGCACTGACCCAGGGAACTTGGCATTCACATGGGAGATGTACTGGTCAGCCAAACAGACCACCTGGACGTTCATAGAATGGTAACTTTTCCTGTTTCTGTACACCTGCTCATCGTCTTTTGGGGGTACTAAAGCCACATGGGTCCTATCAATGGCACCAATTATGTTGGGGATATGTCCAAGGGCATAAAAATCACCCTTCACAGTGGCCAAATCAACCTCCTCAGGGAATACAATGTAGCTCCGCATGTGTTTCGTCAGGGCAGACAACACTCTAGACAAATTTTTTGAAAACATAGGCTGAGACATTCCAGATGACATGGCCACTGTTGTCTGGAATGAGCCACTTGCCAAAAAATGGATGACTGACAGAACCTGCACTAGAGGGGGAATTCCTGTGGGTTGGCGGATGGGGGACATCAGGGCTGGCTCCAGCTGGGCACACAGTTCATGTATAGTGGCTCGGTCAAGTCGGTATCGTAGTATGATATGGCGTTCTTCCATTGTCGACAGGTCCACTAGCGGTCGGTACACGCAAGGATTCATCCTTCTCCTCGCAAGTCCCAGCGGACGGTGCCTAGGAAGGACGACATGGAGCACAGAGTCAAGCAAATCACAGGTACGTTCACCACAGCATGCCTAGCACACGATTATCTATGTATTGAAAGGCGTGTATGTGTGGCAATGCAAGGCCTAGGCCTGTGTGACGCAGTACAAATTATGCCATGTGGGCCCTTGAAATGGCGGCTGCCTGACCTGTGAAGTGGGACAATGGGATGTGAGGTAAATGCGCTGGCGTGGCACACCGTGGCGGTAGGCGGTCGAAGACCGCTATACGAAGCCGCATTGGTTAACATTGAAGCCTATGGGTTTCAGGAGCCAATGACGAGGTGCGCCGGCGGTCGCGGTACGCACCGCCGCGGTACGCACTGCCGCGGGCATGACCGCCATTTTCTATCTGCTTAATCACTCGAGACCTGATCATCCACAGGAGAGGACCTATACTGCAAGTGCTGCTGTGACCTCGGTCTGGAAGTGACAATGGCTGCTGCGACTGGGGAAAGGGCCCCTGCCTTCACGTCTGAGGAGTTGGAGAAACTTGTGGATGGGGTCCTCCCCCAGAATGCGTTACTCTACGGTCCTCCAGACCAACAGGTAAGTACACTGGGTGCACATTGAATGGGCTATGCCTGTGTGGAGTGGGGTGGATGTAAGTTGGTGGGTTGGGGGGCGAATGAGGAGTGCAACGCACGACAGATGAGAGCATGTGCCATATGGCAAGGTTGGGGAGGGGGGGCCAATCACATCTAACATGCAGAAAATTGATGAATTTTTCCTTCCCACCGTGTACATGTCAAATAGGTCAGCGCCCATCAGAAAGTGGACATTTGACGTGCCATCGCCAAGGAAGTCCGGGCCCTGGGGGTCCACGTCAGACGGGGCACCCACTGCCGCAAGAGGTGGGAGGACATCTGCCGCGGGACCAGGAAGACCGCCGAGTCACTGCTGGGGATGGCCTCCCAACCTAGGAGGGGTGCCAGTCGTACCCTGACCCCCCTGATGTCCCGGATCCTGGCGGTGGCCTACCCTGATTTGGATGGGCGCTTGAGGACATCACAGCAGACACAAGGGGGTGAGTATCAGCACATTCTGCTATCTTTCTGCGCAGTGGAGGCGTCTGGGTGGGGGAGGAGGGTTGTGGGTGACATTAGGCCAGGGCGCTTTCTGTAGTGTAGTCCTCTCCTTTAGGCATGGCCCTGTGCTCCCGGCCCCCACCTCTGTAGGGTGACAAGTACAGCTATCGATGGTCCAGCATCACACATGTGCGCGTTTGTCGTCTCTAGACATGTTGTCCTAGTCAGAAGTACTGAGTAGTGTACCCCGAATGCGCGGCTTAGTGCATGAGGCTCCTGTGTCTGTCCTCTCCGCCAACGGTGTTGACATTGCATGCAGTCAACCTGGTCTTCGTTTTTCTCCCCCCACCCTTCTTCTTCATCTTCTTGTGCATGTGTGCATTAGCATCATCAGGCGGAGGAGAATTGGCATCGGAGCACGAGGGAGCTGCAAGTCACAAGGCCCCGGTGGGCCCAGGAACAGACACCGAGGGCACCAGTGATCCGGAGGGTGAGGGGAGCACCACAACGGGGACCGGTGGTGACACCAGCGACACCGACACGTCCTCGGATGGGAGCTCCCTAGCGGTGACGGCAACATCCGGGCCCCCCGCCTCTACAGGTACAGCCGCCACCCAGCGCACCAGCCCCGCCCTCCCAGCAGCCCCTCAGCCTACGCTCCCTGCCCGCTCGCCCAGGAAGGCGGGCGTCTCCTTCGCCCCAGGCACCTCAGCCCCTGCCCCTGTCACCCCTGCTGCCCTCAGTGAGGAGGTCATTGACCTCCTTCAGACCATCATTGTTGGGCAGACTACCCTTTTGAATGCCATCCAGGGGGTAGAAAGGGAGGTGCATCGGAGCAATGCCTACCTGGAGGGCATTCATTCAGGTCAGGCTGCCCATCAACGATCGTTCAATGCTCTGGCCTCAGCACTGACGGCAGCCATTGTCCCTGTTTCCAGCCTCCCTCTTCTGACTGCCTCCACCCTGTCTCTGTCTCCTGTTCCTCAGCCTATCCCATCCACACCATCAGACCAGCCTGCACACACCTCAACACCCAAGGGCAGCTCATCCAGACACAAGCACCACAGAACCCACAAGCATTCACCCAAGCAACACCCAGATGCAGACATTCCAACAGTCACTACCACCTCTGTGTCCCCCTCCTCCTCATCTCCCTCCTCCCTCCCTGTGACGTCTACACTCACACCTGCATGCACACCACCATCAGCCAGTGCTTCCATCACCAGCACACCCTCCAGTACAGTCCGCACACGTGCAGTCACCACCCCCACTACCATTTACACGTCCCCTGTGTCCTCTCCCACTGTGTCTGTCACCCCCTCTTCCAAGACACACAAACGCAGGCAGACACCCACCCAACAGCCATCCACCTCACGACAGCCTCCAGCACAAGCACCTGCACCCAAAGACAGCACACCTGACTCTCCTACAACCACATCCTCTTCCTCCACTCCCATCACCACTACTCCTACCCTTTACCTTGGTCCTAAAAAACTTTTCCTCGCTAATCTTAACCTCTTTCCCTCCCCTGACCCACCCCCTCCATCTGCAAAGAGTCCCAAGAGCACCTCAGCCACCACCAGCCCAGCTTCGAGTGTCACTGTGGTGCATGGGTTCTGGAGTCCACCCTTTGCCAGCAGTGACACTTCAATCAGCAGCAAGGGGACAGCCAGCCCCCCCCAGGCAAGAGGACCAGGAAACTAAAGGGCCGCCGTGAGAGGACTGACACGGCTGCCCCCAAGGAGCAAAGTTCGCTCACTTCACCAGCCACAACATCTAGGGGAGGCAAGGGCCCGAGAGCCCCATCTAAGGAGCGAAAGGGCAGCAGGGCGGAGAAGTCAGCCAGCAGGAGCGCGGAGCAGGAGGGCCCCACAAGCCCCATCCCGGGTGTTAGGGAGGACACCAAAGGGTCCAGCAACAGCACGGTCGGAGGGCGACTGAGCAGGGAGTCCAGGCCAGGTCTGGCTCCCTTGACTTACTGGACGAGCACCGCTGAAGAGGGCCCCGCCATGCAGAAGAGCACCGCTGAACAGGGCCCCGCCGTGCAGAAGAGCACCGCTGAACAGGGCCCCGCCGTGCAGAAGAGCACCGCTGAAGAGCGCCCCGCCGTGCAGAAGAGCACCGCTGAACAGGGCCCCGCCGTGCAGAAGAGCACCGCTGAAGAGGGCCCCGCCGTGCAGAAGAGCACCGCTGAACAGGGCCCCGCCGTGCAGAAGAGCACCGCTGAACAGGGCCCCGCCGTGCAGAAGAGCACCGCTGAACAGGGCCCCGCCGTGCAGAAGAGCACCGCTGAACAGGGCCCCGCCGTGCAGAAGAGCACCGCTGAAGAGGGCCCCGCCGTGCAGAAGAGCACCGCTGAAGAGGGCCCCGCCGTGCAGAAGAGCACCGCTGAACAGGGCCCCGCCGTGCAGAAGAGCACCGCTGAAGAGGGCCCCGCCGTGCAGAAGAGCACCGCTGAAGAGGGCCCCGCCGTGCAGAGGAGCACCGCTGAAGAGGGCCCCGCCGTGCAGAAGAGCACCGCTGAATAGGGCCACGCTGTGCAGAAGAGCACCGCTGAACAGGGCCCCGCCGTGCAGAAGAGCACCGCTGAACAGGGCCCCACCGTGCAGAAGAGCACCGCTGAACAGGGCCCTTCCTGTCAAGCACCGCTCCGCTGGGCCCCGCCGTCTCAAGCACCGCTCCGCTGGGCCCTTCCTGTCAAGCACTGCTCCGCTGGGCACCGCCGTCTCAAGCACCGCTCCGCTGGGCCCTTCCTGTCAAGCACCGCTCCGCTGGGCCCTTCCTGTCAAGCACCGCTCCGCCCCGCCGTCTCAAGCACCGCTCCGCTGGGCCCCGCCGTCTCAAGCACCGCTCCGCTGGGCCCTTCCTGTCAAGCACCGCTCCGCTGGGCCCCGCCATCTCAAGCACCGCTCCGCTGGGCACCGCCGTCTCAAGCACCGCTCCGCTGGGCCCTTCCTGTCAAGCACCGCTCCGCTGGGCCCCGCCGTCTCAAGCACCGCTCCGCTGGGCCCTTCCTGTCAAGCACCGCTCCGCTGGGCCCCGCCGTCTCAAGCACCGCTCCGCTGGGCCCTTCCTGCATGCACTGTTAACGGTTCACTGTGCCCACCATGCCTCCTCCTTGACCAGTGGAGACTGTAATCCACCTGATGGACTGTGGCTTTGCACTCCCCAGGATGGAACAGTGGGCAACCCACCTACTGTATAGACTTGAGAGACTGTGGCTTTGCACTCCCCAGGATGGCACAGTGGGCAACCCACCAACTGTAGATACTTGAGAGACTGTGGCTTTGCACTCCCCAGGATGGCACAGTGGGCAACCCACCTACTGTAGAGACTTGAGAGACTGTGGCTTTGCACTCCCCAGGATGGCACAGTAGGCATGGTGGCCCCTTCGTGGATCTGGCGTCGTGGACTCATGTGGATGTGGTGCCCCCCCCTTCCCTTCCCCCTGAGGTGCCTGTAGTTTTTTCATCAGATGCCCCTGCAGTGTTCTCTCCAAAGGACTCAGGTCTCCTGTGTGGGCTTTGCCCTTGTGTTGTTACACTTTGGCCCACGGACACTTCGATTTTCTTTTGATGTGCAGGACTAATTGCCTCGGTTATCCATTGCAATGTATATAGAATTATTTTGATATTGATTTTTTGGCTAGTTGACCAATACTTTTCAGAGCCTATTTTGTACATAAATTTTTATTCACAATTTAATTATGTCTTTGCATTTTTCAGGGGGGTTTGGGTGGTGTCACTGTGACTTGTTGCTCTGCATTGGTGTGTACATAGTTTGGGGGGGTGGGGGTCGCATATGTGTGTGCCGTAAGCTTTCCTCCTCCCCCTCCCGTGTGTCGTAGGTGCAGTACTCACCGTTGTCGTCTGCGCCGGCGTTCGTACTCGTGGTAGATGAGCAGGTAGACGAGAGCAGGTAGGATGTTTAATTCGGGTTCCATGCTGTCCTCCTTCCTCGTGGAGTGCGTAGAGGTGAGCGTTTTCCCGTTCGTAGTCTGTTTCCGCCGTGTTTTTATCGGCGGGGCTCCCGCCCCGGAAAAGGTGGCGGATTGGTGAGTTATGATACTGTGGGCGGTACATTGTCTGCCGCCTGTCTGTTGGCGGTGACCGCCGCGCTGTTTGTCTGTACCGCCGTGGCGGTCGGAGTGTTAAAGTGGCGGTCTCTGTTGGCGGTTCTCGCCAGGGTCAGAATTCCATTTTTTGGACCGCCAGGCTGGCGGGTTGGCCGCCGCTTTATCACCGACCGCCAGGGTTAGAATCACCCCCTAAGCATTTACTCCCTTTTGCCTATGAAAAGCTTGATTTGTTAAATCAAAATATGCTGGTTAGAAAGTGAAGAATTCTTTTTATGGAGTATGTTTGTAAAACAGCAGGATTTTGATGCTTAATTTTTGCCTTCTAGTTCACTCATCTAAGAGGATTTTACTGCCATAGCAATTATATTTTCCACTATACCAACTCAAAGAAGACTTACTCTGTTTCAACAGCAGGCTAGTCTTTTTTGAAAAAAGTGCTATTTCTGATCATGGTCAAAAAGGCAAAGACAGAAATTGAAGTGAAAGCATGGGCCCAATATAACCTGAAAACTATTCAGGCCATTTTCAAAGTAAAAGTAATAATGGCAAAAGCAGACACCACCAGGGCATTTGTATGTTTTATTGGTAGGAAATGTTATGTGGAGAGGGAGAGCAAGAAATGTACAGTAATACAAGTATAAACAATCCAGGAGTGGCCGTTCCTCAAAGTGATATGAGCATAGCCCATCCAAATTCTAGCAATGCATGTGTGGTTTTACTTCCCTCATGCTGAAGGAGGTAGTGCCACACAAATCCGGACCACAGAGTGGAAACGAATATCCAGATAAATTGTGCATCTTTTATGGACTGATTTTCCTATGTCGAAGGCACTTTAGACTGGCACCACAGCTTACTCTACAACAGAGCAATGTACACTTGCATCCTTAACTCAAGCCAGTCCAATTAATTTGTTTAGTCAGCAATGAAATGTGATTTTCACACTTACCTTTCCTTCACTAAAATGTTTATAGAATGTGACTGACAGGAGAGAGCAATCAACATGGTCAGTCCTCACACAGTAAATGGCAATTGCAGGTCCAACATAGTATGAGTGTAGGGCTTGCAATAAGGCCCCTTAGAATTCTGTTTTCTGTTCTTCATGGTGATTGAGCATGCTACAAACGTTGTGCTGTCTTCACAATATTTATATTAATTGAATTGCAAAAGGTAGCTTCAGTATTATTGAACTTTGCTGTAGGTGGAGAAGATGGGTAGGTGAAGGATGAAGCCTAAAGTATACTGGCCATTTCTCATGTCACTTTCATCTGGTACAATCTCTAGACTATGCAACTTAACTCTGGCATAAGGTTGGCTGGAAGGATAATTATAACCCGTGTTCCATTCTTGGACTATTGCCCTCCTTTCTTACATGGAGTGTAAGCCTCTGAGGTGCCCAATTGGCAAAAATTAACCAAGCACTTGCGGAGTGGACCGGTACTTACATTATTCTAATCACCAATTCAGACTACTAGATCCAAGGTAAGACTCTTTGAAAGTTCAAAGCCTTATCCAGTCCTGAAAGAGCATTTCTTTGCTATCATTTTTATGACAGCTCATTACTCAGTGTTTTCAAAGAGGCCAGATTTGACTCGCTCAAGTGTGATTTGGATTAGCCTCAGTGTGGTGTGGAGGCTCGGTCGGTTATTTTTATCATGCGTTACGGCCAAGACAGAGGAAATGGGGGGATGGGAGAGTTTCACTCAGAAAGCAGAAACTACTGTAAAATAAATCACATGGACAGGCGACCTTCCCCAACCATCAGGTAGACAGGATTGAGAGAGGCAATCAGGAAGTATGGGCATGCAGGCTTGGATTTCTGAAATGGACATTATAAATTAGCACAACTAATACCACTATTCTGTGCAGCATACATGTGCGGTCAATTAACCATTCAATGGATCTTTCATACATAGCCTAAATATGATGAGGACTAAGGATTTATGGGCCAGATTTACAAAGCTCTGGTGCCTCCTAGCACCAAACAAGCATCATTTTCTTACACTAATGTGGCAAGAAAGGAGGCCATTCTCCTGGGCTATAGTTACAAAGTTGTGCAATGCTAGCAGTGCATCACATTCTAACCCCCTGTGCCACATTATGCCTGTGCCAGGCATAATATATGCAAGGGGGATGTTCCTCCACAGGGAGGCTCGTAAAAATGGCATAGGGAAATTGACAACATTTCACGGGCCATTTTTAGCGTCATTTTTAACGTCTGTTCAGAGCATTACTTTCAATTTCAATTGGCCTCCTTTTACTTTGCAGGATTAGCTCCACATTTTATGGAGCTAATCCTGCAAAGTACTACAGTTGCATCATAAATTCTGATGCTATTGTTCCTACGTGATCCATGGCGCATTGTATTGTAGGTAAGGTGCATACATGGTGTTGTTGGGGGAGTGCAGGGGGACACAAAAAAGTGGCGCATCACAACTGACGCACCACTTTCTTGTAAATTTGACTCTAAGTTGCAGGAAAATAATGAACTTTTTAAATAGGAGAGTTAGTTGGTTGTTTCTCCACACAGGCACAGGTAACAAAGCCTGTACTCCTGATTATAAGCATGCTGCCACCACTGTCAGTCATCATGTAGAATTACTTTACAGTGCACTAGTCACTCTTAATCAGAAGAGGTACAGCGTGGCTATTATCCAACATCAGATCGGAATTCTAATGTAGAAAAATATGTAAAACAAAGGTAGCACTTCCAATGAGCTTGTTGATTGTCATACTAATTTTTTAGCATGGCAGCCTATCTTTCCATAAGTAAGTGGAGAACTTTGTTGTAACATTGTCTCCATTGAGGCCTTTCCCCCTATCAGGTAAACCTATCTCTGAAGGGTCTATGTGAAGCCTGAGTGATGAGCAATGTGTGCTACTGGAGTCCATTACAAGCTTCATTCCTCTTTACCCCAACTGTTGCCCATAAATCTCCCTTTCAACATGGTAATTTTGGTTGGATGTATTACTGGTTGACTACATGTTGCATATCTGTGTTTTTTAAGATGTCATAAATGCAAGTGAATGCAGTAAATGCAAGTGAGACTTTCATTTCCACAATTACTCACAAAGTCTACTTCCCTGAATGTCCTTCTCCCATGGAGAACACAAAAGAGTAGGGACATCCTCGAAAATCTAATACACTGACCAATATTATTGAGATTAAGCTGAAATAAGTGGAATATTACTATGGAATAAATGCACTTGCCAATTAATAAAGACACCCTAGCACCCATGTGGACACTCAAAATACAGATTGAATATTTAATTTCCCTCACTATCTAGACATGCAACAAATCATCTATGAAAGGAAGTCTTGGTTCAAATTCCCTAACAGACCTCTCTCCTTCAGAAGAGTGCAAAATACTAATGCTCTATAGACTTTGAACATTTCAAACCATACAAGTGTCCATACACGAGAGAGCATTTCATTAGTGATTATTTTTGTAAAGGAGCGTCAATCTCTTAAAAGCCTGAAGATGTAGGGATAGCCCAAAGATAACACTGACACCTTGCCTATGATCAAACATTCACTTAAACTATTGGATCTTTAAGATGACATCCATAAAATGTTGTAAGTGAAAAGGGGTCAAGAAGTGTAACCAACTAAAATTGGGATTTGTAAACCTTCTTCAGAGGCTTTTAATATCTTCAACTTCCACACTGCTTCTGAGGTGGATTTAACAGAGAAAAGAAACTCTTAAAGACTACGGCCCTCATTACAACCTTGGCGGTCGATGTTAAAGCGGCGGTAATACAACCAACAGGCCTGCGGTAAAAAAAAATGGGATCACGACCATGGCAGAAACCACCATCATAGACAGCCACTTTAACACTCCGACCGCCACGGCGGTAGCAACAAACACCGCGGCGGTCACCGCCAATACGCAGGCAGAAGACAATGTACCACCCACCCTATCACAGCCCGCCAATCCGCCAGCTTTTCCGGGGCGGTATCAATGCCATCAAAAGCATGGCAGAACAGTGTTCTGAAGGGAAACGACTCACCTTTCAACACTCAACAAAGAACCAGGACGCCATGGAGCCCAAACTACAGGTCCAGTCGATGCTGGTGTATCTGCTAATACACCAGGAACACCAAAGACGGCAGTGGCGATGACCATGGTGAGTACTGCACCTAGCACACAGCGGCGGGGGGAGGAAAAAGAGAGTGACACACACACGCAACACCCCCATCCCCACCCTCACCCACAACACCATACACACAAACACATGCATCAACAGTACATTTACACCCCGTAATCCCCCTGGAAGAACGCAAGGACAAAAGGAATTGAGTGCAAATAGTGATATTTAGAAATATGCAGAAAAAGTTAACGATTGGAAAAAACAATATAGACAAATATTTACAATATGTACACAAGGCCGTACACTGTCCTTTGCAAATGTTTATGGCCCATTGGGCAAACAAATCATAGGTGAAGCCCACACTTGACTCCTGCCTCAAAACGGAGAGAACACTGCACGGGCATCAGGTTGAAAACACACAGGCACCTCAGGGGGGAGGGGGGGCACCTCAGCCGGAAGATGGTACTATGCCACTGCTCCACGAGGGGGCAACATGCCCACAGCGATGTCCTGGGTAGTGCAAAGCCACAGTCTCTCAAGTGGGTGGTTTGGCCACTGCTTGGTCCTGGGGAGTGCCAAGCCACAGTCTCTCCAGTGGACGCCTTCTTCCACTGGTTCTGGAGGGGACCTTGTGCCCAGTGTGCTTCATCCTGCCAAGGAGGGGGTGAGTGGATGTCTTCCTCCACTGGTTCTGGAGGGGGCCTTGTGCCCAGTCTTCATCCTGCCAAGGAAAGTGATAGTGGATGCATATCTCCACTGGTTCTGGAGGGGGCTTTGTGCCCAGTCTGCTTCATCCTGCAAAGGAGGGGGTCAGTGGAGGCCTTCTTCCACTGGTTCTGGAGGGGGCCTTGTGCCCAGCCTGCTTCATCCTGCCAAGGAAAGTGATAGTGGATGCATATATCCACTGGTTCTGGAGGGGGCCTTGTGCCCAGTGATGCTGCACCTGGGGTGTGGCAGTTCCCATTCCTTCACATGTGTGTCTGAGGCACGAGATGGGCAGGGAACAGGTAGCATGATACTCCCTGGAGGCAGAGCCAGGCCACATCCTGCAGCAACTAAGGCTGCAAACTGCTGGTAGTGCCGGTGCTGGTGGTGGTGCTTCAAGTTGTGGGGGGAGGGTCCAGGCCACCTCCTGCATCCCTGGACGGCTGCCCACTGGGGATGCTGCTGATGACAGATGTAGTGGCAGCGGCTGGGCATGTGGTGGTGCAGATGGTGGTGCAGGTGGCGGTGCTTGCGGCGGTGTCTGCGAGGGAGATGCTGCAGGTGCTGGCAGTGGTACAGGTGCTGGTAGTGGTGGAGGGAGACACCAGGCCGTCTCCTGCAGCCTTGGATGGCTGCCTACTGGGGATGATGCTGTTGAAAGTTGTTGTGGCAGCGGAGGTGCAGGGGGCAGGGCAGATGGCGGTGCCTGCGGCGGTGCTTTCCGCGGTACAGGTTGTGGGGCTATCGGTACTGATGGTGGGCACCTGTCCCTCACCTGGAGACTCCGAAGCCTGAAGTGCCTTGCCTTGGGTTTTCTTCCCCTTCCCCACCTTGGCAGACGCTGCTGGGACCTTGGCACTGGCAGATGCAGTTTTGGAGGAGGCCTTGCTGGGTGGTTCGTGCTTCTTGGCCATGCTGCATGCTGGCAACCTTCCTCAACTTGGCAGGTGGTGGAATGGGTTGGTACTTTGCAGGGGTTGGTGGCACACTGGCAGCCCTGATGGGTGCCCCCTTTGATCCCCTGGGACTTGCAGGTACCACAGCGGACGCCGACTTGGTGGCTGAGGTGCTGGCCTAGGATCTTGACACCCTGGCCAGAGCGGAAGGACGGGGTGGGGTAGGCGTAGGGAAGAGGTCAAAGTTTGCAAGGAAAAGTCTTTTTGACACACTGGGACGGGAAGATGGAGAGGGTTTGGGAGTGGAGGAAGTGGGAGTGGTTGGAGAAGGTGCACATCTGCTGGGTTTGGGTGAAGGTACATGGGCTGGATACTGTTGTGAGGTGGATGGCTGTTGGGTGGGTGGGTGCTTGCGTTTGTGTACTTTGGGAGGAGGGGTCACAGACACATTGGGAGAGGACACAGGGGACATGTGTATGGTTGTGGGGGTGGTGACTGCTCGTGACGGGTGTGTTGTGATGGGCGTGATGGTGATGGACGTAGTGGATGAGGATGTAGTTCATGCAGGTGTGAGTGGAGATGCTACTGGGAGGGGGTGAACGACGAGGAGGAGGGGTACACAGTGGAGGCAATGAATGTTGGTGTGTCTGCATGGGGATGGTGCTTGTGTGAGTGCCTGTGTGATGAAGTGTGGTGTTTGTGTTTGCCTGAGCCACTTCTGTGTGTTGATTTGGGTGATTGTTGGTCTGAAGGTGTGCTTGGGATAGGCTGGGGTTGAGGGGATTGGGACTGGGTAGAGGAAGTTGGAGGGGGGAGACTGGACACAGGGACAATGGCTGCCATGAGTGCTGAGGACAGAGCCTGAAAAACTCTCAGTTGGGCCACCAGACCAGAATGAAGGCCCTCCAGGTATGCATTTGTTTTTTACAAATGCCTCTCAACACCCTGGATGGCATTCAGACTGGTTGACTGCCCAACAGTGAGGGATCTCAGGAGGTCAATAACCTCCTTACTGAGGGCTATAGGGCTGACTGGGGCAGGGCATGAAGTGCCTGGGGTGAAGGAGATGCCCACCCTCCTGGGTGAGCGTGCACGGCAAACATGCTGAGGGGCTGCTGGGAGGGCAGTGCTGGTAGGGGCGGTGGTAGTTGTACCTGTTGTTGGGGCAGGCACAGAGGTGTCCGCCACTGCCAGGGAGCTTCCATCGGAGGAAGAGTCGTTGTCTGTAGTGTCCCCTCCTGTCCCTGTCGTGGTGTTCCACTCGCCCTCTGTCTCACTGGTGCCTTCACCCTCGGTGGATTCGGCCTCCAGGACCATGTGGGATGCAGCTCCCTCCGTCGCAGGTGCCTCTGCTCCTCCGCCAGATGATGCTAATGCACACAAAGGCAGGGTGACACAACAAAAAGGGGGGGAGAGACAGAGGATACACTTTGTCAATGCCAGCAACAACACTACCGTTGGCGTACACAACACACAGGGAGCTGCCCTATGCACTAGGCCATGAACAATCAGTCACTAAGGTAATCACAAGCCCATGGGGTACAATGCCTAACGCCAGCATCTGCATACCTGACACCCATAGGACCCTGCTCAGAGCCTGCACACAAGGGACCTACCCTGCCATGATCGCCCTGGCCTAGGGGCACCCACAGCCCACATCCCCCACACAGCTAGCTCTTAAAGCGCGCAAAGTCAGGATTCAGAATCTGTACTCACCCCCTTGTGGTTGCTGTGATGCCCTCAAGCGCCCATCCAACTCCAGATAGGCCACCGCCAGGATGCGGAACATCAGGGGGGTCATGGTGCGAAGGGCACCCCTTCCACGTTGGGAGGCCAGCCCCAGCTGGGCCTCCGCCATTCTCTTGGTCCAGTGGCGCAGGTCCTCCCATCTCTTGCGGCAGTGAGTGCTCCGTCTGTGATAGACCCCCAGGGTCCGCACCTCCTTGGCAATGGCACGCCAAATACCCTTTTTCTGGTGGGCGCTGACTTAGAGGGAAAAGACACCAGAAAAGGAAATTACTCACCATCTGGACTGGCATACTCAATGCCCCCCAGTTCCCACCCATGCCCTGACGCACTTACACTGACCACCTCTCATGCAGCACTCAGGCCAGGATGCCTCAGCACCCCCCAACATGTGGCTTACATCCACACCACTCCAAACATGCATTGCCCACACATCATGCTCACAGTGTACTCACTTGTTTGTCTGGAGGACCTTAGAGTAATGTGTACTGGGGTACGACCCCATCCACCAGTTTCTCCAACTCCTCCGCAGCGAGGGCAGGGGCCCTTTCCCAAGAAACTCTAGCCATTGTCGCTTCCATACTCCTGTCACAGCAGCACTTGCAGTGTAGGTCCTCTCCTGTTGACGGTCAGGTAGCAAGTGATTGAATCATTAGAAAATGGCAGTGACGTCCACGGCGGTGTGTACCATCACTGGCGGCGTACATCGCCATTGGCTCCTGGAACCCATGGGGCCCAATTATAACCAATGCAAAGTTGCGTGGCGGTCATCGACCGCGACGGAGCACAACAGCAGCACACTTACCTCATTTCCACTTGTCCCTCCTCACAGGTTAGGCAGCTGCCATTTCAGGGGGGCACATGGCATGGCACCTAACTGCGTCACAGCAGACATTGGCCCATCAACTGAGACTCAACTTCACATACTGCTTCTGTGACCTAAATTCAGCAACAGTTGTGCATTCTATGTGGAAATATGACCTTCTGCTGACGGTTCTCCTCCATAGGCTACAACCGCTGAGGCAGATGATGAGATGGGGGCATCCTCCAGTGTGCAGACCCCTGGTTGACCTGTCAACAATGGAGGACAGACACATTATCATCACATACACACTTGATCGTGCCACAGTCCAAGAACTGTGTGACCAATTGGAGCCAGACCTGATGTCAGCTATCTGCCAGCCCACAGGCATGTCCCCTCTGGTGCAGGTTCTGTCAGTGCTGCATTTCCTGGCAAGTGGTTCCTTTCAAACTACAGTGGCCATGGTATCAGGAATGTCTCAGCCAATGTTCTCCAATGTGTTGTCCAGAGTGTCGTCTGCCCTGCTGAAACACATGCGCAACTACATCGTGTTCCCCCAGGTGGATGATTTGGCCACACTGAAAGCTGACTTCTATGCCCTGGGACATATCCCCAACATCATTGATGCCATTGATGGTACACATGTGGCATTTGTTCCCCCCGGAGAAATTACAGGTTTACAGGAATAGGAAAAACTATCACTCGATGAATGTGCAGATGGTGTGTTTCGCGGACCAGTACATCTCCCATGTGAACGCCAAATATCCTGGCTCTGTGCACGACGTCTATATCTTGAGGAATAGCAGCATCCCTTATGTGATGGGTCAACTCCAGAGGCACCAGGTGTGGCTAAAAGGTGAGCCCAAGGTCCCCACAGTAGAAGTAGGTGTCTGGTTATGGTGTTGTCCCTCAATATTTACAGGTGACTCTGGGTACCCCAACCTCTCATGGCTACTGACCCCAGTGAGGAATGCCAGGACAAGGGCAGAGGAATGTTATAATGAGTTACATGGGCGAACAAGGAGGATTATTGAGAGAACCTTTGGCCTCCTGAAGGCCAGGTTTTGGTGCCTCCATCTGACAGGTGGATCCCTGTACTACTCACCGAAAAAGGTGTGCCAGATCATCGTGGCATGCTGTATGTTGCACAACCTGGTCTTGAGACGTCAGGTGCCTTTTCTGCAGGAGGATGAGCCTGGAGATGGTCTTGTGGCAGTGGTGGAGCCTGTGGACAGTGAGGAAGAGGAGGCAGATGAAGAAGATGTGGAAAACAGAACAAACATTATACAGCAGTACTTCCAGTGATACACAGGTAAGAGACTGTAACTCAACTTTACTTTTCATTTATCTTTAGGACATTGTACATGGCAGCCTCTTACCCTCTGTCTATGGACACTGACTGTACCCTTTGGATTCTCTATTTTCAGATCTTTGTGCCCCATTCTGGCTCCTGCTATATGTACTGCTGCCCACCAAAGGTCATCCTGTAGTATATTTCATTGAACATATACGTTGCAATGCTTTGATAATGTTGTACTAATAAATTTTTCGATTCATTACACTGACTCCAGTATGGTATTTGTTTCTAGGGTGTTTATTTTTGTGCCAATAAGTATGGGGGTATGTGCAAGGGGCTGGGTGATGGTGGAGGAATGTCCAGTTAGGATCCAGTCTATTGGTATCACAGGTGCTTTGTAAAGGGGACATAGGAAGTGGAGCAAAGGCAGTTCAAAGTGGACAGGGTGACATAGTGGGCCAGAAGGGTGACAATCAGGAGACTCTTATTTCCCTGCAGGGGTCTTGGCAATGTTCTCTGTCTTCTGCCTGGATCACAGGGACCGTTTGCAGGGTTGTTCTCTTTCTGCAGAGGGTGGGGTGCTGGTGGGCTGTTGGTCGTGTGGCGTGACCTCCTGTCCAATGGTGCCGGTAGAGCTGGACGGCTGTTCCTCAGTTTGACTAGTGTCAGGCGCCCTTTGTTGTGCCACTGCCTCCCTCATGGTCTTGCCCATGTCAGCCAGCACCCCTGCTATGGTGACCAGGATGGTGTATATTTTTGTTAGGTCCTCCCTGATCCCCAGATCCTGCAGCCGCTGGGTCTCCTGTAACTTGGCCAGTATCATGCCCATGGTCTCCTGGTAATGGTGGTATGCTCCTATGAAGTTTGAGAGTGCCTCGTGGAGGGTCGGTACCCTGGGCCTGTCCACCCCCTGTCCCACAGAAGTCCTCCTAGCTTCCTTGTTGTCCTGTGCCTCTGTCCCCTGAACCGTGTGCCCACTGCCACTGACCCCAGGTCCCTGATTGTCCTGTGTTTGTGGGGTTGCCTGGGGTCCCTGTAGTGGTGGACACACTGCTGATTGACGTGTCCTGGGGACAGTGGCATGGGCCCGCTGGGTGGGTGCTATGCTGGTGTTTCCTGAGGGGGAGTCTCTGTGGTGGGTTGGGACTGTGGCAGGGGAACCGACTGTCCAGAGGTTCCTGATGGGCCAGGATGGTCATCGTGATCCAGGCGTCCTGTTCGGATGCAAATGCATTGTCAATGTATCTGTGTGTGCCATCTTGTGCATGGCTGTGTTACCCTCTATGACTGTGATTTCCCTGTTGGCTTGGCCTTGTGTGAGTGGTGATTTTGTGGGCTGGGTGAGTCTCTTTATTGGGCATGCTGGGGTGAGGCGTGCCCATGCAGGTCTGTGATGGGTGTCCATGCATTGGGGGTGCATGCAATGCTTGGTAATGGGATTGGTGGGTTGTGTTAGTGGGGTATATGTGAGTTGGTGGAGTGATGGGGTGGGGGGTAGGAGTTTGTGATGGCATGCAGGTAGGGGGGAATAATGTGGTTAAGATTTGTCTTACCAGAGTCCAGTCCTCCTGCTACTCCTGCGAGGCCCTCAGGATGCATGATTGCCAAGACTTGCTCCTCCTATGTTGTTAGTTGTGGGGGAGGAGGCGGGGGTCCACCGCCAGTCCTCTCTACAGCAATCTGGTGTCTTGAAACCACGGAACACACCTTCCCCCATAGGTCATTCCACCTCTTCCTGATGTCATCCCTTGTTCTTGGATGCTGTCCCACGGCATTGATCCTGTCCACGATTCTCCACCATAGCTCTTTCTCCCTTGCAATGGATGTCTGCTGCACCTGTGATCCGAATAGCTGTGGCTCTACCTGGATGATTTCTTCCACCATGACCCTTAGCTCCTCCTCAGAAAACCTGGGGTGTCTTTAGGGTGCCATCGATGTGGTGTGAGTGATATGTGTGAGGATGTGTAGGGTGATGTGTGGGGTGATGTGTTGTGGTGTGTGCTGTGAGGTACGTGGATGGTGTATGGGTGATGGTGTTCTGTGGCTCAGATTGAGTGGGTGCTCCTGGCTTGTCTCTCTCTCTGTTTGCAATCTTTTTTTTCGTTGAAAAGGGCTGGGGGTAATGTGGGTGTGTGTTTTATAGTGGTGTGGGTGTGTGGGTGTGGTGTGTGTATCTGTGTCAGGTGTGTGTAGTTTGAATTGTCCAATGTGGTGTAGTTTAGTAAGTGTGTGTATATTTTGAGCGCGGCGGTGTGTACCGCCAATGGTTTACCGCAGTTGAAAGACCGCCTCGTTGATTCGTGGGTCGTGATACTGTGGGCGTATTCCTGTTGGCGTAACATTGTAGGTTTCGCTATCGCGAGTTTATCACTGACCTTTGGCCTTGCGGACTTGAGTGGGTGTCTGTATTGTGGCGGTATTCTATGTGTGGGTTATGATACCCGTGGCAGTCACGGTATGTTGGGGGCCGTCAGCACGGCGGTAGGCGGCGTTTCCCACCAGGGTTTTAATGAGGGCCAATATTCTGATATGAAATTCCATCATTGTGATGAATTTCCAATTGAAGAAAGCCAGCTTGATGGAATCAGATTTTTTTTTTGCAAATCAGTCTTGACCCTGTTCCTCATGGGAACAGTCCAGGCCGAACTGCCAAGCCAGGTCCTCACTGGACCGGAAACAAGCATCCTGGGACCAGTTTCAGGTTTTCACCGTTCATCAGCCAGGCTAGCTTGAATCCAATGGCACAGTGAGCAAGGCAACTTTAGCAACACAAAAGGATGATGGACGGAGTGCTGAACAATGCAAACACTGACCCCCAGTGGATTTAGGCCCAGATCTCTGTACTGGGGTGAATGTTTGACATTGATCAGCATTCCGTCCATCACTTGTTCTTTTTGCATTTGCTGCCCCAAGTGGGAAGGGTATGCCCAGACGTGGGTCCCTTGCTCACTGTGCCATTGGATTCAAGCTAGCCTGGCTGATGAACGGTGAAAACCTGAACCGGTCCCAGGATGCTTGTTTCCGGTCCAGTGAGGACCTAGCTTGGCAGTTCGGGCTGGACTGTTCCCATGGGGAACAGTGTCAAGACTGATTTGCATATGGTTGGGTCCAAACTGGAATGGCATGGGTGGTGAAAAAACGATGGATTTAGGCCCAGATCTCTGTACTGGGGGTGAATGTTTGACATTGTTCAACATTCCGTCCATCACTTGTTCTTTTTGCATCAAATGGTCTTATACCAATTGAACACATTACACTGCCCACACGTAATAGTAGGGCCATCAAAGGAGGTTTTCTGTCAACTGAGCCAATGAAGGCTCTGTGAATGGGAAACTCAAGGTTCACCCATCTCTAAATGAGCTGGGTGGACAAAGGATTTAGCTATAGTTTACCTTGCTAGCCAAACCTTACATCAGATCCTAAGTGTCTGCAAAACGTCATGTATTTTTGTTAAATAGTGCACAGGTTTTAAGCAAATCAACAAATGGCTTTTCAGATAGCAAGATATTCAAACATGTTAACTTTTCAAGACCGTTTGGCACTGTTAGACCTGGCCCTTTTTGCAGGGTCATCACCAAACTTTTTGCCTCCTTCCTCCTATTTTTCCTGACCTGTTTTTGTTGGCTTTTGAACTCTGAGCACTTTTCCACTGCTAACCAGTGCTAAAGTGCATATGCTCTCTGTGTAAATTGTACTGTTTATTCAAGATTGGCATATTTGATTTAGTAGTAAGTCCGTAGTAAAGTGCACTAGGGGTGCCCAAAGCCTGTAAATCAAATGCTACTACGGGAGCTGCAGCACCGGTTGTGCCGCCCACATAAGTAGCCCTGTAATCATGTCTCAGACCTGCCACTGCAGGGCCCGTGTGTGCAGTTTTAAACTGTAAATTCGGATTGGCAAGTGTACCCACTTGCCAGGCATAGCCCTTCCCTTTTCCTACATATAAGACACCCCTATGGTAGGCCCTAGGTAGCCCCATGGGCAGGGTGCAGTGTATGGTTAAGGTAGGACATATACTAATGTGTTTCATATGTCCTGACAGTGAAATACTGCCAAATTCGGTTTTCACTGTTGCAAGGCCTATCTTTTTTATAGGTTAACCTGGGGGCTGCCTTTAAACATGATTAAAGTGTAGCTTCTCTTTGGGAGCAGATAGAAATGTGGAGTTTGGGACCTCTGAACTCCCAATTCAGAAATACATCTTTTAGCAAAGTTGGTTTTAAGATTGAGTGTTTGAAAGTGCCACTTTTTCTTGCTTGAACCATTTTTGTTTTTGTGACTCTGCCTGTTTGTGGATTCCCTGTCTGGGTTAGTTTGACAGCTGGGCTGTTTGCACCTCTGTCCAGACAGTGACACAAAGGGGGCTGGGGTATAGCCTGCGTATTCTTATAAGCCATCTGTGCTAGGAGGGAGGGGAGGAGTGGTTACTCGCACCCGAAAGGGCTGTACCTGTCCTCACACAATGCAGTCTCCAACCCCCTAGTGTGTGTCTGAGGCCTTGCCTGGGCAAGGCAGGATCTCACAAACAAGTGAGACTTTCCTTTGTAGTAAGCCTACTTCAAAGGCCAAAATGGGTATAAGAAGAGCACCGAAAACCACAGACTTTAGACACTTCTTGGGGTAGACACTCTACCTCACAGACACTTCTTGGGGTAGACACTCTACCTCACAGATACTTCTGGACAATAGGAACTGCCTGGCTGCCCAAAAGACTCACTGGGACTGCTTTTCTGACAAGAAGTGATGCCTCGCTTTTGCCCTGCTGCCTTCCTACTCCCTGGCTGTGCTGAGAAGTGCTCTCCAAGGGCTTGGATAGAGCTTGCCTCTTGTTCCCTGAAGTCTCAGGACCAAAAAGACTTCAGTCCTGCAACTGGACTCCTTATGCAGCGAAAATTCAACGCACAGCCTGCTAAAAATGATGTACAGCCTGCCCCGCGGTGAGAAATTCACTGCACGCCGAACTGGAACGACACAGCCCGACTTCGCAAGGAGAAGATTGACGCAGAGACGACGCTGCGACCTGAACATCGACGCATGGCCCACTGGATCGACGCACAGACGACCCGGGACGCTGCAGCCCGACTTCCAGAGAGGAATCATCGCAGCGCCTGCTGTGAAGTAGAAATTTCCACGCAATGCCCACTGGATCGACGCAGCGCTTGTGACTTCACTCTGCAAGCCCAGGATTCAATGCACAGTTCCCGGGGTGCCAGAAAATCCCTCAACCCGAAGAGGAACCAAGTCCCCATGCCAGAAATCGATGCAAGCCTTCCCCTGTGTGGAAAATAACGACGCAAGTCGGTGTGCGGTGGGGCGAAACCAGCGCACACCTCCCCGTTTTCCACGCATCGCCTCCTCTGCGGTCCCTTGCAGACATTTTGAATGCAAACCAGGTACTTTGTACTTGCAAGAGACCTTTATTGTTTTTAAAAGACATTTACTTGTTTTTCCAAAGACTTAAGACACTTTATATCACTTTTACAGTGATATCTCAACATCTACTTATTGCATTTTAATTGTTTTGACCTGCATCTCATGAGATAAATATTATATATTTTTCTAAACACTGTGTGGTGTATTTTTGTGGTACTATGTTGTGTTATTGTATGATTTATTGCACAAATACTTTACACATTACCTTCTAAGGTAAGCCTGACTGCTCAGTGCCAAGCTACCTGAGGGTGGGCACAGGATAATTTGGATTGTGTGTGACGTACCCTGACTAAAGTGAGGGTCCTTGCTTGGACAGGGGGTAACCTGACTGCCAACCAAAGACCCCATTTCTAACAGGCACCTTCTAAAATGCTAGTGTCTCAAACACTACTGAAAGAATTAACTAAAGACTATGAAAAGCACCATTTCTGAGTAAAGTTCTTCTGTCAATCCCAGTTTGGTATAAATCTTTCATTGCTTTTGGCTGTGACTGTATGGAAATATTTTGATAGGAGATAAAATGGGAAATCAAAAGAAGAGCTTCTGAACCACAGCTACAAATTGGTGACTGCAAGACACACACATATATTTATGCCACGGCAGAGAAAGTAAACGTTACATTTATTTCTAGAGTGTAAAGTTCAAATTCAAATTTATTTCTGCAGTACTGTAAAGCTGACATGAGAAAAATATTGTTTACTGCCTCGCACATTGCATGAAAAAATACTTCGCATAGGGAAACAACTCTCCTAATAGTCACAAGGTCGCCAATATAATTTTACATTAAGACACAAAATTAACCCCATGCATACTGGTTTCAGTTAAATAACTTTTGTTAAAATGTGCACACTTGAAAATATACCATGCGATGTGCAGAAAATAATATTCTTTTTAATACCATTGTTTAGGGAGGGGCATCACGGCTCACTTGAGTCTTCGCTTCTTATGAGTAATGATTTTATGGCTAATAAATAGCATGGTGCACTCTGAACTTCTGATAGTGGCAGTCTCTTCCAGATGGTGAGGAGAGTGTTGGACGTTATTTGCTCGTACATGCTAGCATTCGATACATGACCGAGCACCACTGTGGTTTGGAGTCCTCTAACATTCTGCCCTTTCTTGTTGGAATTTCTGGTCGGTGTGCCCCCCCAGGAACATGCAGAGGCATACAAGCGAAGGTCGGGGATCAGCAGCAGATTATCGGAGGACTCTTCGAGGACCTGCAATCTGCCTCATATGAGTGGCGTTAAGTGGGAACCAATCTGTGTGGAGGGAAGTCTCTTTCAACACAAAGCAGGAACTCGAGTTGTGATACTGGAACATCTTCGATCGACATTCGAGAGAGAGAGCTGGCTGCTGAGAAACTGTTGATATCTTGACTGATAACCCACGAGAGGGCAAAGGAGGACCTTTGCTCTCCAGATCTTCTATGACCACAAAAATGCAATTACACAAATTGGAAAAATTACACAAAAATGAATTTACCAAGTGTCGGGAAAGTGTCTCCCAGATGAGATACGTTGAGGTTGGGCTTGTACCAAGGGGCCTGCGACTACTTATCACACCCAGCTATGAAAACCCACATCCAGGCCTGTTGAAGAGTATTATAATGAGAGCTCAGATGTGGATAATGAAAGAGAGGATACTCTGTGCCAAATTGATGAATTGAATGAATAGGTAGATTCTAATGAAAACAAAGTGGAGTTTATCAAGTATGATTAAGCTATGTTTAAAAGAGTGCAAATGTTGAAAGAATCCATAAAGAATAGGAAGGCACAGAATTTATCAGGAGTAGATTGGACTATGAAAAACGTCAAATATACTAATTTGTAAAAAGATTTGAAAAACTTGAGGAAACAACAGGTTATTGAACACAATAGATTTTTACAAGAAGGTTCAATTAGTGACATTAGTACTGAGTTGCGCTCGGATACAGACGTTTAGGACACAATTTAAGTGAGTAATGGCATTAACACATGCCCAACTACTGGTGATAAGTTTTTTATTTTTTTTATGGTTGGACTAAAGCTCTAATAACAGACCTCAGAAACACCAAGTAAAATACAGAAGCACCCCAGGAGGCAAAGGAAGCTAAGATGAGGGAGAAAAAACAAACAGATCAAAAGGCAACTTGAAAAGAGAGTGACAAGGAGCAAGAAATCATAATGGATGATAAAACGGTAGATAATGTTACAGACATAAGTCTTACTGACTCTGATATTCATATACTTTCATAGGGCTTATCATATTGTCCAGTGGCTGATTTTAACTTTGCAACATCACAAAACAAAATAAAATGATGGACAGTGTTGAAACATTTCAAACACACACCACCAGTCACAGATTTGGGTTTAATCCATTGTTATTTTGCTTGCCATGTCTCCTCAGTTTGGACCTAGTAATGTGCAAATCAGTCTTGACCCTGTTCCCCATGGGCACAGTCTAGCCCGATCTGCCAGGCAAGGTCCTCCCTGGACAGGAAACAAGCATCCTGGGACCAGTTTCAGGGTATCACCCTTCATCAGCCATGCTAGCTTGAATCTAGTGGTGCAGCCAGCAAGAGACCCACGTCTGGGCATCCCCTAGCCACTTAGAGCACACAAGGCAACATCACAAACAAAATAAAATGATGGATGGAGTGTTGAAACTTTTCAAACTCTCACCCCCAGTCACAGATCTGGTTTAATCCCTCATTATTTTGCTCGCCTTTTGTCGCCCTAAGTGGGAAGGGTATGCCCAGACGTGGGTTCCGTGCTCACTGCGCCACTTCAAGAACTTTAAAGAACTTTAAATGGAATTATTTAGAAACTTCTTTTACTTCAAATGAGGCACCAGGTATAAAAAGTGGACCCTTAGAACCACTCTTTAGGATACCTCTGGAACTATGGAAGACTGTGGAAGACTCAAAAATGCTGCTGTGCTGCTCTGCACAAAGGAATGCTACTCTGTTGCCCTGCAGCCCTGCTGCCTGAGTGAAAGAACCCGACCTGGATTTTGATCCCAGGACCACCAGAGTGGTTTGGTTTGCTGACCTCCTGATCAGAGCCTCATGGACAGAAGGCTCCAACGACCATTAACCCAGCACCTGGACTCTGTCTGCTGTGAGTCCTACCCCCCATTTGATAACACCCCAGTTCTGGACCCTTGGAAGTGGGCCTAAGGGTGCCCTGCCAGCTCAGCCATGGTCCTGTGAGCAGAACTGATGCAGCATGATGCATCTCTTCGCAGCCGCTTTCTAACCCCTGCAGCACAACACAACCCCAACTCTGAATCTTGCATTGCAGGTCACAATCTTTGTGGAAATGCTGCTGTGTGACTCATCCTCGATGTAAGACTTGGTATCACCAGCCCCTATTGATGGCATCCTCCACAACAACAAAGGACTCTGCATCACATAGCTGCAGCTTCTTAGGAACTGCCAGTGTGCAACAGACGCTCGACACAGGACTTTACATGGCAAGTCCCTCATCAACAGCATTGTCGCATTGCAGCTTGTGAGAACTGCCATTGAGTGATGCATCCTAGATGCGTGATCTTGCAACGCTCTGAAAAACCAAGATTTTTAGGTACATTGTTCAATGGGGCCCACACTCTATCCTGGTCGGCGTCAGCTTGTGACTTTGTCCAGGTTTAGCGCAACCAGGTAATCACAGTTGGCACTTTGTGCTTCTAGGCACTATTTTTACTTAAAGCTTTTAAATTGCAAATCTTGTGAACTGTGTGTTCACTTCTGCCAGGCCATGAGTGAAATTGTGTTCCATCCTCTGCATTGCCCTAGAAATAATCCTCAATTGCCTTGTTTGCAGGGGCTGACCACATAGGAGGGATGCCTGAACTGCAGACATGGATGCCTCCCCTAGATCCTCCTGGGCCACTGCCTGGACCTGGACTCTGCGGCTGCGACGCAGTGGTGCTTCTGGCTCTTGCTGTCTCACAGTGTGGCTGGGACCAGGTGTCGTGTCTCTTTCCTCCATGTCCACTTCTTCATCTGGAGGGAACTGCGGTGGTGTGGTGCTGGGCCCTGTATTGGCTGCTGCAGCCTCCTGCCCTGCCAGTGGCCTGCTGTCTTCACC